>NC_135173.1:57889051-58197650 GCF_041146795.1 Maylandia zebra | reverse complement strand
AACAACTTCATATAAATCGCTATAACTTTTGATAGAAGACTCAGACAAACATGTTTATGGCTTTATCTTATAGAACTCAATATCCCCGTGCTGGGCAAACAGGTTTTGCAGCCGTTTGAGCTAAGATTTTAAAATTATTCACATAATGAAAACCTATACTTTGTTTCAGGCGAGTTTCCCATTCAAATGCATGTAACAGTGAGAAACGCCATTGTCTTGGCGAAATAAAGCGTTTTTTGAACAACTTCATATAAATCGCTGTAACTTTTTGATAGAAGACTCAGACAAACATGTTTATGGCCTTTATCTTATAGAACTCAATATCCCCGTGCTGGGGCAAACAGGTTTTGCAGCCGTTTGAGCTAAGATTTTAAATTATTCACATAATGAAAACCTATACTTTGTTTCAGGCGAGTTTCCCATTCAAATGCATGTAACAGTGAGAAACGCATTGTCTTGGCGAAATAAAGCGTTTTTGAACAACTTCATATAAATCGCTGTAACTTTTGATAGAAGACTCAGACAAACATGTTTATGGCTTTATCTTATAGAACTCAATATCCCCGTGCTGGGCAAACAGGTTTTGCAGCCGTTTGAGCTAAGATTTTAAAATTATTCACATAATGAAAACCTATACTTTGTCTCAGGCGAGTTTCCCATTCAAATGCATGTAACAGTGAGAAACGCATTGTCTTGGCGAAATAAAGCGTTTTTGAACAACTTCATATAAATCGCTGTAACTTTTGATAGAAGACTCAGACAAACATGTTTATGGCTTTATCTTATAGAACTCAATATCCCCGTGCTGGGCAAACAGGTTTTGCAGCCGTTTGAGCTAAGATTTTAAAATTATTCACATAATGAAAACCTATACTTTGTTTCAGGCGAGTTTCCCATTCAAATGCATGTAACAGTGAGAAACGCATTGTCTTGGCGAAATAAAGCGTTTTTGAACAACTTCATATAAATCGCTGTAACTTTTGATAGAAGACTCAGACAAACATGTTTATGGCTTTATCTTATAGAACTCAATATCCCCGTGCTGGGCAAACAGTTTTGCAGCCGTTTGAGCTAAGATTTTAAAATTATTCACATAATGAAAACCTATACTTTGTTTCAGGCGAGTTTCCCATTCAAATGCATGTAACAGTGAGAAACACATTGTCTTGGCGAAATAAAGCGTTTTTGAACAACTTCATATAAATCGCTGTAACTTTTGATAGAAGACTCAGACAAACATGTTTATGGCTTTATCTTATAGAACTCAATATCCCCGTGCTGGGCAAACAGGTTTTGCAGCCGTTTGAGCTAAGATTTTAAAATTATTCACATAATGAAAACCTATACTTTGTCTCAGGCGAGTTTCCCATTCAAATGCATGTAACAGTGAGAAACGCATTGTCTTGGCGAAATAAAGCGTTTTTGAACAACTTCATATAAATCGCTGTAACTTTTGATAGAAGACTCAGACAAACATGTTTATGGCTTTATCTTATAGAACTCAATATCCCCGTGCTGGGCAAACAGGTTTTGCAGCCGTTTGAGCTAAGATTTTAAAATTATTCACATAATGAAAACCTATACTTTGTTTCAGGCGAGTTTCCCATTCAAATGCATGTAACAGTGAGAAACGCATTGTCTTGGCGAAATAAAGCGTTTTTGAACAACTTCATATAAATCGCTGTAACTTTTGATAGAAGACTCAGACAAACATGTTTATGGCTTTATCTTATAGAACTCAATATCCCCGTGCTGGGCAAACAGGTTTTGCAGCCGTTTGAGCTAAGATTTTAAAATTATTCACATAATGAAAACCTATACTTTGTCTCAGGCGAGTTTCCCATTCAAATGCATGTAACAGTGAGAAACGCATTGTCTTGGCGAAATAAAGCGTTTTTGAACAACTTCATATAAATCGCTGTAACTTTTGATAGAAGACTCAGACAAACATGTTTATGGCTTTATCTTATAGAACTCAATATCCCCGTGCTGGGCAAACAGGTTTTGCAGCCGTTTGAGCTAAGATTTTAAAATTATTCACATAATGAAAACCTATACTTTGTTTCAGGCGAGTTTCCCATTCAAATGCATGTAACAGTGAGAAACGCATTGTCTTGGCGAAATAAAGCGTTTTTGAACAACTTCATATAAATCGCTGTAACTTTTGATAGAAGACTCAGACAAACATGTTTATGGCTTTATCTTATAGAACTCAATATCCCCGTGCTGGGCAAACAGAACAGGTTTTGCAGCCGTTTGAGCTAAGATTTTAAAATTATTCACATAATGAAAACCTATACTTTGTTTCAGGCGAGTTTCCCATTCAAATGCATGTAACAGTGAGAAACACATTGTCTTGGCGAAATAAAGCGTTTTTGAACAACTTCATATAAATCGCTGTAACTTTTGATAGAAGACTCAGACAAACATGTTTATGGCTTTATCTTATAGAACTCAATATCCCCGTGCTGGGCAAACAGGTTTTGCAGCCGTTTGAGCTAAGATTTTAAAATTATTCACATAATGAAAACCTATACTTTGTCTCAGGCGAGTTTCCCATTCAAATGCATGTAACAGTGAGAAACGCATTGTCTTGGCGAAATAAAGCGTTTTTGAACAACTTCATATAAATCGCTGTAACTTTTGATAGAAGACTCAGACAAACATGTTTATGGCTTTATCTTATAGAACTCAATATCCCCGTGCTGGGCAAACAGGTTTTGCAGCCGTTTGAGCTAAGATTTTAAAATTATTCACATAATGAAAACCTATACTTTGTTTCAGGCGAGTTTCCCATTCAAATGCATGTAACAGTGAGAAACACACTGTCTTGGCGAAATAAAGCGTTTTTCAACAACTTCATATAAATCGCTGTAACTTTTGATAGAAGACTCAGACAAACATGTTTATGGCTTTATCTTATAGAACTCAATATCCCCGTGCTGGGCAAACAGGTTTTGCAGCCGTTTGAGCTAAGATTTTAAAATTATTCACATAATGAAAACCTATACTTTGTTCTCAGGCGAGTTTCCCATTCAAATGCATGTAACAGTGAGAAACGCATTGTCTTGGCGAAATAAAGCGTTTTTGAACAACTTCATATAAATCGCTGTAACTTTTGATAGAAGACTCAGACAAACATGTTTATGGCTTTATCTTATAGAACTCAATATCCCCGTGCTGGGCAAACAGGTTTTGCAGCCGTTTGAGCTAAGATTTTAAAATTATTCACATAATGAAAACCTATACTTTGTTTCAGGCGAGTTTCCCATTCAAATGCATGTAACAGTGAGAAACGCATTGTCTTGGCGAAATAAAGCGTTTTGAACAACTTCATATAAATCGCTGTAACTTTTGATAGAAGACTCAGACAAACATGTTTATGGCTTTATCTTATAGAACTCAATATCCCCGTGCTGGGCAAACAGAACAGGTTTTGCAGCCGTTTGAGCTAAGATTTTAAAATTATTCACATAATGAAAACCTATACTTTGTTTCAGGCGAGTTTCCCATTCAAATGCATGTAACAGTGAGAAACGCATTGTCTTGGCGAAATAAAGCGTTTTTGAACAACTTCATATAAATCGCTGTAACTTTTGATAGAAGACTCAGACAAACATGTTTATGGCTTTATCTTATAGAACTCAATATCCCCGTGCTGGGCAAACAGGTTTTGCAGCCGTTTGAGCTAAGATTTTAAAATTATTCACATAATGAAAACCTATACTTTGTCTCAGGCGAGTTTCCCATTCAAATGCATGTAACAGTGAGAAACGCATTGTCTTGGCGAAATAAAGCGTTTTTGAACAACTTCATATAAATCGCTGTAACTTTTGATAGAAGACTCAGACAAACATGTTTATGGCTTTATCTTATAGAACTCAATATCCCCGTGCTGGGCAAACAGGTTTTGCAGCCGTTTGAGCTAAGATTTTAAAATTATTCACATAATGAAAACCTATACTTTGTTTCAGGCGAGTTTCCCATTCAAATGCATGTAACAGTGAGAAACACATTGTCTTGGCGAAATAAAGCGTTTTCAACCACTTCATATAAATCGCTGTAACTTTTGATAGAAGACTCAGACAAACATGTTTATGGCTTTATCTTATAGAACTCAATATCCCCGTGCTGGGCCAAACGAAACAGGTTTTGCAGCCGTTTGAGCTAAGATTTTAAAATTATTCACATAATGAAAACCTATACTTTGTTTCAGGCGAGTTTCCCATTCAAATGCATGTAACAGTGAGAAACGCATTGTCTTGGCGAAATAAAGCGTTTTTGAACAACTTCATATAAATCGCTGTAACTTTTGATAGAAGACTCAGACAAACATGTTTATGGCTTTATCTTATAGAACTCAATATCCCCGTGTTGGGCAAACAGACGGTTTTGCAGCCGTTTGAGCTAAGATTTTAAAATTATTCACATAATGAAAACCTATACTTTGTCTCAGGCGAGTTTCCCATTCAAATGCATGTAACAGTGAGAAACGCATTGTCTTGGCGAAATAAAGCGTTTTTGAACAACTTCATATAAATCGCTGTAACTTTTGATAGAAGACTCAGACAAACATGTTTATGGCTTTATCTTATAGAACTCAATATCCCCGTGCTGGGCAAACAGGTTTTGCAGCCGTTTGAGCTAAGATTTTAAAATTATTCACATAATGAAAACCTATACTTTGTTTCAGGCGAGTTTCCCATTCAAATGCATGTAACAGTGAGAAACGCATTGTCTTGGCGAAATAAAGCGTTTTTGAACAACTTCATATAAATCGCTGTAACTTTTGATAGAAGACTCAGACAAACATGTTTATGGCTTTATCTTATAGAACTCAATATCCCCGTGCTGGGCAAACAGGTTTTGCAGCCGTTTGAGCTAAGATTTTAAAATTATTCACATAATGAAAACCTATACTTTGTTTAGGCGAGTTTCCCATTCAAATGCATGTAACAGTGAGAAACGCATTGTCTTGGCGAAATAAAGCGTTTTTGAACAACTTCATATAAATCGCTGTAACTTTTGATAGAAGACTCAGACAAACATGTTTATGGCTTTATCTTATAGAACTCAATATCCCCGTGCTGGGCAAACAGGTTTTGCAGCCGTTTGAGCTAAGATTTTAAAATTATTCACATAATGAAAACCTATACTTTGTTTCAGGCGAGTTTCCCATTCAAATGCATGTAACAGTGAGAAACGCATTGTCTTGGCGAAATAAAGCGTTTTTGAACAACTTCATATAAATCGCTGTAACTTTTGATAGAAGACTCAGACAAACATGTTTATGGCTTTATCTTATAGAACTCAATATCCCCGTGCTGGGCAAACAGGTTTTGCAGCCGTTTGAGCTAAGATTTTAAAATTATTCACATAATGAAAACCTATACTTTGTTTCAGGCGAGTTTCCCATTCAAATGCATGTAACAGTGAGAAACGCATTGTCTTGGCGAAATAAAGCGTTTTTGAACAACTTCATATAAATCGCTGTAACTTTTGATAGAAGACTCAGACAAACATGTTTATGGCTTTATCTTATAGAACTCAATATCCCCGTGCTGGGCAAACAGAACAGGTTTTGCAGCCGTTTGAGCTAAGATTTTAAAATTATTCACATAATGAAAACCTATACTTTGTTTCAGGCGAGTTTCCCATTCAAATGCATGTAACAGTGAGAAACACATTGTCTTGGCGAAATAAAGCGTTTTGAACAACTTCATATAAATCGCTGTAACTTTTGATAGAAGACTCAGACAAACATGTTTATGGCTTTATCTTATAGAACTCAATATCCCCGTGCTGGGCAAACAGGTTTTGCAGCCGTTTGAGCTAAGATTTTAAAATTATTCACATAATGAAAACCTATACTTTGTTTCAGGCGAGTTTCCCATTCAAATGCATGTAACAGTGAGAAACGCATTGTCTTGGCGAAATAAAGCGTTTTGAACAACTTCATATAAATCGCTGTAACTTTTGATAGAAGACTCAGACAAACATGTTTATGGCTTTATCTTATAGAACTCAATATCCCCGTGCTGGGCAAACAGGTTTTGCAGCCGTTTGAGCTAAGATTTTAAAATTATTCACATAATGAAAACCTATACTTTGTTTCAGGCGAGTTTCCATTCAAATGCATGTAACAGTGAGAAACGCATTGTCTTGGCGAAATAAAGCGTTTTTGAACAACTTCATATAAATCGCTGTAACTTTTGATAGAAGACTCAGACAAACATGTTTATGGCTTTATCTTATAGAACTCAATATCCCCGTGCTGGGCAAACAGGTTTTGCAGCCGTTTGAGCTAAGATTTTAAAATTATTCACATAATGAAAACCTATACTTTGTTTCAGGCGAGTTTCCCATTCAAATGCATGTAACAGTGAGAAACGCATTGTCTTGGCGAAATAAAGCGTTTTTGAACAACTTCATATAAATCGCTGTAACTTTTGATAGAAGACTCAGACAAACATGTTTATGGCTTTATCTTATAGAACTCAATATCCCCGTGCTGGGCAAACAGGTTTTGCAGCCGTTTGAGCTAAGATTTTAAAATTATTCACATAATGAAAACCTATACTTTGTTTCAGGCGAGTTTCCCATTCAAATGCATGTAACAGTGAGAAACGCATTGTCTTGGCGAAATAAAGCGTTTTTGAACAACTTCATATAAATCGCTGTAACTTTTGATAGAAGACTCAGACAAACATGTTTATGGCTTTATCTTATAGAACTCAATATCCCCGTGCTGGGCAAACGAACAGGTTTTGCAGCCGTTTGAGCTAAGATTTTAAAATTATTCACATAATGAAAACCTATACTTTGTTTCAGGCGAGTTTCCCATTCAAATGCATGTAACAGTGAGAAACACATTGTCTTGGCGAAATAAAGCGTTTTTGAACAACTTCATATAAATCGCTGTAACTTTTGATAGAAGACTCAGACAAACATGTTTATGGCTTTATCTTATAGAACTCAATATCCCCGTGCTGGGCAAACAGGTTTTGCAGCCGTTTGAGCTAAGATTTTAAAATTATTCACATAATGAAAACCTATACTTTGTCTCAGGCGAGTTTCCCATTCAAATGCATGTAACAGTGAGAAACGCATTGTCTTGGCGAAATAAAGCGTTTTTGAACAACTTCATATAAATCGCTGTAACTTTTGATAGAAGACTCAGACAAACATGTTTATGGCTTTATCTTATAGAACTCAATATCCCCGTGCTGGGCAAACAGGTTTTGCAGCCGTTTGAGCTAAGATTTTAAAATTATTCACATAATGAAAACCTATACTTTGTTTCAGGCGAGTTTCCCATTCAAATGCATGTAACAGTGAGAAACGCATTGTCTTGGCGAAATAAAGCGTTTTTGAACAACTTCATATAAATCGCTGTAACTTTTGATAGAAGACTCAGACAAACATGTTTATGGCTTTATCTTATAGAACTCAATATCCCCGTGCTGGGCAAACAGGTTTTGCAGCCGTTTGAGCTAAGATTTTAAAATTATTCACATAATGAAAACCTATACTTTGTTTCAGGCGAGTTTCCCATTCAAATGCATGTAACAGTGAGAAACGCATTGTCTTGGCGAAATAAAGCGTTTTTGAACAACTTCATATAAATCGCTGTAACTTTTGATAGAAGACTCAGACAAACATGTTTATGGCTTTATCTTATAGAACTCAATATCCCCCGTGCTGGGCAAACAGGTTTTGCAGCCGTTTGAGCTAAGATTTTAAAATTATTCACATAATGAAAACCTATACTTTGTTTCAGGCGAGTTTCCCATTCAAATGCATGTAACAGTGAGAAACGCATTGTCTTGGCGAAATAAAGCGTTTTTGAACAACTTCATATAAATCGCTGTAACTTTTGATAGAAGACTCAGACAAACATGTTTATGGCTTTATCTTATAGAACTCAATATCCCCGTGCTGGGCAAACAGGTTTTGCAGCCGTTTGAGCTAAGATTTTAAAATTATTCACATAATGAAAACCTATACTTTGTCTCAGGCGAGTTTCCCATTCAAATGCATGTAACAGTGAGAAACGCATTGTCTTGGCGAAATAAAGCGTTTTTGAACAACTTCATATAAATCGCTGTAACTTTTGATAGAAGACTCAGACAAACATGTTTATGGCTTTATCTTATAGAACTCAATATCCCCGTGCTGGGCAAACAGGTTTTGCAGCCGTTTGAGCTAAGATTTTAAAATTATTCACATAATGAAAACCTATACTTTGTTTCAGGCGAGTTTCCCATTCAAATGCATGTAACAGTGAGAAACGCATTGTCTTGGCGAAATAAAGCGTTTTTGAACAACTTCATATAAATCGCTGTAACTTTTGATAGAAGACTCAGACAAACATGTTTATGGCTTTATCTTATAGAACTCAATATCCCCGTGCTGGGCAAACAGAACAGGTTTTGCAGCCGTTTGAGCTAAGATTTTAAAATTATTCACATAATGAAAACCTATACTTTGTTTCAGGCGAGTTTCCCATTCAAATGCATGTAACAGTGAGAAACACATGTCTTGGCGAAATAAAGCGTTTTTGAACAACTTCATATAAATCGCTGTAACTTTTGATAGAAGACTCAGACAAACATGTTTATGGCTTTATCTTATAGAACTCAATATCCCCGTGCTGGGCAAACAGGTTTTGCAGCCGTTTGAGCTAAGATTTTAAAATTATTCACATAATGAAAACCTATACTTTGTCTCAGGCGAGTTTCCCATTCAAATGCATGTAACAGTGAGAAACGCATTGTCTTGGCGAAATAAAGCGTTTTTGAACAACTTCATATAAATCGCTGTAACTTTTGATAGAAGACTCAGACAAACATGTTTATGGCTTTATCTTATAGAACTCAATATCCCCGTGCTGGGCAAACAGGTTTTGCAGCCGTTTGAGCTAAGATTTTAAAATTATTCACATAATGAAAACCTATACTTTGTTTCAGGCGAGTTTCCCATTCAAATGCATGTAACAGTGAGAAACACACTGTCTTGGCGAAATAAAGCGTTTTTCAACCACTTCATATAAATCGCTGTAACTTTTGATAGAAGACTCAGACAAACATGTTTATGGCTTTATCTTATAGAACTCAATATCCCCGTGCTGGGCAAACAGGTTTTGCAGCCGTTTGAGCTAAGATTTTAAAATTATTCACATAATGAAAACCTATACTTTGTCTCAGGCGAGTTTCCCATTCAAATGCATGTAACAGTGAGAAACGCATTGTCTTGGCGAAATAAAGCGTTTTTGAACAACTTCATATAAATCGCTGTAACTTTTGATAGAAGACTCAGACAAACATGTTTATGGCTTTATCTTATAGAACTCAATATCCCCGTGCTGGGCAAACAGGTTTTGCAGCCGTTTGAGCTAAGATTTTAAAATTATTCACATAATGAAAACCTATACTTTGTTTCAGGCGAGTTTCCCATTCAAATGCATGTAACAGTGAGAAACGCATTGTCTTGGCGAAATAAAGCGTTTTTGAACAACTTCATATAAATCGCTGTAACTTTTGATAGAAGACTCAGACAAACATGTTTATGGCTTTATCTTATAGAACTCAATATCCCCGTGCTGGGCAAACAGAACAGGTTTTGCAGCCGTTTGAGCTAAGATTTTAAAATTATTCACATAATGAAAACCTATACTTTGTTTCAGGCGAGTTTCCCATTCAAATGCATGTAACAGTGAGAAACACATTGTCTTGGCGAAATAAAGCGTTTTTGAACAACTTCATATAAATCGCTGTAACTTTTGATAGAAGACTCAGACAAACATGTTTATGGCTTTATCTTATAGAACTCAATATCCCCGTGCTGGGCAAACAGGTTTTGCAGCCGTTTGAGCTAAGATTTTAAAATTATTCACATAATGAAAACCTATACTTTGTCTCAGGCGAGTTTCCCATTCAAATGCATGTAACAGTGAGAAACGCATTGTCTTGGCGAAATAAAGCGTTTTTGAACAACTTCATATAAATCGCTGTAACTTTTGATAGAAGACTCAGACAAACATGTTTATGGCTTTATCTTATAGAACTCAATATCCCCGTGCTGGGCAAACAGGTTTTGCAGCCGTTTGAGCTAAGATTTTAAAATTATTCACATAATGAAAACCTATACTTTGTTTCAGGCGAGTTTCCCATTCAAATGCATGTAACAGTGAGAAACACACTGTCTTGGCGAAATAAAGCGTTTTTCAACCACTTCATATAAATCGCTGTAACTTTTGATAGAAGACTCAGACAAACATGTTTATGGCTTTATCTTATAGAACTCAATATCCCCGTGCTGGGCAAACAGAACAGGTTTTGCAGCCGTTTGAGCTAAGATTTTAAAATTATTCACATAATGAAAACCTATACTTTGTCTCAGGCGAGTTTCCCATTCAAATGCATGTAACAGTGAGAAACGCATTGTCTTGGCGAAATAAAGCGTTTTTGAACAACTTCATATAAATCGCTGTAACTTTTGATAGAAGACTCAGACAAACATGTTTATGGCTTTATCTTATAGAACTCAATATCCCGTGCTGGGCAAACAGGTTTTGCAGCCGTTTGAGCTAAGATTTTAAAATTATTCACATAATGAAAACCTATACTTTGTTTTAGGCGAGTTTCCCATTCAAATGCATGTAACAGTGAGAAACGCATTGTCTTGGCGAAATAAAGCGTTTTTGAACAACTTCATATAAATCGCTGTAACTTTTGATAGAAGACTCAGACAAACATGTTTATGGCTTTATCTTATAGAACTCAATATCCCCGTGCTGGGCAAACAGGTTTTGCAGCCGTTTGAGCTAAGATTTTAAAATTATTCACATAATGAAAACCTATACTTTGTTTCAGGCGAGTTTCCCATTCAAATGCATGTAACAGTGAGAAACGCATTGTCTTGGCGAAATAAAGCGTTTTTGAACAACTTCATATAAATCGCTGTAACTTTTGATAGAAGACTCAGACAAACATGTTTATGGCTTTATCTTATAGAACTCAATATCCCCGTGCTGGGCAAACAGGTTTTGCAGCCGTTTGAGCTAAGATTTTAAAATTATTCACATAATGAAAACCTATACTTTGTTTCAGGCGAGTTTCCCATTCAAATGCATGTAACAGTGAGAAACGCATTGTCTTGGCGAAATAAAGCGTTTTTGAACAACTTCATATAAATCGCTGTAACTTTTGATAGAAGACTCAGACAAACATGTTTATGGCTTTATCTTATAGAACTCAATATCCCCGTGCTGGGCAAACAGAACAGGTTTTGCAGCCGTTTGAGCTAAGATTTTAAAATTATTCACATAATGAAAACCTATACTTTGTTTCAGGCGAGTTTCCCATTCAAATGCATGTAACAGTGAGAAACACATTGTCTTGGCGAAATAAAGCGTTTTTGAACAACTTCATATAAATCGCTGTAACTTTTGATAGAAGACTCAGACAAACATGTTTATGGCTTTATCTTATAGAACTCAATATCCCCGTGCTGGGCAAACAGGTTTTGCAGCCGTTTGAGCTAAGATTTTAAAATTATTCACATAATGAAAACCTATACTTTGTCTCAGGCGAGTTTCCCATTCAAATGCATGTAACAGTGAGAAACGCATTGTCTTGGCGAAATAAAGCGTTTTTGAACAACTTCATATAAATCGCTGTAACTTTTGATAGAAGACTCAGACAAACATGTTTATGGCTTTATCTTATAGAACTCAATATCCCCGTGCTGGGCAAACAGGTTTTGCAGCCGTTTGAGCTAAGATTTTAAAATTATTCACATAATGAAAACCTATACTTTGTTTCAGGCGAGTTTCCCATTCAAATGCATGTAACAGTGAGAAACGCATTGTCTTGGCGAAATAAAGCGTTTTTGAACAACTTCATATAAATCGCTGTAACTTTTGATAGAAGACTCAGACAAACATGTTTATGGCTTTATCTTATAGAACTCAATATCCCCGTGCTGGGCAAACAGGTTTTGCAGCCGTTTGAGCTAAGATTTTAAAATTATTCACATAATGAAAACCTATACTTTGTTTCAGGCGAGTTTCCCATTCAAATGCATGTAACAGTGAGAAACGCATTGTCTTGGCGAAATAAAGCGTTTTTGAACAACTTCATATAAATCGCTGTAACTTTTGATAGAAGACTCAGACAAACATGTTTATGGCTTTATCTTATAGAACTCAATATCCCCGTGCTGGGCAAACAGGTTTTGCAGCCGTTTGAGCTAAGATTTTAAAATTATTCACATAATGAAAACCTATACTTTGTTTCAGGCGAGTTTCCCATTCAAATGCATGTAACAGTGAGAAACGCATTGTCTTGGCGAAATAAAGCGTTTTTGAACAACTTCATATAAATCGCTGTAACTTTTGATAGAAGACTCAGACAAACATGTTTATGGCTTTATCTTATAGAACTCAATATCCCCGTGCTGGGCAAACAGGTTTTGCAGCCGTTTGAGCTAAGATTTTAAAATTATTCACATAATGAAAACCTATACTTTGTTTCAGGCGAGTTTCCCATTCAAATGCATGTAACAGTGAGAAACGCATTGTCTTGGCGAAATAAAGCGTTTTTGAACAACTTCATACAAATCGCTGTAACTTTTGATAGAAGACTCAGACAAACATGTTTATGGCTTTATCTTATAGAACTCAATATCCCCGTGCTGGGCAAAAAGGTTTTGCAGCTGTTTGAGCTAAGATTTCCAAGTTATTCACATAATGAAAACCTATACTTTGTTTCAGGCGAGTTTCCCATTCAAATGCATGTAACAGTGAGAAACACACTGTCTTGGCGAAATAAAGCGTTTTTGAACAACTTCATATAAATCGCTGTAACTTTTGATAGAAGACTCAGACAAACATGTTTATGGCTTTATCTTATAGAACTCAATATCCCCGTGCTGGGCAAACAGAACAGGTTTTGCAGCCGTTTGAGCTAAGATTTTAAAATTATTCACATAATGAAAACCTATACTTTGTCTCAGGCGAGTTTCCCATTCAAATGCATGTAACAGTGAGAAACGCATTGTCTTGGCGAAATAAAGCGTTTTTGAACAACTTCATATAAATCGCTGTAACTTTTGATAGAAGACTCAGACAAACATGTTTATGGCTTTATCTTATAGAACTCAATATCCCCGTGCTGGGCAAACAGGTTTTGCAGCCGTTTGAGCTAAGATTTTAAAATTATTCACATAATGAAAACCTATACTTTGTTTTAGGCGAGTTTCCCATTCAAATGCATGTAACAGTGAGAAACGCATTGTCTTGGCGAAATAAAGCGTTTTTGAACAACTTCATATAAATCGCTGTAACTTTTGATAGAAGACTCAGACAAACATGTTTATGGCTTTATCTTATAGAACTCAATATCCCCGTGCTGGGCAAACAGGTTTTGCAGCCGTTTGAGCTAAGATTTTAAAATTATTCACATAATGAAAACCTATACTTTGTTTCAGGCGAGTTTCCCATTCAAATGCATGTAACAGTGAGAAACGCATTGTCTTGGCGAAATAAAGCGTTTTTGAACAACTTCATATAAATCGCTGTAACTTTTGATAGAAGACTCAGACAAACATGTTTATGGCTTTATCTTATAGAACTCAATATCCCCGTGCTGGGCAAACAGGTTTTGCAGCCGTTTGAGCTAAGATTTTAAAATTATTCACATAATGAAAACCTATACTTTGTTTCAGGCGAGTTTCCCATTCAAATGCATGTAACAGTGAGAAACGCATTGTCTTGGCGAAATAAAGCGTTTTTGAACAACTTCATATAAATCGCTGTAACTTTTGATAGAAGACTCAGACAAACATGTTTATGGCTTTATCTTATAGAACTCAATATCCCCGTGCTGGGCAAACAGGTTTTGCAGCCGTTTGAGCTAAGATTTTAAAATTATTCACATAATGAAAACCTATACTTTGTTTCAGGCGAGTTTCCCATTCAAATGCATGTAACAGTGAGAAACGCATTGTCTTGGCGAAATAAAGCGTTTTTGAACAACTTCATATAAATCGCTGTAACTTTTGATAGAAGACTCAGACAAACATGTTTATGGCTTTATCTTATAGAACTCAATATCCCCGTGCTGGGCAAACAGGTTTTGCAGCCGTTTGAGCTAAGATTTTAAAATTATTCACATAATGAAAACCTATACTTTGTTTCAGGCGAGTTTCCCATTCAAATGCATGTAACAGTGAGAAACGCATTGTCTTGGCGAAATAAAGCGTTTTTGAACAACTTCATATAAATCGCTGTAACTTTTGATAGAAGACTCAGACAAACATGTTTATGGCTTTATCTTATAGAACTCAATATCCCCGTGCTGGGCAAACAGGTTTTGCAGCCGTTTGAGCTAAGATTTTAAAATTATTCACATAATGAAAACCTATACTTTGTCTCAGGCGAGTTTCCCATTCAAATGCATGTAACAGTGAGAAACGCATTGTCTTGGCGAAATAAAGCGTTTTTGAACAACTTCATATAAATCGCTGTAACTTTTGATAGAAGACTCAGACAAACATGTTTATGGCTTTATCTTATAGAACTCAATATCCCCGTGCTGGGCAAACAGGTTTTGCAGCCGTTTGAGCTAAGATTTTAAAATTATTCACATAATGAAAACCTATACTTTGTTTCAGGCGAGTTTCCCATTCAAATGCATGTAACAGTGAGAAACGCATTGTCTTGGCGAAATAAAGCGTTTTTGAACAACTTCATATAAATCGCTGTAACTTTTGATAGAAGACTCAGACAAACATGTTTATGGCTTTATCTTATAGAACTCAATATCCCCGTGCTGGGCAAACAGGTTTTGCAGCCGTTTGAGCTAAGATTTTAAAATTATTCACATAATGAAAACCTATACTTTGTTTCAGGCGAGTTTCCCATTCAAATGCATGTAACAGTGAGAAACGCATTGTCTTGGCGAAATAAAGCGTTTTTGAACAACTTCATATAAATCGCTGTAACTTTTGATAGAAGACTCAGACAAACATGTTTATGGCTTTATCTTATAGAACTCAATATCCCCGTGCTGGGCAAACAGGTTTTGCAGCCGTTTGAGCTAAGATTTTAAAATTATTCACATAATGAAAACCTATACTTTGTTTCAGGCGAGTTTCCCATTCAAATGCATGTAACAGTGAGAAACGCATTGTCTTGGCGAAATAAAGCGTTTTTGAACAACTTCATATAAATCGCTGTAACTTTTGATAGAAGACTCAGACAAACATGTTTATGGCTTTATCTTATAGAACTCAATATCCCCGTGCTGGGCAAACAGGTTTTGCAGCCGTTTGAGCTAAGATTTTAAAATTATTCACATAATGAAAACCTATACTTTGTTTCAGGCGAGTTTCCCATTCAAATGCATGTAACAGTGAGAAACGCATTGTCTTGGCGAAATAAAGCGTTTTTGAACAACTTCATATAAATCGCTGTAACTTTTGATAGAAGACTCAGACAAACATGTTTATGGCTTTATCTTATAGAACTCAATATCCCCGTGCTGGGCAAACAGGTTTTGCAGCCGTTTGAGCTAAGATTTTAAAATTATTCACATAATGAAAACCTATACTTTGTTTCAGGCGAGTTTCCCATTCAAATGCATGTAACAGTGAGAAACGCATTGTCTTGGCGAAATAAAGCGTTTTTGAACAACTTCATACAAATCGCTGTAACTTTTGATAGAAGACTCAGACAAACATGTTTATGGCTTTATCTTATAGAACTCAATATCCCCGTGCTGGGCAAACAGGTTTTGCAGCTGTTTGAGCTAAGATTTCCAAGTTATTCACATAATGAAAACCTATACTTTGTTTCAGGCGAGTTTCCCATTCAAATGCATGTAACAGTGAGAAACACACTGTCTTGGCGAAATAAAGCGTTTTTGAACAACTTCATATAAATCGCTGTAACTTTTGATAGAAGACTCAGACAAACATGTTTATGGCTTTATCTTATAGAACTCAATATCCCCGTGCTGGGCAAACAGAACAGGTTTTGCAGCCGTTTGAGCTAAGATTTTAAAATTATTCACATAATGAAAACCTATACTTTGTTTCAGGCGAGTTTCCCATTCAAATGCATGTAACAGTGAGAAACACATTGTCTTGGCGAAATAAAGCGTTTTTGAACAACTTCATATAAATCGCTGTAACTTTTGATAGAAGACTCAGACAAACATGTTTATGGCTTTATCTTATAGAACTCAATATCCCCGTGCTGGGCAAACAGGTTTTGCAGCCGTTTGAGCTAAGATTTTAAAATTATTCACATAATGAAAACCTATACTTTGTTTCAGGCGAGTTTCCCATTCAAATGCATGTAACAGTGAGAAACGCATTGTCTTGGCGAAATAAAGCGTTTTTGAACAACTTCATATAAATCGCTGTAACTTTTGATAGAAGACTCAGACAAACATGTTTATGGCTTTATCTTATAGAACTCAATATCCCCGTGCTGGGCAAACAGGTTTTGCAGCCGTTTGAGCTAAGATTTTAAAATTATTCACATAATGAAAACCTATACTTTGTTTCAGGCGAGTTTCCCATTCAAATGCATGTAACAGTGAGAAACGCATTGTCTTGGCGAAATAAAGCGTTTTTGAACAACTTCATATAAATCGCTGTAACTTTTGATAGAAGACTCAGACAAACATGTTTATGGCTTTATCTTATAGAACTCAATATCCCCGTGCTGGGCAAACAGGTTTTGCAGCTGTTTGAGCTAAGATTTCCAAGTTATACACATAATGAAAACCTATACTTTGTTTCGGTCGAGTTCCCCATTCAAATGCATGTAACAGTGAGAAACGCACTGTCTTGGCGAAAGAAAGCGTTTTTGTACAACTTCATATAAATAGCTGTAACTTTTGATAGAAGACTCAGACAAACATGTTTATGGCTTTATCTTATAGAACTCAAGGTCCCCGTGCTGGGAAAACAGGTTTTGCAGCTGTTTGAGCTAAGATTTCCAAGTTATTCACATAATGAAAACCTATACTTTGTTTCAGGCGAGTTTCCCATTCAAATGCATGTAACAGTGAGAAACACACTGTCTTGGCGAAATAAAGCGTTTTTGAACAACTTCATATAAATCGCTGTAACTTTTGATAGAAGACTCAGACAAACATGTTTATGGCTTTATCTTATAGAACTCAATATCCCCGTGCTGGGCAAACAGGTTTTGCAGCCGTTTGAGCTAAGATTTTAAAATTATTCACATAATGAAAACCTATACTTTGTTTCAGGCGAGTTTCCCATTCAAATGCATGTAACAGTGAGAAACGCATTGTCTTGGCGAAATAAAGCGTTTTTGAACAACTTCATATAAATCGCTGTAACTTTTGATAGAAGACTCAGACAAACATGTTTATGGCTTTATCTTATAGAACTCAATATCCCCGTGCTGGGCAAACAGGTTTTGCAGCCGTTTGAGCTAAGATTTTAAAATTATTCACATAATGAAAACCTATACTTTGTTTCAGGCGAGTTTCCCATTCAAATGCATGTAACAGTGAGAAACGCATTGTCTTGGCGAAATAAAGCGTTTTTGAACAACTTCATATAAATCGCTGTAACTTTTGATAGAAGACTCAGACAAACATGTTTATGGCTTTATCTTATAGAACTCAATATCCCCGTGCTGGGCAAACAGGTTTTGCAGCCGTTTGAGCTAAGATTTTAAAATTATTCACATAATGAAAACCTATACTTTGTTTCAGGCGAGTTTCCCATTCAAATGCATGTAACAGTGAGAAACGCATTGTCTTGGCGAAATAAAGCGTTTTTGAACAACTTCATATAAATCGCTGTAACTTTTGATAGAAGACTCAGACAAACATGTTTATGGCTTTATCTTATAGAACTCAATATCCCCGTGCTGGGCAAACAGAACAGGTTTTGCAGCCGTTTGAGCTAAGATTTTAAAATTATTCACATAATGAAAACCTATACTTTGTTTCAGGCGAGTTTCCCATTCAAATGCATGTAACAGTGAGAAACACATTGTCTTGGCGAAATAAAGCGTTTTTGAACAACTTCATATAAATCGCTGTAACTTTTGATAGAAGACTCAGACAAACATGTTTATGGCTTTATCTTATAGAACTCAAGGTCCCCGTGCTGGGAAAACAGGTTTTGCAGCCGTTTGAGCTAAGATTTTAAAATTATTCACATAATGAAAACCTATACTTTGTTTCAGGCGAGTTTCCCATTCAAATGCATGTAACAGTGAGAAACACACTGTCTTGGCGAAATAAAGCGTTTTTGAACAACTTCATATAAATCGCTGTAACTTTTGATAGAAGACTCAGACAAACATGTTTATGGCTTTATCTTATAGAACTCAATATCCCCGTGCTGGGCAAACAGGTTTTGCAGCCGTTTGAGCTAAGATTTTAAAATTATTCACATAATGAAAACCTATACTTTGTCTCAGGCGAGTTTCCCATTCAAATGCATGTAACAGTGAGAAACGCATTGTCTTGGCGAAATAAAGCGTTTTTGAACAACTTCATATAAATCGCTGTAACTTTTGATAGAAGACTCAGACAAACATGTTTATGGCTTTATCTTATAGAACTCAATATCCCCGTGCTGGGCAAACAGGTTTTGCAGCCGTTTGAGCTAAGATTTTAAAATTATTCACATAATGAAAACCTATACTTTGTTTCAGGCGAGTTTCCCATTCAAATGCATGTAACAGTGAGAAACGCATTGTCTTGGCGAAATAAAGCGTTTTTGAACAACTTCATATAAATCGCTGTAACTTTTGATAGAAGACTCAGACAAACATGTTTATGGCTTTATCTTATAGAACTCAATATCCCCGTGCTGGGCAAACAGGTTTTGCAGCCGTTTGAGCTAAGATTTTAAAATTATTCACATAATGAAAACCTATACTTTGTTTCAGGCGAGTTTCCCATTCAAATGCATGTAACAGTGAGAAACGCATTGTCTTGGCGAAATAAAGCGTTTTTGAACAACTTCATATAAATCGCTGTAACTTTTGATAGAAGACTCAGACAAACATGTTTATGGCTTTATCTTATAGAACTCAATATCCCCGTGCTGGGCAAACAGGTTTTGCAGCTGTTTGAGCTAAGATTTCCAAGTTATTCACATAATGAAAACCTATACTTTGTTTCAGGCGAGTTTCCCATTCAAATGCATGTAACAGTGAGAAACACACTGTCTTGGCGAAATAAAGCGTTTTTCAACCACTTCATATAAATCGCTGTAACTTTTGATAGAAGACTCAGACAAACATGTTTATGGCTTTATCTTATAGAACTCAATATCCCCGTGCTGGGCAAACAGGTTTTGCAGCCGTTTGAGCTAAGATTTTAAAATTATTCACATAATGAAAACCTATACTTTGTTTCAGGCGAGTTTCCCATTCAAATGCATGTAACAGTGAGAAACGCATTGTCTTGGCGAAATAAAGCGTTTTTGAACAACTTCATATAAATCGCTGTAACTTTTGATAGAAGACTCAGACAAACATGTTTATGGCTTTATCTTATAGAACTCAATATCCCCGTGCTGGGCAAACAGGTTTTGCAGCCGTTTGAGCTAAGATTTTAAAATTATTCACATAATGAAAACCTATACTTTGTTTCAGGCGAGTTTCCCATTCAAATGCATGTAACAGTGAGAAACGCATTGTCTTGGCGAAATAAAGCGTTTTTGAACAACTTCATATAAATCGCTGTAACTTTTGATAGAAGACTCAGACAAACATGTTTATGGCTTTATCTTATAGAACTCAATATCCCCGTGCTGGGCAAACAGGTTTTGCAGCCGTTTGAGCTAAGATTTTAAAATTATTCACATAATGAAAACCTATACTTTGTTTCAGGCGAGTTTCCCATTCAAATGCATGTAACAGTGAGAAACGCATTGTCTTGGCGAAATAAAGCGTTTTTGAACAACTTCATATAAATCGCTGTAACTTTTGATAGAAGACTCAGACAAACATGTTTATGGCTTTATCTTATAGAACTCAATATCCCCGTGCTGGGCAAACAGAACAGGTTTTGCAGCCGTTTGAGCTAAGATTTTAAAATTATTCACATAATGAAAACCTATACTTTGTTTCAGGCGAGTTTCCCATTCAAATGCATGTAACAGTGAGAAACGCATTGTCTTGGCGAAATAAAGCGTTTTTGAACAACTTCATATAAATCGCTGTAACTTTTGATAGAAGACTCAGACAAACATGTTTATGGCTTTATCTTATAGAACTCAAGGTCCCCGTGCTGGGAAAACAGGTTTTGCAGCTGTTTGAGCTAAGATTTCCAAGTTATTCACATAATGAAAACCTATACTTTGTTTCAGGCGAGTTTCCCATTCAAATGCATGTAACAGTGAGAAACGCATTGTCTTGGTGAAATAAAGCGTTTTTGAACAACTTCATATAAATCGCTGTAACTTTTGATGGAAGACTCAGACAAACATGTTTATGGCTTTATCTTATAGAACTCAATGTCCCCGTGCTGGGCAAACAGGTTTTGCAGCCGTTTGAGCTAAGATTTTAAAATTATTCACATAATGAAAACCTATACTTTGTTTCAGGCGAGTTTCCCATTCAAATGCATGTAACAGTGAGAAACACACTGTCTTGGCGAAATAAAGCGTTTTTGAACAACTTCATATAAATCGCTGTAACTTTTGATAGAAGACTCAGACAAACATGTTTATGGCTTTATCTTATAGAACTCAATATCCCCGTGCTGGGCAAACAGGTTTTGCAGCCGTTTGAGCTAAGATTTTAAAATTATTCACATAATGAAAACCTATACTTTGTTTCAGGCGAGTTTCCCATTCAAATGCATGTAACAGTGAGAAACGCATTGTCTTGGCGAAATAAAGCGTTTTTGAACAACTTCATATAAATCGCTGTAACTTTTGATAGAAGACTCAGACAAACATGTTTATGGCTTTATCTTATAGAACTCAATATCCCCGTGCTGGGCAAACAGGTTTTGCAGCCGTTTGAGCTAAGATTTTAAAGTTATTCACATAATGAAAACCTATACTTTGTTTCAGGCGAGTTTCCCATTCAAATGCATGTAACAGTGAGAAACACACTGTCTTGGCGAAATAAAGCGTTTTTGAACAACTTCATATAAATCGCTGTAACTTTTGATAGAAGACTCAGACAAACATGTTTATGGCTTTATCTTATAGAACTCAATATCCCCGTGCTGGGCAAACAGGTTTTGCAGCCGTTTGAGCTAAGATTTTAAAATTATTCACATAATGAAAACCTATACTTTGTTTCAGGCGAGTTTCCCATTCAAATGCATGTAACAGTGAGAAACGCATTGTCTTGGCGAAATAAAGCGTTTTTGAACAACTTCATATAAATCGCTGTAACTTTTGATAGAAGACTCAGACAAACATGTTTATGGCTTTATCTTATAGAACTCAATATCCCCGTGCTGGGCAAACAGGTTTTGCAGCCGTTTGAGCTAAGATTTTAAAATTATTCACATAATGAAAACCTATACTTTGTTTCAGGCGAGTTTCCCATTCAAATGCATGTAACAGTGAGAAACGCATTGTCTTGGCGAAATAAAGCGTTTTTGAACAACTTCATATAAATCGCTGTAACTTTTGATAGAAGACTCAGACAAACATGTTTATGGCTTTATCTTATAGAACTCAATATCCCCGTGCTGGGCAAACAGGTTTTGCAGCCGTTTGAGCTAAGATTTTAAAATTATTCACATAATGAAAACCTATACTTTGTTTCAGGCGAGTTTCCCATTCAAATGCATGTAACAGTGAGAAACGCATTGTCTTGGCGAAATAAAGCGTTTTTGAACAACTTCATATAAATCGCTGTAACTTTTGATAGAAGACTCAGACAAACATGTTTATGGCTTTATCTTATAGAACTCAATATCCCCGTGCTGGGCAAACAGAACAGGTTTTGCAGCCGTTTGAGCTAAGATTTTAAAATTATTCACATAATGAAAACCTATACTTTGTTTCAGGCGAGTTTCCCATTCAAATGCATGTAACAGTGAGAAACACATTGTCTTGGCGAAATAAAGCGTTTTTGAACAACTTCATATAAATCGCTGTAACTTTTGATAGAAGACTCAGACAAACATGTTTATGGCTTTATCTTATAGAACTCAATATCCCCGTGCTGGGCAAACAGGTTTTGCAGCCGTTTGAGCTAAGATTTTAAAATTATTCACATAATGAAAACCTATACTTTGTCTCAGGCGAGTTTCCCATTCAATTGCATGTAACAGTGAGAAACGCATTGTCTTGGCGAAATAAAGCGTTTTTGAACAACTTCATATAAATCGCTGTAACTTTTGATAGAAGACTCAGACAAACATGTTTATGGCTTTATCTTATAGAACTCAATATCCCCGTGCTGGGCAAACAGGTTTTGCAGCCGTTTGAGCTAAGATTTTAAAATTATTCACATAATGAAAACCTATACTTTGTTTCAGGCGAGTTTCCCATTCAAATGCATGTAACAGTGAGAAACGCATTGTCTTGGCGAAATAAAGCGTTTTTGAACAACTTCATATAAATCGCTGTAACTTTTGATAGAAGACTCAGACAAACATGTTTATGGCTTTATCTTATAGAACTCAATATCCCCGTGCTGGGCAAACAGGTTTTGCAGCCGTTTGAGCTAAGATTTTAAAATTATTCACATAATGAAAACCTATACTTTGTTTCAGGCGAGTTTCCCATTCAAATGCATGTAACAGTGAGAAACGCATTGTCTTGGCGAAATAAAGCGTTTTTGAACAACTTCATATAAATCGCTGTAACTTTTGATAGAAGACTCAGACAAACATGTTTATGGCTTTATCTTATAGAACTCAAGGTCCCCGTGCTGGGAAAACAGGTTTTGCAGCTGTTTGAGCTAAGATTTCCAAGTTATTCACATAATGAAAACCTATACTTTGTTTCAGGCGAGTTTCCCATTCAAATGCATGTAACAGTGAGAAACGCATTGTCTTGGTGAAATAAAGCGTTTTTGAACAACTTCATATAAATCGCTGTAACTTTTGATGGAAGACTCAGACAAACATGTTTATGGCTTTATCTTATAGAACTCAATGTCCCCGTGCTGGGCAAACAGGTTTTGCAGCCGTTTGAGCTAAGATTTTAAAATTATTCACATAATGAAAACCTATACTTTGTTTCAGGCGAGTTTCCCATTCAAATGCATGTAACAGTGAGAAACACACTGTCTTGGCGAAATAAAGCGTTTTTGAACAACTTCATATAAATCGCTGTAACTTTTGATAGAAGACTCAGACAAACATGTTTATGGCTTTATCTTATAGAACTCAATATCCCCGTGCTGGGCAAACATGTTTTGCAGCCGTTTGAGCTAAGATTTTAAAATTATTCACATAATGAAAACCTATACTTTGTTTCAGGCGAGTTTCCCATTCAAATGCATGTAACAGTGAGAAACGCATTGTCTTGGTGAAATAAAGCGTTTTTGAACAACTTCATATAAATCGCTGTAACTTTTGATGGAAGACTCAGACAAACATGTTTATGGCTTTATCTTATAGAACTCAATGTCCCCGTGCTGGGCAAACAGGTTTTGCAGCCGTTTGAGCTAAGATTTTAAAATTATTCACATAATGAAAACCTATACTTTGTTTCAGGCGAGTTTCCCATTCAAATGCATGTAACAGTGAGAAACGCATTGTCTTGGCGAAATAAAGCGTTTTTGAACAACTTCATATAAATCGCTGTAACTTTTGATAGAAGACTCAGACAAACATGTTTATGGCTTTATCTTATAGAACTCAATATCCCCGTGCTGGGCAAACAGGTTTTGCAGCCGTTTGAGCTAAGATTTTAAAATTATTCACATAATGAAAACCTATACTTTGTTTCAGGCGAGTTTCCCATTCAAATGCATGTAACAGTGAGAAACGCATTGTCTTGGCGAAATAAAGCGTTTTTGAACAACTTCATATAAATCGCTGTAACTTTTGATAGAAGACTCAGACAAACATGTTTATGGCTTTATCTTATAGAACTCAATATCCCCGTGCTGGGCAAACAGAACAGGTTTTGCAGCCGTTTGAGCTAAGATTTTAAAATTATTCACATAATGAAAACCTATACTTTGTTTCAGGCGAGTTTCCCATTCAAATGCATGTAACAGTGAGAAACACATTGTCTTGGCGAAATAAAGCGTTTTTGAACAACTTCATATAAATCGCTGTAACTTTTGATAGAAGACTCAGACAAACATGTTTATGGCTTTATCTTATAGAACTCAATATCCCCGTGCTGGGCAAACAGGTTTTGCAGCCGTTTGAGCTAAGATTTTAAAATTATTCACATAATGAAAACCTATACTTTGTCTCAGGCGAGTTTCCCATTCAATTGCATGTAACAGTGAGAAACGCATTGTCTTGGCGAAATAAAGCGTTTTTGAACAACTTCATATAAATCGCTGTAACTTTTGATAGAAGACTCAGACAAACATGTTTATGGCTTTATCTTATAGAACTCAATATCCCCGTGCTGGGCAAACAGGTTTTGCAGCCGTTTGAGCTAAGATTTTAAAATTATTCACATAATGAAAACCTATACTTTGTTTCAGGCGAGTTTCCCATTCAAATGCATGTAACAGTGAGAAACGCATTGTCTTGGCGAAATAAAGCGTTTTTGAACAACTTCATATAAATCGCTGTAACTTTTGATAGAAGACTCAGACAAACATGTTTATGGCTTTATCTTATAGAACTCAATATCCCCGTGCTGGGCAAACAGGTTTTGCAGCCGTTTGAGCTAAGATTTTAAAATTATTCACATAATGAAAACCTATACTTTGTTTCAGGCGAGTTTCCCATTCAAATGCATGTAACAGTGAGAAACGCATTGTCTTGGCGAAATAAAGCGTTTTTGAACAACTTCATATAAATCGCTGTAACTTTTGATAGAAGACTCAGACAAACATGTTTATGGCTTTATCTTATAGAACTCAAGGTCCCCGTGCTGGGAAAACAGGTTTTGCAGCTGTTTGAGCTAAGATTTCCAAGTTATTCACATAATGAAAACCTATACTTTGTTTCAGGCGAGTTTCCCATTCAAATGCATGTAACAGTGAGAAACGCATTGTCTTGGTGAAATAAAGCGTTTTTGAACAACTTCATATAAATCGCTGTAACTTTTGATGGAAGACTCAGACAAACATGTTTATGGCTTTATCTTATAGAACTCAATGTCCCCGTGCTGGGCAAACAGGTTTTGCAGCCGTTTGAGCTAAGATTTTAAAATTATTCACATAATGAAAACCTATACTTTGTTTCAGGCGAGTTTCCCATTCAAATGCATGTAACAGTGAGAAACACACTGTCTTGGCGAAATAAAGCGTTTTTGAACAACTTCATATAAATCGCTGTAACTTTTGATAGAAGACTCAGACAAACATGTTTATGGCTTTATCTTATAGAACTCAATATCCCCGTGCTGGGCAAACATGTTTTGCAGCCGTTTGAGCTAAGATTTTAAAATTATTCACATAATGAAAACCTATACTTTGTTTCAGGCGAGTTTCCCATTCAAATGCATGTAACAGTGAGAAACGCATTGTCTTGGCGAAATAAAGCGTTTTTGAACAACTTCATATAAATCGCTGTAACTTTTGATAGAAGACTCAGACAAACATGTTTATGGCTTTATCTTATAGAACTCAATATCCCCGTGCTGGGCAAACAGGTTTTGCAGCCGTTTGAGCTAAGATTTTAAAGTTATTCACATAATGAAAACCTATACTTTGTTTCAGGCGAGTTTCCCATTCAAATGCATGTAACAGTGAGAAACACACTGTCTTGGCGAAATAAAGCGTTTTTGAACAACTTCATATAAATCGCTGTAACTTTTGATAGAAGACTCAGACAAACATGTTTATGGCTTTATCTTATAGAACTCAATATCCCCGTGCTGGGCAAACAGGTTTTGCAGCCGTTTGAGCTAAGATTTTAAAATTATTCACATAATGAAAACCTATACTTTGTTTCAGGCGAGTTTCCCATTCAAATGCATGTAACAGTGAGAAACGCATTGTCTTGGCGAAATAAAGCGTTTTTGAACAACTTCATATAAATCGCTGTAACTTTTGATAGAAGACTCAGACAAACATGTTTATGGCTTTATCTTATAGAACTCAATATCCCCGTGCTGGGCAAACAGGTTTTGCAGCTGTTTGAGCTAAGATTTCCAAGTTATTCACATAATGAAAACCTATACTTTGTTTCAGGCGAGTTTCCCATTCAAATGCATGTAACAGTGAGAAACGCATTGTCTTGGTGAAATAAAGCGTTTTTGAACAACTTCATATAAATCGCTGTAACTTTTGATGGAAGACTCAGACAAACATGTTTATGGCTTTATCTTATAGAACTCAATGTCCCCGTGCTGGGCAAACAGGTTTTGCAGCCGTTTGAGCTAAGATTTTAAAATTATTCACATAATGAAAACCTATACTTTGTTTCAGGCGAGTTTCCCATTCAAATGCATGTAACAGTGAGAAACGCATTGTCTTGGCGAAATAAAGCGTTTTTGAACAACTTCATATAAATCGCTGTAACTTTTGATAGAAGACTCAGACAAACATGTTTATGGCTTTATCTTATAGAACTCAATATCCCCGTGCTGGGCAAACAGGTTTTGCAGCTGTTTGAGCTAAGATTTCCAAGTTATTCACATAATGAAAACCTATACTTTGTTTCAGGCGAGTTTCCCATTCAAATGCATGTAACAGTGAGAAACGCATTGTCTTGGTGAAATAAAGCGTTTTTGAACAACTTCATATAAATCGCTGTAACTTTTGATGGAAGACTCAGACAAACATGTTTATGGCTTTATCTTATAGAACTCAATGTCCCCGTGCTGGGCAAACAGGTTTTGCAGCCGTTTGAGCTAAGATTTTAAAATTATTCACATAATGAAAACCTATACTTTGTTTCAGGCGAGTTTCCCATTCAAATGCATGTAACAGTGAGAAACACACTGTCTTGGCGAAATAAAGCGTTTTTGAACAACTTCATATAAATCGCTGTAACTTTTGATAGAAGACTCAGACAAACATGTTTATGGCTTTATCTTATAGAACTCAAGGTCCCCGTGCTGGGCAAACAGGTTTTGCAGCTGTTTGAGCTAAGATTTCCAAGTTATTCACATAATGAAAACCTATACTTTGTTTCGGTCGAGTTCCCCATTCAAATGCATGTAACAGTGAGAAACGCACTGTCTTGGCGAAAGAAAGCGTTTTTGTACAACTTCATATAAATCGCTGTAACTTTTGATAGAAGACTCAGACAAACATGTTTATGGCTTTATCTTATAGAACTCAAGGTCCCCGTGCTGGGAAAACAGGTTTTGCAGCTGTTTGAGCTAAGATTTCCAAGTTATTCACATAATGAAAACCTATACTTTGTTTCAGGCGAGTTTCCCATTCAAATGCATGTAACAGTGAGAAACGCATTGTCTTGGTGAAATAAAGCGTTTTTGAACAACTTCATATAAATCGCTGTAACTTTTGATGGAAGACTCAGACACACATGTTTATGGCTTTATCTTATAGAACTCAATGTCCCCGTGCTGGGCAAACAGGTTTTGCAGCCGTTTGAGCTAAGATTTTAAAATTATTCACATAATGAAAACCTATACTTTGTTTCAGGCGAGTTTCCCATTCAAATGCATGTAACAGTGAGAAACGCATTGTCTTGGCGAAATAAAGCGTTTTTGAACAACTTCATATAAATCGCTGTAACTTTTGATAGAAGACTCAGACAAACATGTTTATGGCTTTATCTTATAGAACTCAATATCCCCGTGCTGGGCAAACAGAACAGGTTTTGCAGCCGTTTGAGCTAAGATTTTAAAATTATTCACATAATGAAAACCTATACTTTGTCTCAGGCGAGTTTCCCATTCAAATGCATGTAACAGTGAGAAACGCATTGTCTTGGCGAAATAAAGCGTTTTTGAACAACTTCATATAAATAGCTGTAACTTTTGATAGAAGACTCAGACAAACATGTTTATGGCTTTATCTTATAGAACTCAAGGTCCCCGTGCTGGGAAAACAGGATTTGCAGCTGTTGGAGCTAAGATTTTCAAGTTATACACATAATGAAAACCTATACTTTGTTTCAGGCGAGTTTCCCATTCAAATGCATGTAACAGTGAGAAACGCATTGTCTTGGCGAAATAAAGCGTTTTTGAACAACTTCATATAAATCGCTGTAACTTTTGATAGAAGACTCAGACAAACATGTTTATGGCTTTATCTTATAGAACTCAATATCCCCGTGCTGGGCAAACAGGTTTTGCAGCTGTTTGAGCTAAGATTTCCAAGTTATTCACATAATGAAAACCTATACTTTGTTTCAGGCGAGTTTCCCATTCAAATGCATGTAACAGTGAGAAACGCATTGTCTTGGTGAAATAAAGCGTTTTTGAACAACTTCATATAAATCGCTGTAACTTTTGATGGAAGACTCAGACAAACATGTTTATGGCTTTATCTTATAGAACTCAATGTCCCCGTGCTGGGCAAACAGGTTTTGCAGCCGTTTGAGCTAAGATTTTAAAATTATTCACATAATGAAAACCTATACTTTGTTTCAGGCGAGTTTCCCATTCAAATGCATGTAACAGTGAGAAACACACTGTCTTGGCGAAATAAAGCGTTTTTGAACAACTTCATATAAATCGCTGTAACTTTTGATAGAAGACTCAGACAAACATGTTTATGGCTTTATCTTATAGAACTCAAGGTCCCCGTGCTGGGCAAACAGGTTTTGCAGCTGTTTGAGCTAAGATTTCCAAGTTATTCACATAATGAAAACCTATACTTTGTTTCGGTCGAGTTCCCCATTCAAATGCATGTAACAGTGAGAAACGCACTGTCTTGGCGAAAGAAAGCGTTTTTGTACAACTTCATATAAATCGCTGTAACTTTTGATAGAAGACTCAGACAAACATGTTTATGGCTTTATCTTATAGAACTCAAGGTCCCCGTGCTGGGAAAACAGGTTTTGCAGCTGTTTGAGCTAAGATTTCCAAGTTATTCACATAATGAAAACCTATACTTTGTTTCAGGCGAGTTTCCCATTCAAATGCATGTAACAGTGAGAAACGCATTGTCTTGGTGAAATAAAGCGTTTTTGAACAACTTCATATAAATCGCTGTAACTTTTGATGGAAGACTCAGACACACATGTTTATGGCTTTATCTTATAGAACTCAATGTCCCCGTGCTGGGCAAACAGGTTTTGCAGCCGTTTGAGCTAAGATTTTAAAATTATTCACATAATGAAAACCTATACTTTGTTTCAGGCGAGTTTCCCATTCAAATGCATGTAACAGTGAGAAACGCATTGTCTTGGCGAAATAAAGCGTTTTTGAACAACTTCATATAAATCGCTGTAACTTTTGATAGAAGACTCAGACAAACATGTTTATGGCTTTATCTTATAGAACTCAATATCCCCGTGCTGGGCAAACAGAACAGGTTTTGCAGCCGTTTGAGCTAAGATTTTAAAATTATTCACATAATGAAAACCTATACTTTGTCTCAGGCGAGTTTCCCATTCAAATGCATGTAACAGTGAGAAACGCATTGTCTTGGCGAAATAAAGCGTTTTTGAACAACTTCATATAAATAGCTGTAACTTTTGATAGAAGACTCAGACAAACATGTTTATGGCTTTATCTTATAGAACTCAAGGTCCCCGTGCTGGGCAAACAGGTTTTGCAGCCGTTTGAGCTAAGATTTTAAAATTATTCACATAATGAAAACCTATACTTTGTTTCAGGCGAGTTTCCCATTCAAATGCATGTAACAGTGAGAAACACACTGTCTTGGCGAAATAAAGCGTTTTTGAACAACTTCATATAAATCGCTGTAACTTTTGATAGAAGACTCAGACAAACATGTTTATGGCTTTATCTTATAGAACTCAAGGTCCCCGTGCTGGGCAAACAGGTTTTGCAGCTGTTTGAGCTAAGATTTCCAAGTTATTCACATAATGAAAACCTATACTTTGTTTCGGTCGAGTTCCCCATTCAAATGCATGTAACAGTGAGAAACGCACTGTCTTGGCGAAAGAAAGCGTTTTTGTACAACTTCATATAAATCGCTGTAACTTTTGATAGAAGACTCAGACAAACATGTTTATGGCTTTATCTTATAGAACTCAAGGTCCCCGTGCTGGGAAAACAGGTTTTGCAGCTGTTTGAGCTAAGATTTCCAAGTTATTCACATAATGAAAACCTATACTTTGTTTCAGGCGAGTTTCCCATTCAAATGCATGTAACAGTGAGAAACGCATTGTCTTGGTGAAATAAAGCGTTTTTGAACAACTTCATATAAATCGCTGTAACTTTTGATGGAAGACTCAGACACACATGTTTATGGCTTTATCTTATAGAACTCAATGTCCCCGTGCTGGGCAAACAGGTTTTGCAGCCGTTTGAGCTAAGATTTTAAAATTATTCACATAATGAAAACCTATACTTTGTTTCAGGCGAGTTTCCCATTCAAATGCATGTAACAGTGAGAAACGCATTGTCTTGGCGAAATAAAGCGTTTTTGAACAACTTCATATAAATCGCTGTAACTTTTGATAGAAGACTCAGACAAACATGTTTATGGCTTTATCTTATAGAACTCAATATCCCCGTGCTGGGCAAACAGAACAGGTTTTGCAGCCGTTTGAGCTAAGATTTTAAAATTATTCACATAATGAAAACCTATACTTTGTCTCAGGCGAGTTTCCCATTCAAATGCATGTAACAGTGAGAAACGCATTGTCTTGGCGAAATAAAGCGTTTTTGAACAACTTCATATAAATAGCTGTAACTTTTGATAGAAGACTCAGACAAACATGTTTATGGCTTTATCTTATAGAACTCAAGGTCCCCGTGCTGGGAAAACAGGATTTGCAGCTGTTGGAGCTAAGATTTTCAAGTTATACACATAATGAAAACCTATACTTTGTTTCGGTCGAGTTCCCCATTCAAATGCATGTAACAGTGAGAAACGCACTGTCTTGGCGAAAGAAAGCGTTTTTGTACAACTTCATATAAATAGCTGTAACTTTTGATAGAAGACTCAGACAAACATGTTTATGGCTTTATCTTATAGAACTCAAGGTCCCCGTGCTGGGCAAACAGGTTTTGCAGCTGTTTGAGCTAAGATTTCCAAGTTATTCACATAATGAAAACCTATACTTTGTTTCGGTCGAGTTCCCCATTCAAATGCATGTAACAGTGAGAAACGCACTGTCTTGGCGAAAGAAAGCGTTTTTGTACAACTTCATATAAATCGCTGTAACTTTTGATAGAAGACTCAGACAAACATGTTTATGGCTTTATCTTATAGAACTCAAGGTCCCCGTGCTGGGCAAACAGGTTTTGCAGCCGTTTGAGCTAAGATTTTAAAATTATTCACATAATGAAAACCTATACTTTGTTTCAGGCGAGTTTCCCATTCAAATGCATGTAACAGTGAGAAACGCACTGTCTTGGCGAAAGAAAGCGTTTTTGTACAACTTCATATAAATAGCTGTAACTTTTGATAGAAGACTCAGACAAACATGTTTATGGCTTTATCTTATAGAACTCAAGGTCCCCGTGCTGGGCAAACAGGTTTTGCAGCTGTTTGAGCTAAGATTTCCAAGTTATACACATAATGAAAACCTATACTTTGTTTCGGTCGAGTTCCCCATTCAAATGCATGTAACAGTGAGAAACGCACTGTCTTGGCGAAAGAAAGCGTTTTTGTACAACTTCATATAAATCGCTGTAACTTTTGATAGAAGACTCAGACAAACATGTTTATGGCTTTATCTTATAGAACTCAATATCCCCGTGCTGGGCAAACAGGTTTTGCAGCTGTTTGAGCTAAGATTTTAAAATTATTCACATAATGAAAACCTATACTTTGTCTCAGGCGAGTTTCCCATTCAAATGCATGTAACAGTGAGAAATGCATTGTCTTGGCGAAATAAAGCGTTTTTGAACAACTTCATATAAATCGCTGTAACTTTTGATAGAAGACTCAGACAAACATGTTTATGGCTTTATCTTATAGAACTCAATATCCCCGTGCTGGGCAAACAGGTTTTGCAGCCGTTTGAGCTAAGATTTTAAAATTATTCACATAATGAAAACCTATACTTTGTCTCAGGCGAGTTTCCCATTCAAATGCATGTAACAGTGAGAAACGCATTGTCTTGACGAAATAAAGCGTTTTTGAACAACTTCATATAAATCGCTGTAACTTTTGATAGAAGACTCAGACAAACATGTTTATGGCTTTATCTTATAGAACTCAATATCCCCGTGCTTGGCAAACAGGTTTTGCAGCCGTTTGAGCTAAGATTTTAAAATTATTCACATAATGAAAACCTATACTTTGTTTCGGTCGAGTTCCCCATTCAAATGCATGTAACAGTGAGAAACGCACTGTCTTGGCGAAAGAAAGCGTTTTTGTACAACTTCATATAAATAGCTGTAACTTTTGATAGAAGACTCAGACAAACATGTTTATGGCTTTATCTTATAGAACTCAAGGTCCCCGTGCTGGGCAAACAGGTTTTGCAGCTGTTTGAGCTAAGATTTCCAAGTTATACACATAATGAAAACCTATACTTTGTTTCGGTCGAGTTCCCCATTCAAATGCATGTAACAGTGAGAAACGCACTGTCTTGGCGAAATAAAGCGTTTTTGAACAACTTCATATAAATCGCTGTAACTTTTGATGGAAGACTCAGACAAACATGTTTATGGCTTTATCTTATAGAACTCAATATCCCCGTGCTGGGCAAACAGAACAGGTTTTGCAGCCGTTTGAGCTAAGATTTTAAAATTATTCACATAATGAAAACCTATACTTTGTTTCAGGCGAGTTTCCCATTCAAATGCATGTAACAGTGAGAAACGCATTGTCTTGGCGAAAGAAAGCGTTTTTGTACAACTTCATATAAATAGCTGTAACTTTTGATAGAAGACTCAGACAAACATGTTTATGGCTTTATCTTATAGAACTCAAGGTCCCCGTGCTGGGCAAACAGGTTTTGCAGCTGTTTGAGCTAAGATTTCCAAGTTATACACATAATGAAAACCTATACTTTGTTTCGGTCGAGTTCCCCATTCAAATGCATGTAACAGTGAGAAACGCACTGTCTTGGCGAAATAAAGCGTTTTTGAACAACTTCATATAAATAGCTGTAACTTTTGATAGAAGACTCAGACAAACATGTTTATGGCTTTATCTTATAGAACTCAAGGTCCCCGTGCTGGGCAAACAGGTTTTGCAGCTGTTTGAGCTAAGATTTCCAAGTTATACACATAATGAAAACCTATACTTTGTTTCGGTCGAGTTCCCCATTCAAATGCATGTAACAGTGAGAAACGCACTGTCTTGGCGAAAGAAAGCGTTTTTGTACAACTTCATATAAATAGCTGTAACTTTTGATAGAAGACTCAGACAAACATGTTTATGGCTTTATCTTATAGAACTCAAGGTCCCCGTGCTGGGCAAACAGGTTTTGCAGCTGTTTGAGCTAAGATTTCCAAGTTATTCACATAATGAAAACCTATACTTTGTTTCAGGCGAGTTTCCCATTCAAATGCATGTAACAGTGAGAAACGCATTGTCTTGGTGAAATAAAGCGTTTTTGAACAACTTCATATAAATCGCTGTAACTTTTGATAGAAGACTCAGACAAACATGTTTATGGCTTTATCTTATAGAACTCAATATCCCCGTGCTGTGCAAACAGAACAGGTTTTGCAGCCGTTTGAGCTAAGATTTTAAAATTATTCACATAATGAAAACCTATACTTTGTTTCAGGCGAGTTTCCCATTCAAATGCATGTAACAGTGAGAAACGCATTGTCTTGGCGAAATAAAGCGTTTTTGAACAACTTCATATAAATCGCTGTAACTTTTGATAGAAGACTCAGACAAACATGTTTATGGCTTTATCTTATAGAACTCAATATCCCCGTGCTGGGCAAACAGAACAGGTTTTGCAGCCGTTTGAGCTAAGATTTTAAAATTATTCACATAATGAAAACCTATACTTTGTCTCAGGCGAGTTTCCCATTCAAATGCATGTAACAGTGAGAAACGCATTGTCTTGGCGAAATAAAGCGTTTTTGAACAACTTCATATAAATCGCTGTAACTTTTGATAGAAGACTCAGACAAACATGTTTATGGCTTTATCTTATAGAACTCAATATCCCCGTGCTGGGCAAACAGGTTTTGCAGCCGTTTGAGCTAAGATTTTAAAATTATTCACATAATGAAAACCTATACTTTGTCTCAGGCGAGTTTCCCATTCAAATGCATGTAACAGTGAGAAACGCATTGTCTTGGCGAAATAAAGCGTTTTTGAACAACTTCATATAAATCGCTGTAACTTTTGATAGAAGACTCAGACACACATGTTTATGGCTTTATCTTATAGAACTCAATGTCCCCGTGCTGGGCAAACAGGTTTTGCAGCCATTTGAGCTAAGATTTTAAAATTATTCACATAATGAAAACCTATACTTTGTTTCAGGCGAGTTTCCCATTCAAATGCATGTAACAGTGAGAAACGCATTGTCTTGGCGAAATAAAGTTTTTTTGAACAACTTCATATAAATCGCTGTAACTTTTGATAGAAGACTCAGACAAACATGTTTATGGCTTTATCTTATAGAACTCAATATCCCCGTGCTGGGCAAACAGGTTTTGCAGCCGTTTGAGCTAAGATTTTAAAATTATTCACATAATGAAAACCTATACTTTGTCTCAGGCGAGTTTCCCATTCAAATGCATGTAACAGTGAGAAACGCATTGTCTTGGCGAAATAAAGCGTTTTTGAACAACTTCATATAAATCGCTGTAACTTTTGATAGAAGACTCAGACAAACATGTTTATGGCTTTATCTTATAGAACTCAAGGTCCCCGTGCTGGGAAAACAGGATTTGCAGCTGTTGGAGCTAAGATTTTCAAGTTATACACATAATGAAAACCTATACTTTGTTTCGGTCGAGTTCCCCATTCAAATGCATGTAACAGTGAGAAACGCACTGTCTTGGCGAAATAAAGCGTTTTTGTACAACTTCATATAAATAGCTGTAACTTTTGATAGAAGACTCAGACAAACATGTTTATGGCTTTATCTTATAGAACTCAAGGTCCCCGTGCTGGGAAAACAGGTTTTGCAGCTGTTTGCGCTAAGATTTCCAAGTTATTCACATAATAAAAACCTATACTTTGTTTCAGGCGAGTTTCCCATTCAAATGCATGTAACAGTGAGAAACGCATTGTCTTGGTGAAATAAAGCGTTTTTGAACAACTTCATATAAATCGCTGTAACTTTTGATAGAAGACTCAGACAAACATGTTTATGGCTTTATCTTATAGAACTCAATATCCCCGTGCTGGGCAAACAGAACAGGTTTTGCAGCCGTTTGAGCTAAGATTTTAAAATTATTCACATAATGAAAACCTATACTTTGTTTCAGGCGAGTTTCCCATTCAAATGCATGTAACAGTGAGAAACGCATTGTCTTGGCGAAATAAAGTGTTTTTGAACAACTTCATATAAATCGCTGTAACTTTTGATAGAAGACTCAGACAAACATGTTTATGGCTTTATCTTATAGAACTCAATATCCCCGTGCTGGGCAAACAGAACAGGTTTTGCAGCCGTTTGAGCTAAGATTTTAAAATTATTCACATAATGAAAACCTATACTTTGTCTCAGGCGAGTTTCCCATTCAAATGCATGTAACAGTGAGAAACGCATTGTCTTGGCGAAATAAAGCGTTTTTGAACAACTTCATATAAATCGCTGTAACTTTTGATAGAAGACTCAGACAAACATGTTTATGGCTTTATCTTATAGAACTCAATATCCCCGTGCTGGGCAAACAGGTTTTGCAGCCGTTTGAGCTAAGATTTTAAAATTATTCACATAATGAAAACCTATACTTTGTCTCAGGCGAGTTTCCCATTCAAATGCATGTAACAGTGAGAAACGCATTGTCTTGGCGAAATAAAGCGTTTTTGAACAACTTCATATAAATCGCTGTAACTTTTGATAGAAGACTCAGACACACATGTTTATGGCTTTATCTTATAGAACTCAATGTCCCCGTGCTGGGCAAACAGGTTTTGCAGCCGTTTGAGCTAAGATTTTAAAATTATTCACATAATGAAAACCTATACTTTGTTTCAGGCGAGTTTCCCATTCAAATGCATGTAACAGTGAGAAACGCATTGTCTTGGCGAAATAAAGTTTTTTTGAACAACTTCATATAAATCGCTGTAACTTTTGATAGAAGACTCAGACAAACATGTTTATGGCTTTATCTTATAGAACTCAATATCCCCGTGCTGGGCAAACAGGTTTTGCAGCCGTTTGAGCTAAGATTTTAAAATTATTCACATAATGAAAACCTATACTTTGTCTCAGGCGAGTTTCCCATTCAAATGCATGTAACAGTGAGAAACGCATTGTCTTGGCGAAATAAAGCGTTTTTGAACAACTTCATATAAATCGCTGTAACTTTTGATAGAAGACTCAGACACACATGTTTATGGCTTTATCTTATAGAACTCAATGTCCCCGTGCTGGGCAAACAGGTTTTGCAGCCGTTTGAGCTAAGATTTTAAAATTATTCACATAATGAAAACCTATACTTTGTTTCAGGCGAGTTTCCCATTCAAATGCATGTAACAGTGAGAAACGCATTGTCTTGGCGAAATAAAGTTTTTTTGAACAACTTCATATAAATCGCTGTAACTTTTGATAGAAGACTCAGACAAACATGTTTATGGCTTTATCTTATAGAACTCAATATCCCCGTGCTGGGCAAACAGGTTTTGCAGCCGTTTGAGCTAAGATTTTAAAATTATTCACATAATGAAAACCTATACTTTGTCTCAGGCGAGTTTCCCATTCAAATGCATGTAACAGTGAGAAACGCATTGTCTTGGCGAAATAAAGTTTTTTTGAACAACTTCATATAAATCGCTGTAACTTTTGATAGAAGACTCAGACAAACATGTTTATGGCTTTATCTTATAGAACTCAATATCCCCGTGCTGGGCAAACAGGTTTTGCAGCCGTTTGAGCTAAGATTTTAAAATTATTCACATAATGAAAACCTATACTTTGTCTCAGGCGAGTTTCCCATTCAAATGCATGTAACAGTGAGAAACGCATTGTCTTGGCGAAATAAAGCGTTTTTGAACAACTTCATATAAATCGCTGTAACTTTTGATAGAAGACTCAGACACACATGTTTATGGCTTTATCTTATAGAACTCAATGTCCCCGTGCTGGGCAAACAGGTTTTGCAGCCGTTTGAGCTAAGATTTTAAAATTATTCACATAATGAAAACCTATACTTTGTTTCAGGCGAGTTTCCCATTCAAATGCATGTAACAGTGAGAAACGCATTGTCTTGGCGAAATAAAGTTTTTTTGAACAACTTCATATAAATCGCTGTAACTTTTGATAGAAGACTCAGACAAACATGTTTATGGCTTTATCTTATAGAACTCAATATCCCCGTGCTGGGCAAACAGGTTTTGCAGCCGTTTGAGCTAAGATTTTAAAATTATTCACATAATGAAAACCTATACTTTGTCTCAGGCGAGTTTCCCATTCAAATGCATGTAACAGTGAGAAACGCATTGTCTTGGCGAAATAAAGCGTTTTTGAACAACTTCATATAAATCGCTGTAACTTTTGATAGAAGACTCAGACAAACATGTTTATGGCTTTATCTTATAGAACTCAAGGTCCCCGTGCTGGGAAAACAGGATTTGCAGCTGTTGGAGCTAAGATTTTCAAGTTATACACATAATGAAAACCTATACTTTGTTTCGGTCGAGTTCCCCATTCAAATGCATGTAACAGTGAGAAACGCACTGTCTTGGCGAAATAAAGCGTTTTTGAACAACTTCATATAAATAGCTGTAACTTTTGATAGAAGACTCAGACAAACATGTTTATGGCTTTATCTTATAGAACTCAAGGTCCCCGTGCTGGGAAAACAGAACAGGTTTTGCAGCCGTTTGAGCTAAGATTTTAAAATTATTCACATAATGAAAACCTATACTTTGTTTCAGGCGAGTTTCCCATTCAAATGCATGTAACAGTGAGAAACGCATTGTCTTGGCGAAATAAAGCGTTTTTGAACAACTTCATATAAATCGCTGTAACTTTTGATAGAAGACTCAGACAAACATGTTTATGGCTTTATCTTATAGAACTCAATATCCCCGTGCTGGGCAAACAGGTTTTGCAGCCGTTTGAGCTAAGATTTTAAAATTATTCACATAATGAAAACCTATACTTTGTTTCAGGCGAGTTTCCCATTCAAATGCATGTAACAGTGAGAAACGCATTGTCTTGGCGAAATAAAGTGTTTTTGAACAACTTCATATAAATCGCTGTAACTTTTGATAGAAGACTCAGACAAACATGTTTATGGCTTTATCTTATAGAACTCAATATCCCCGTGCTGGGCAAACAGGTTTTGCAGCCGTTTGAGCTAAGATTTTAAAATTATTCACATAATGAAAACCTATACTTTGTCTCAGGCGAGTTTCCCATTCAAATGCATGTAACAGTGAGAAACGCATTGTCTTGGCGAAATAAAGCGTTTTTGAACAACTTCATATAAATCGCTGTAACTTTTGATAGAAGACTCAGACACACATGTTTATGGCTTTATCTTATAGAACTCAATATCCCCGTGCTGGGAAAACAGGTTTTGCAGCCGTTTGAGCTAAGATTTTAAAATTATTCACATAATGAAAACCTATACTTTGTCTCAGGTGAGTTTCCCATTCAAATGCATGTAACAGTGAGAAACGCATTGTCTTGGCGAAATAAAGCGTTTTTGAACAACTTCATATAAATCGCTGTAACTTTTGATAGAAGACTCAGACAAACATGTTTATGGCTTTATCTTATAGAACTCAAGGTCCCCGTGCTGGGCAAACAGGATTTGCAGCTGTTGGAGCTAAGATTTTCAAGTTATACACATAATGAAAACCTATACTTTGTTTCGGTCGAGTTCCCCATTCAAATGCATGTAACAGTGAGAAACGCATTGTCTTGGCGAAATAAAGCGTTTTTGTACAACTTCATATAAATAGCTGTAACTTTTGATAGAAGACTCAGACAAACATGTTTATGGCTTTATCTTATAGAACTCAAGGTCCCCGTGCTGGGAAAACAGGTTTTGCAGCTGTTTGCGCTAAGATTTCCAAGTTATTCACATAATAAAAACCTATACTTTGTTTCAGGCGAGTTTCCCATTCAAATGCATGTAACAGTGAGAAACGCATTGTCTTGGTGAAATAAAGCGTTTTTGAACAACTTCATATAAATCGCTGTAACTTTTGATAGAAGACTCAGACAAACATGTTTATGGCTTTATCTTATAGAACTCAATATCCCCGTGCTGGGCAAACAGAACAGGTTTTGCAGCCGTTTGAGCTAAGATTTTAAAATTATTCACATAATGAAAACCTATACTTTGTTTCAGGCGAGTTTCCCATTCAAATGCATGTAACAGTGAGAAACGCATTGTCTTGGCGAAATAAAGCGTTTTTGAACAACTTCATATAAATCGCTGTAACTTTTGATAGAAGACTCAGACAAACATGTTTATGGCTTTATCTTATAGAACTCAATATCCCCGTGCTGGGCAAACAGGTTTTGCAGCCGTTTGAGCTAAGATTTTAAAATTATTCACATAATGAAAACCTATACTTTGTTTCAGGCGAGTTTCCCATTCAAATGCATGTAACAGTGAGAAACGCATTGTCTTGGCGAAATAAAGTGTTTTTGAACAACTTCATATAAATCGCTGTAACTTTTGATAGAAGACTCAGACAAACATGTTTATGGCTTTATCTTATAGAACTCAATATCCCCGTGCTGGGCAAACAGAACAGGTTTTGCAGCCGTTTGAGCTAAGATTTTAAAATTATTCACATAATGAAAACCTATACTTTGTCTCAGGCGAGTTTCCCATTCAAATGCATGTAACAGTGAGAAACGCATTGTCTTGGCGAAATAAAGCGTTTTTGAACAACTTCATATAAATCGCTGTAACTTTTGATAGAAGACTCAGACAAACATGTTTATGGCTTTATCTTATAGAACTCAATATCCCCGTGCTGGGCAAACAGGTTTTGCAGCCGTTTGAGCTAAGATTTTAAAATTATTCACATAATGAAAACCTATACTTTGTCTCAGGCGAGTTTCCCATTCAAATGCATGTAACAGTGAGAAACGCATTGTCTTGGCGAAATAAAGCGTTTTTGAACAACTTCATATAAATCGCTGTAACTTTTGATAGAAGACTCAGACACACATGTTTATGGCTTTATCTTATAGAACTCAATGTCCCCGTGCTGGGCAAACAGGTTTTGCAGCCGTTTGAGCTAAGATTTTAAAATTATTCACATAATGAAAACCTATACTTTGTTTCAGGCGAGTTTCCCATTCAAATGCATGTAACAGTGAGAAACGCATTGTCTTGGCGAAATAAAGCGTTTTTGAACAACTTCATATAAATCGCTGTAACTTTTGATAGAAGACTCAGACAAACATGTTTATGGCTTTATCTTATAGAACTCAAGGTCCCCGTGCTGGGAAAACAGGATTTGCAGCTGTTGGAGCTAAGATTTTCAAGTTATACACATAATGAAAACCTATACTTTGTTTCGGTCGAGTTCCCCATTCAAATGCATGTAACAGTGAGAAACGCACTGTCTTGGCGAAATAAAGCGTTTTTGTACAACTTCATATAAATAGCTGTAACTTTTGATAGAAGACTCAGACAAACATGTTTATGGCTTTATCTTATAGAACTCAAGGTCCCCGTGCTGGGAAAACAGGTTTTGCAGCTGTTTGCGCTAAGATTTCCAAGTTATTCACATAATAAAAACCTATACTTTGTTTCAGGCGAGTTTCCCATTCAAATGCATGTAACAGTGAGAAACGCATTGTCTTGGTGAAATAAAGCGTTTTTGAACAACTTCATATAAATCGCTGTAACTTTTGATAGAAGACTCAGACAAACATGTTTATGGCTTTATCTTATAGAACTCAATATCCCCGTGCTGGGCAAACAGAACAGGTTTTGCAGCCGTTTGAGCTAAGATTTTAAAATTATTCACATAATGAAAACCTATACTTTGTTTCAGGCGAGTTTCCCATTCAAATGCATGTAACATTGAGAAACGCATTGTCTTGGCGAAATAAAGCGTTTTTGAACAACTTCATATAAATCGCTGTAACTTTTGATAGAAGACTCAGACAAACATGTTTATGGCTTTATCTTATAGAACTCAATATCCCCGTGCTGGGCAAACAGGTTTTGCAGCCGTTTGAGCTAAGATTTTAAAATTATTCACATAATGAAAACCTATACTTTGTTTCAGGCGAGTTTCCCATTCAAATGCATGTAACAGTGAGAAACGCATTGTCTTGGCGAAATAAAGCGTTTTTGAACAACTTCATATAAATCGCTGTAACTTTTGATAGAAGACTCAGACACACATGTTTATGGCTTTATCTTATAGAACTCAATGTCCCCGTGCTGGGCAAACAGGTTTTGCAGCCGTTTGAGCTAAGATTTTAAAATTATTCACATAATGAAAACCTATACTTTGTTTCAGGCGAGTTTCCCATTCAAATGCATGTAACAGTGAGAAACGCATTGTCTTGGCGAAATAAAGTTTTTTTGAACAACTTCATATAAATCGCTGTAACTTTTGATAGAAGACTCAGACAAACATGTTTATGGCTTTATCTTATAGAACTCAATATCCCCGTGCTGGGCAAACAGGTTTTGCAGCCGTTTGAGCTAAGATTTTAAAATTATTCACATAATGAAAACCTATACTTTGTCTCAGGCGAGTTTCCCATTCAAATGCATGTAACAGTGAGAAACGCATTGTCTTGGCGAAATAAAGCGTTTTTGAACAACTTCATATAAATCGCTGTAACTTTTGATAGAAGACTCAGACAAACATGTTTATGGCTTTATCTTATAGAACTCAAGGTCCCCGTGCTGGGAAAACAGGATTTGCAGCTGTTGGAGCTAAGATTTTCAAGTTATACACATAATGAAAACCTATACTTTGTTTCAGGCGAGTTTCCCATTCAAATGCATGTAACAGTGAGAAACGCATTGACTTGGCGAAATAAAGTGTTTTTGAACAACTTCATATAAATCGCTGTAACTTTTGATAGAAGACTCAGACAAACATGTTTATGGCTTTATCTTATAGAACTCAATATCCCCGTGCTGGGCAAACAGAACAGGTTTTGCAGCCGTTTGAGCTAAGATTTTAAAATTATTCACATAATGAAAACCTATACTTTGTTTCAGGCGAGTTTCCCATTCAAATGCATGTAACAGTGAGAAACGCATTGTCTTGGCGAAATAAAGCGTTTTTGAACAACTTCATATAAATCGCTGTAACTTTTGATAGAAGACTCAGACAAACATGTTTATGGCTTTATCTTATAGAACTCAATATCCCCGTGCTGGGCAAACAGGTTTTGCAGCCGTTTGAGCTAAGATTTTAAAATTATTCACATAATGAAAACCTATACTTTGTTTCAGGCGAGTTTCCCATTCAAATGCATGTAACAGTGAGAAACGCATTGTCTTGGCGAAATAAAGTGTTTTTGAACAACTTCATATAAATCGCTGTAACTTTTGATAGAAGACTCAGACAAACATGTTTATGGCTTTATCTTATAGAACTCAATATCCCCGTGCTGGGCAAACAGAACAGGTTTTGCAGCCGTTTGAGCTAAGATTTTAAAATTATTCACATAATGAAAACCTATACTTTGTCTCAGGCGAGTTTCCCATTCAAATGCATGTAACAGTGAGAAACGCATTGTCTTGGCGAAATAAAGCGTTTTTGAACAACTTCATATAAATCGCTGTAACTTTTGATAGAAGACTCAGACAAACATGTTTATGGCTTTATCTTATAGAACTCAATATCCCCGTGCTGGGCAAACAGGTTTTGCAGCCGTTTGAGCTAAGATTTTAAAATTATTCACATAATGAAAACCTATACTTTGTCTCAGGCGAGTTTCCCATTCAAATGCATGTAACAGTGAGAAACGCATTGTCTTGGCGAAATAAAGCGTTTTTGAACAACTTCATATAAATCGCTGTAACTTTTGATAGAAGACTCAGACACACATGTTTATGGCTTTATCTTATAGAACTCAATATCCCCGTGCTGGGCAAACAGGTTTTGCAGCCGTTTGAGCTAAGATTTTAAAATTATTCACATAATGAAAACCTATACTTTGTTTCAGGCGAGTTTCCCATTCAAATGCATGTAACAGTGAGAAACGCATTGTCTTGGCGAAATAAAGCGTTTTTGAACAACTTCATATAAATCGCTGTAACTTTTGATAGAAGACTCAGACAAACATGTTTATGGCTTTATCTTATAGAACTCAAGGTCCCCGTGCTGGGAAAACAGGATTTGCAGCTGTTGGAGCTAAGATTTTCAAGTTATACACATAATGAAAACCTATACTTTGTTTCGGTCGAGTTCCCCATTCAAATGCATGTAACAGTGAGAAACGCACTGTCTTGGCGAAATAAAGCGTTTTTGTACAACTTCATATAAATAGCTGTAACTTTTGATAGAAGACTCAGACAAACATGTTTATGGCTTTATCTTATAGAACTCAAGGTCCCCGTGCTGGGAAAACAGGTTTTGCAGCTGTTTGCGCTAAGATTTCCAAGTTATTCACATAATAAAAACCTATACTTTGTTTCAGGCGAGTTTCCCATTCAAATGCATGTAACAGTGAGAAACGCATTGTCTTGGTGAAATAAAGCGTTTTTGAACAACTTCATATAAATCGCTGTAACTTTTGATAGAAGACTCAGACAAACATGTTTATGGCTTTATCTTATAGAACTCAATATCCCCGTGCTGGGCAAACAGAACAGGTTTTGCAGCCGTTTGAGCTAAGATTTTAAAATTATTCACATAATGAAAACCTATACTTTGTTTCAGGCGAGTTTCCCATTCAAATGCATGTAACATTGAGAAACGCATTGTCTTGGCGAAATAAAGCGTTTTTGAACAACTTCATATAAATCGCTGTAACTTTTGATAGAAGACTCAGACAAACATGTTTATGGCTTTATCTTATAGAACTCAATATCCCCGTGCTGGGCAAACAGGTTTTGCAGCCGTTTGAGCTAAGATTTTAAAATTATTCACATAATGAAAACCTATACTTTGTTTCAGGCGAGTTTCCCATTCAAATGCATGTAACAGTGAGAAACGCATTGTCTTGGCGAAATAAAGTGTTTTTGAACAACTTCATATAAATCGCTGTAACTTTTGATAGAAGACTCAGACAAACATGTTTATGGCTTTATCTTATAGAACTCAATATCCCCGTGCTGGGCAAACAGGTTTTGCAGCCGTTTGAGCTAAGATTTTAAAATTATTCACATAATGAAAACCTATACTTTGTCTCAGGCGAGTTTCCCATTCAAATGCATGTAACAGTGAGAAACGCATTGTCTTGGCGAAATAAAGCGTTTTTGAACAACTTCATATAAATCGCTGTAACTTTTGATAGAAGACTCAGACACACATGTTTATGGCTTTATCTTATAGAACTCAATGTCCCCGTGCTGGGCAAACAGGTTTTGCAGCCGTTTGAGCTAAGATTTTAAAATTATTCACATAATGAAAACCTATACTTTGTTTCAGGCGAGTTTCCCATTCAAATGCATGTAACAGTGAGAAACGCATTGTCTTGGCGAAATAAAGTTTTTTTGAACAACTTCATATAAATCGCTGTAACTTTTGATAGAAGACTCAGACAAACATGTTTATGGCTTTATCTTATAGAACTCAATATCCCCGTGCTGGGCAAACAGGTTTTGCAGCCGTTTGAGCTAAGATTTTAAAATTATTCACATAATGAAAACCTATACTTTGTCTCAGGCGAGTTTCCCATTCAAATGCATGTAACAGTGAGAAACGCATTGTCTTGGCGAAATAAAGCGTTTTTGAACAACTTCATATAAATCGCTGTAACTTTTGATAGAAGACTCAGACAAACATGTTTATGGCTTTATCTTATAGAACTCAAGGTCCCCGTGCTGGGAAAACAGGATTTGCAGCTGTTGGAGCTAAGATTTTAAAATTATTCACATAATGAAAACCTATACTTTGTTTCAGGCGAGTTTCCCATTCAAATGCATGTAACAGTGAGAAACGCATTGTCTTGGCGAAATAAAGTGTTTTTGAACAACTTCATATAAATCGCTGTAACTTTTGATAGAAGACTCAGACAAACATGTTTATGGCTTTATCTTATAGAACTCAATATCCCCGTGCTGGGCAAACAGAACAGGTTTTGCAGCCGTTTGAGCTAAGATTTTAAAATTATTCACATAATGAAAACCTATACTTTGTCTCAGGCGAGTTTCCCATTCAAATGCATGTAACAGTGAGAAACGCATTGTCTTGGCGAAATAAAGCGTTTTTGAACAACTTCATATAAATCGCTGTAACTTTTGATAGAAGACTCAGACAAACATGTTTATGGCTTTATCTTATAGAACTCAATATCCCCGTGCTGGGCAAACAGGTTTTGCAGCCGTTTGAGCTAAGATTTTAAAATTATTCACATAATGAAAACCTATACTTTGTCTCAGGCGAGTTTCCCATTCAAATGCATGTAACAGTGAGAAACGCATTGTCTTGGCGAAATAAAGCGTTTTTGAACAACTTCATATAAATCGCTGTAACTTTTGATAGAAGACTCAGACACACATGTTTATGGCTTTATCTTATAGAACTCAATGTCCCCGTGCTGGGCAAACAGGTTTTGCAGCCGTTTGAGCTAAGATTTTAAAATTATTCACATAATGAAAACCTATACTTTGTTTCAGGCGAGTTTCCCATTCAAATGCATGTAACAGTGAGAAACGCATTGTCTTGGCGAAATAAAGTTTTTTTGAACAACTTCATATAAATCGCTGTAACTTTTGATAGAAGACTCAGACAAACATGTTTATGGCTTTATCTTATAGAACTCAATATCCCCGTGCTGGGCAAACAGGTTTTGCAGCCGTTTGAGCTAAGATTTTAAAATTATTCACATAATGAAAACCTATACTTTGTCTCAGGCGAGTTTCCCATTCAAATGCATGTAACAGTGAGAAACGCACTGTCTTGGCGAAATAAAGCGTTTTTGTACAACTTCATATAAATAGCTGTAACTTTTGATAGAAGACTCAGACAAACATGTTTATGGCTTTATCTTATAGAACTCAAGGTCCCCGTGCTGGGAAAACAGGTTTTGCAGCTGTTTGCGCTAAGATTTCCAAGTTATTCACATAATAAAAACCTATACTTTGTTTCAGGCGAGTTTCCCATTCAAATGCATGTAACAGTGAGAAACGCATTGTCTTGGTGAAATAAAGCGTTTTTGAACAACTTCATATAAATCGCTGTAACTTTTGATAGAAGACTCAGACAAACATGTTTATGGCTTTATCTTATAGAACTCAATATCCCCGTGCTGGGCAAACAGAACAGGTTTTGCAGCCGTTTGAGCTAAGATTTTAAAATTATTCACATAATGAAAACCTATACTTTGTTTCAGGCGAGTTTCCCATTCAAATGCATGTAACAGTGAGAAACGCATTGTCTTGGCGAAATAAAGCGTTTTTGAACAACTTCATATAAATCGCTGTAACTTTTGATAGAAGACTCAGACAAACATGTTTATGGCTTTATCTTATAGAACTCAATATCCCCGTGCTGGGCAAACAGGTTTTGCAGCTGTTTGAGCTAAGATTTCCAAGTTATACACATAATGAAAACCTATACTTTGTTTCGGTCGAGTTCCCCATTCAAATGCATGTAACAGTGAGAAACGCACTGTCTTGGCGAAAGAAAGCGTTTTTGTACAACTTCATATAAATAGCTGTAACTTTTGATAGAAGACTCAGACAAACATGTTTATGGCTTTATCTTATAGAACTCAAGGTCCCCGTGCTGGGAAAACAGGTTTTGCAGCTGTTTGCGCTAAGATTTCCAAGTTATTCACATAATGAAAACCTATACTTTGTTTCAGGCGAGTTTCCCATTCAAATGCATGTAACAGTGAGAAACGCATTGTCTTGGTGAAATAAAGCGTTTTTGAACAACTTCATATAAATCGCTGTAACTTTTGATAGAAGACTCAGACAAACATGTTTATGGCTTTATCTTATAGAACTCAATATCCCCGTGCTGGGCAAACAGAACAGGTTTTGCAGCCGTTTGAGCTAAGATTTTAAAATTATTCACATAATGAAAACCTATACTTTGTTTCAGGCGAGTTTCCCATTCAAATGCATGTAACATTGAGAAACGCATTGTCTTGGCGAAATAAAGCGTTTTTGAACAACTTCATATAAATCGCTGTAACTTTTGATAGAAGACTCAGACAAACATGTTTATGGCTTTATCTTATAGAACTCAATATCCCCGTGCTGGGCAAACAGGTTTTGCAGCCGTTTGAGCTAAGATTTTAAAATTATTCACATAATGAAAACCTATACTTTGTTTCAGGCGAGTTTCCCATTCAAATGCATGTAACAGTGAGAAACACACTGTCTTGTCGAAATAAAGCGTTTTTGAACAACTTCATATAAATCGCTGTAACTTTTGATAGAAGACTCAGACAAACATGTTTATGGCTTTATCTTATAGAACTCAATATCCCCGTGCTGGGCAAACAGGTTTTGCAGCCGTTTGAGCTAAGATTTTAAAATTATTCACATAATGAAAACCTATACTTTGTCTCAGGCGAGTTTCCCATTCAAATGCATGTAACAGTGAGAAACGCATTGTCTTGGCGAAATAAAGCGTTTTTGAACAACTTCATATAAATAGCTGTAACTTTTGATAGAAGACTCAGACAAACATGTTTATGGCTTTATCTTATAGAACTCAATATCCCCGTGCTGGGCAAACAGGTTTTGCAGCCGTTTGAGCTAAGATTTTAAAATTATTCACATAATGAAAACCTATACTTTGTCTCAGGCGAGTTTCCCATTCAAATGCATGTAACAGTGAGAAACGCATTGTCTTGGCGAAATAAAGCGTTTTTGAACAACTTCATATAAATCGCTGTAACTTTTGATAGAAGACTCAGACACACATGTTTATGGCTTTATCTTATAGAACTCAATGTCCCCGTGCTTGGCAAACAGGTTTTGCAGCCGTTTGAGCTAAGATTTTAAAATTATTCACATAATGAAAACCTATACTTTGTTTCAGGCGAGTTTCCCATTCAAATGCATGTAACAGTGAGAAACGCATTGTCTTGGTGAAATAAAGCGTTTTTGAACAACTTCATATAAATCGCTGTAACTTTTGATAGAAGACTCAGACAAACATGTTTATGGCTTTATCTTATAGAACTCAATATCCCCGTGCTGGGCAAACAGAACAGGTTTTGCAGCCGTTTGAGCTAAGATTTTAAAATTATTCACATAATGAAAACCTATACTTTGTTTCAGGCGAGTTTCCCATTCAAATGCATGTAACAGTGAGAAACGCATTGTCTTGGCGAAATAAAGCGTTTTTGAACAACTTCATATAAATCGCTGTAACTTTTGATAGAAGACTCAGACAAACATGTTTATGGCTTTATCTTATAGAACTCAATATCCCCGTGCTGGGCAAACAGGTTTTGCAGCCGTTTGAGCTAAGATTTTAAAATTATTCACATAATGAAAACCTATACTTTGTCTCAGGCGAGTTTCCCATTCAAATGCATGTAACAGTGAGAAACGCATTGTCTTGGCGAAATAAAGCGTTTTTGAACAACTTCATATAAATCGCTGTAACTTTTGATAGAAGACTCAGACAAACATGTTTATGGCTTTATCTTATAGAACTCAATATCCCCGTGCTGGGCAAACAGAACAGGTTTTGCAGCCGTTTGAGCTAAGATTTTAAAATTATTCACATAATGAAAACCTATACTTTGTTTCAGGCGAGTTTCCCATTCAAATGCATGTAACAGTGAGAAACGCATTGTCTTGGCGAAATAAAGCGTTTTTGAACAACTTCATATAAATCGCTGTAACTTTTGATAGAAGACTCAGACAAACATGTTTATGGCTTTATCTTATAGAACTCAATATCCCCGTGCTGGGCAAACAGGTTTTGCAGCCGTTTGAGCTAAGATTTTAAAATTATTCACATAATGAAAACCTATACGTTGTTTCAGGCGAGTTTCCCATTCAAATGCATGTAACAGTGAGAAACGCATTGTCTTGGTGAAATAAAGCGTTTTTGAACAACTTCATATAAATCGCTGTAACTTTTGATGGAAGACTCAGACACACATGTTTATGGCTTTATCTTATAGAACTCAATATCCCCGTGCTGGGCAAACAGGTTTTGCAGCCGTTTGAGCTAAGATTTTAAAATTATTCACATAATGAAAACCTATACTTTGTTTCAGGCGAGTTTCCCATTCAAATGCATGTAACAGTGAGAAACGCACTGTCTTGGCGAAATAAAGCGTTTTTGAACAACTTCATATAAATCGCTGTAACTTTTGATAGAAGACTCAGACAAACATGTTTATGGCTTTATCTTATAGAACTCAATATCCCCGTGCTGGGCAAACAGGTTTTGCAGCCGTTTGAGCTAAGATTTTAAAATTATTCACATAATGAAAACCTATACTTTGTCTCAGGCGAGTTTCCCATTCAAATGCATGTAACAGTGAGAAACGCATTGTCTTGGCGAAATAAAGCGTTTTTGAACAACTTCATATAAATCGCTGTAACTTTTGATAGAAGACTCAGACACACATGTTTATGGCTTTATCTTATAGAACTCAATGTCCCCGTGCTTGGCAAACAGGTTTTGCAGCCGTTTGAGCTAAGATTTTAAAATTATTCACATAATGAAAACCTATACTTTGTTTCAGGCGAGTTTCCCATTCAAATGCATGTAACAGTGAGAAACGCATTGTCTTGGTGAAATAAAGCGTTTTTGAACAACTTCATATAAATCGCTGTAACTTTTGATAGAAGACTCAGACAAACATGTTTATGGCTTTATCTTATAGAACTCAATATCCCCGTGCTGGGCAAACAGGTTTTGCAGCTGTTTGAGCTAAGATTTCCAAGTTATACACATAATGAAAACCTATACTTTGTTTCGGTCGAGTTCCCCATTCAAATGCATGTAACAGTGAGAAACGCACTGTCTTGGCGAAAGAAAGCGTTTTTGTACAACTTCATATAAATAGCTGTAACTTTTGATAGAAGACTCAGACAAACATGTTTATGGCTTTATCTTATAGAACTCAAGGTCCCCGTGCTGGGAAAACAGGTTTTGCAGCTGTTTGCGCTAAGATTTCCAAGTTATTCACATAATGAAAACCTATACTTTGTTTCAGGCGAGTTTCCCATTCAAATGCATGTAACAGTGAGAAACGCATTGTCTTGGTGAAATAAAGCGTTTTTGAACAACTTCATATAAATCGCTGTAACTTTTGATAGAAGACTCAGACAAACATGTTTATGGCTTTATCTTATAGAACTCAATATCCCCGTGCTGGGCAAACAGAACAGGTTTTGCAGCCGTTTGAGCTAAGATTTTAAAATTATTCACATAATGAAAACCTATACTTTGTTTCAGGCGAGTTTCCCATTCAAATGCATGTAACAGTGAGAAACGCATTGTCTTGGCGAAATAAAGCGTTTTTGAACAACTTCATATAAATCGCTGTAACTTTTGATAGAAGACTCAGACAAACATGTTTATGGCTTTATCTTATAGAACTCAATATCCCCGTGCTGGGCAAACAGGTTTTGCAGCCGTTTGAGCTAAGATTTTAAAATTATTCACATAATGAAAACCTATACGTTGTTTCAGGCGAGTTTCCCATTCAAATGCATGTAACAGTGAGAAACGCATTGTCTTGGTGAAATAAAGCGTTTTTGAACAACTTCATATAAATCGCTGTAACTTTTGATGGAAGACTCAGACACACATGTTTATGGCTTTATCTTATAGAACTCAATATCCCCGTGCTGGGCAAACAGGTTTTGCAGCCGTTTGAGCTAAGATTTTAAAATTATTCACATAATGAAAACCTATACTTTGTTTCAGGCGAGTTTCCCATTCAAATGCATGTAACAGTGAGAAACGCACTGTCTTGGCGAAATAAAGCGTTTTTGAACAACTTCATATAAATCGCTGTAACTTTTGATAGAAGACTCAGACAAACATGTTTATGGCTTTATCTTATAGAACTCAATATCCCCGTGCTGGGCAAACAGGTTTTGCAGCCGTTTGAGCTAAGATTTTAAAATTATTCACATAATGAAAACCTATACTTTGTCTCAGGCGAGTTTCCCATTCAAATGCATGTAACAGTGAGAAACGCATTGTCTTGGCGAAATAAAGCGTTTTTGAACAACTTCATATAAATCGCTGTAACTTTTGATAGAAGACTCAGACACACATGTTTATGGCTTTATCTTATAGAACTCAATGTCCCCGTGCTTGGCAAACAGAACAGGTTTTGCAGCCGTTTGAGCTAAGATTTTAAAATTATTCACATAATGAAAACCTATACTTTGTTTCAGGCGAGTTTCCCATTCAAATGCATGTAACAGTGAGAAACGCATTGTCTTGGCGAAATAAAGCGTTTTTGAACAACTTCATATAAATCGCTGTAACTTTTGATAGAAGACTCAGACAAACATGTTTATGGCTTTATCTTATAGAACTCAAGGTCCCCGTGCTGGGAAAACAGGTTTTGCAGCTGTTTGAGCTAAGATTTCCAAGTTATTCACATAATGAAAACCTATACTTTGTTTCAGGCGAGTTTCCCATTCAAATGCATGTAACAGTGAGAAACGCATTGTCTTGGCGAAATAAAGCGTTTTTGAACAACTTCATATAAATCGCTGTAACTTTTGATAGAAGACTCAGACAAACATGTTTATGGCTTTATCTTATAGAACTCAATATCCCCGTGCTGGGCAAACAGGTTTTGCAGCCGTTTGAGCTAAGATTTTAAAATTATTCACATAATGAAAACCTATACTTTGTTTCAGGCGAGTTTCCCATTCAAATGCATGTAACAGTGAGAAACACACTGTCTTGGCGAAATAAAGCGTTTTTCAACCACTTCATATAAATCGCTGTAACTTTTGATAGAAGACTCAGACAAACATGTTTATGGCTTTATCTTATAGAACTCAATATCCCCGTGCTGGGCAAACAGGTTTTGCAGCCGTTTGAGCTAAGATTTTAAAATTATTCACATAATGAAAACCTATACTTTGTTTCAGGCGAGTTTCCCATTCAAATGCATGTAACAGTGAGAAACGCACTGTCTTGGCGAAATAAAGCGTTTTTGAACAACTTCATATAAATCGCTGTAACTTTTGATAGAAGACTCAGACAAACATGTTTATGGCTTTATCTTATAGAACTCAATATCCCCGTGCTGGGCAAACAGGTTTTGCAGCCGTTTGAGCTAAGATTTTAAAATTATTCACATAATGAAAACCTATACTTTGTCTCAGGCGAGTTTCCCATTCAAATGCATGTAACAGTGAGAAACGCATTGTCTTGGCGAAATAAAGCGTTTTTGAACAACTTCATATAAATCGCTGTAACTTTTGATAGAAGACTCAGACACACATGTTTATGGCTTTATCTTATAGAACTCAATGTCCCCGTGCTTGGCAAACAGAACAGGTTTTGCAGCCGTTTGAGCTAAGATTTTAAAATTATTCACATAATGAAAACCTATACTTTGTTTCAGGCGAGTTTCCCATTCAAATGCATGTAACAGTGAGAAACGCATTGTCTTGGCGAAATAAAGCGTTTTTGAACAACTTCATATAAATCGCTGTAACTTTTGATAGAAGACTCAGACAAACATGTTTATGGCTTTATCTTATAGAACTCAAGGTCCCCGTGCTGGGAAAACAGGTTTTGCAGCTGTTTGAGCTAAGATTTCCAAGTTATTCACATAATGAAAACCTATACTTTGTTTCAGGCGAGTTTCCCATTCAAATGCATGTAACAGTGAGAAACGCATTGTCTTGGCGAAATAAAGCGTTTTTGAACAACTTCATATAAATCGCTGTAACTTTTGATAGAAGACTCAGACAAACATGTTTATGGCTTTATCTTATAGAACTCAATATCCCCGTGCTGGGCAAACAGGTTTTGCAGCCGTTTGAGCTAAGATTTTAAAATTATTCACATAATGAAAACCTATACTTTGTTTCAGGCGAGTTTCCCATTCAAATGCATGTAACAGTGAGAAACACACTGTCTTGGCGAAATAAAGCGTTTTTCAACCACTTCATATAAATCGCTGTAACTTTTGATAGAAGACTCAGACAAACATGTTTATGGCTTTATCTTATAGAACTCAATATCCCCGTGCTGGGCAAACAGGTTTTGCAGCCGTTTGAGCTAAGATTTTAAAATTATTCACATAATGAAAACCTATACTTTGTTTCAGGCGAGTTTCCCATTCAAATGCATGTAACAGTGAGAAACGCATTGTCTTGGCGAAATAAAGCGTTTTTGAACAACTTCATATAAATCGCTGTAACTTTTGATAGAAGACTCAGACAAACATGTTTATGGCTTTATCTTATAGAACTCAATATCCCCGTGCTGGGTAAACAGGTTTTGCAGCCGTTTGAGCTAAGATTTTAAAATTATTCACATAATGAAAACCTATACTTTGTCTCAGGCGAGTTTCCCATTCAAATGCATGTAACAGTGAGAAACGCATTGTCTTGGCGAAATAAAGCGTTTTTGAACAACTTCATATAAATCGCTGTAACTTTTGATAGAAGACTCAGACACACATGTTTATGGCTTTATCTTATAGAACTCAATGTCCCCGTGCTTGGCAAACAGGTTTTGCAGCCGTTTGAGCTAAGATTTTAAAATTATTCACATAATGAAAACCTATACTTTGTTTCAGGCGAGTTTCCCATTCAAATGCATGTAACAGTGAGAAACGCATTGTCTTGGTGAAATAAAGCGTTTTTGAACAACTTCATATAAATCGCTGTAACTTTTGATAGAAGACTCAGACAAACATGTTTATGGCTTTATCTTATAGAACTCAATATCCCCGTGCTGGGCAAACAGAACAGGTTTTGCAGCCGTTTGAGCTAAGATTTTAAAATTATTCACATAATGAAAACCTATACTTTGTTTCAGGCGAGTTTCCCATTCAAATGCATGTAACAGTGAGAAACGCATTGTCTTGGCGAAATAAAGCGTTTTTGAACAACTTCATATAAATCGCTGTAACTTTTGATAGAAGACTCAGACAAACATGTTTATGGCTTTATCTTATAGAACTCAATATCCCCGTGCTGGGCAAACAGGTTTTGCAGCTGTTTGAGCTAAGATTTCCAAGTTATACACATAATGAAAACCTATACTTTGTTTCGGTCGAGTTCCCCATTCAAATGCATGTAACAGTGAGAAACGCACTGTCTTGGCGAAATAAAGCGTTTTTGAACAACTTCATATAAATCGCTGTAACTTTTGATAGAAGACTCAGACACACATGTTTATGGCTTTATCTTATAGAACTCAATGTCCCCGTGCTTGGCAAACAGGTTTTGCAGCCGTTTGAGCTAAGATTTTAAAATTATTCACATAATGAAAACCTATACTTTGTTTCAGGCGAGTTTCCCATTCAAATGCATGTAACAGTGAGAAACGCATTGTCTTGGTGAAATAAAGCGTTTTTGAACAACTTCATATAAATCGCTGTAACTTTTGATAGAAGACTCAGACAAACATGTTTATGGCTTTATCTTATAGAACTCAATATCCCCGTGCTGGGCAAACAGGTTTTGCAGCTGTTTGAGCTAAGATTTCCAAGTTATACACATAATGAAAACCTATACTTTGTTTCGGTCGAGTTCCCCATTCAAATGCATGTAACAGTGAGAAACGCACTGTCTTGGCGAAAGAAAGCGTTTTTGTACAACTTCATATAAATAGCTGTAACTTTTGATAGAAGACTCAGACAAACATGTTTATGGCTTTATCTTATAGAACTCAAGGTCCCCGTGCTGGGAAAACAGGTTTTGCAGCTGTTTGCGCTAAGATTTCCAAGTTATTCACATAATGAAAACCTATACTTTGTTTCAGGCGAGTTTCCCATTCAAATGCATGTAACAGTGAGAAACGCATTGTCTTGGTGAAATAAAGCGTTTTTGAACAACTTCATATAAATCGCTGTAACTTTTGATAGAAGACTCAGACAAACATGTTTATGGCTTTATCTTATAGAACTCAATATCCCCGTGCTGGGCAAACAGAACAGGTTTTGCAGCCGTTTGAGCTAAGATTTTAAAATTATTCACATAATGAAAACCTATACTTTGTTTCAGGCGAGTTTCCCATTCAAATGCATGTAACAGTGAGAAACGCATTGTCTTGGCGAAATAAAGCGTTTTTGAACAACTTCATATAAATCGCTGTAACTTTTGATAGAAGACTCAGACAAACATGTTTATGGCTTTATCTTATAGAACTCAATATCCCCGTGCTGGGCAAACAGGTTTTGCAGCCGTTTGAGCTAAGATTTTAAAATTATTCACATAATGAAAACCTATACGTTGTTTCAGGCGAGTTTCCCATTCAAATGCATGTAACAGTGAGAAACGCATTGTCTTGGTGAAATAAAGCGTTTTTGAACAACTTCATATAAATCGCTGTAACTTTTGATGGAAGACTCAGACACACATGTTTATGGCTTTATCTTATAGAACTCAATATCCCCGTGCTGGGCAAACAGGTTTTGCAGCCGTTTGAGCTAAGATTTTAAAATTATTCACATAATGAAAACCTATACTTTGTCTCAGGCGAGTTTCCCATTCAAATGCATGTAACAGTGAGAAACGCATTGTCTTGGCGAAATAAAGCGTTTTTGAACAACTTCATATAAATCGCTGTAACTTTTGATAGAAGACTCAGACACACATGTTTATGGCTTTATCTTATAGAACTCAATGTCCCCGTGCTTGGCAAACAGAACAGGTTTTGCAGCCGTTTGAGCTAAGATTTTAAAATTATTCACATAATGAAAACCTATACTTTGTTTCAGGCGAGTTTCCCATTCAAATGCATGTAACAGTGAGAAACGCATTGTCTTGGCGAAATAAAGCGTTTTTGAACAACTTCATATAAATCGCTGTAACTTTTGATAGAAGACTCAGACAAACATGTTTATGGCTTTATCTTATAGAACTCAATATCCCCGTGCTGGGTAAACAGGTTTTGCAGCCGTTTGAGCTAAGATTTTAAAATTATTCACATAATGAAAACCTATACTTTGTCTCAGGCGAGTTTCCCATTCAAATGCATGTAACAGTGAGAAACGCATTGTCTTGGCGAAATAAAGCGTTTTTGAACAACTTCATATAAATCGCTGTAACTTTTGATAGAAGACTCAGACACACATGTTTATGGCTTTATCTTATAGAACTCAATGTCCCCGTGCTTGGCAAACAGGTTTTGCAGCCGTTTGAGCTAAGATTTTAAAATTATTCACATAATGAAAACCTATACTTTGTTTCAGGCGAGTTTCCCATTCAAATGCATGTAACAGTGAGAAACGCATTGTCTTGGTGAAATAAAGCGTTTTTGAACAACTTCATATAAATCGCTGTAACTTTTGATAGAAGACTCAGACAAACATGTTTATGGCTTTATCTTATAGAACTCAATATCCCCGTGCTGGGCAAACAGAACAGGTTTTGCAGCCGTTTGAGCTAAGATTTTAAAATTATTCACATAATGAAAACCTATACTTTGTTTCAGGCGAGTTTCCCATTCAAATGCATGTAACAGTGAGAAACGCATTGTCTTGGCGAAATAAAGCGTTTTTGAACAACTTCATATAAATCGCTGTAACTTTTGATAGAAGACTCAGACAAACATGTTTATGGCTTTATCTTATAGAACTCAATATCCCCGTGCTGGGCAAACAGGTTTTGCAGCTGTTTGAGCTAAGATTTCCAAGTTATACACATAATGAAAACCTATACTTTGTTTCGGTCGAGTTCCCCATTCAAATGCATGTAACAGTGAGAAACGCACTGTCTTGGCGAAAGAAAGCGTTTTTGTACAACTTCATATAAATAGCTGTAACTTTTGATAGAAGACTCAGACAAACATGTTTATGGCTTTATCTTATAGAACTCAAGGTCCCCGTGCTGGGAAAACAGGTTTTGCAGCTGTTTGCGCTAAGATTTCCAAGTTATTCACATAATGAAAACCTATACTTTGTTTCAGGCGAGTTTCCCATTCAAATGCATGTAACAGTGAGAAACGCATTGTCTTGGTGAAATAAAGCGTTTTTGAACAACTTCATATAAATCGCTGTAACTTTTGATAGAAGACTCAGACAAACATGTTTATGGCTTTATCTTATAGAACTCAATGTCCCCGTGCTTGGCAAACAGAACAGGTTTTGCAGCCGTTTGAGCTAAGATTTTAAAATTATTCACATAATGAAAACCTATACTTTGTTTCAGGCGAGTTTCCCATTCAAATGCATGTAACAGTGAGAAACGCATTGTCTTGGCGAAATAAAGCGTTTTTGAACAACTTCATATAAATCGCTGTAACTTTTGATAGAAGACTCAGACAAACATGTTTATGGCTTTATCTTATAGAACTCAATATCCCCGTGCTGGGTAAACAGGTTTTGCAGCCGTTTGAGCTAAGATTTTAAAATTATTCACATAATGAAAACCTATACTTTGTCTCAGGCGAGTTTCCCATTCAAATGCATGTAACAGTGAGAAACGCATTGTCTTGGCGAAATAAAGCGTTTTTGAACAACTTCATATAAATCGCTGTAACTTTTGATAGAAGACTCAGACACACATGTTTATGGCTTTATCTTATAGAACTCAATGTCCCCGTGCTTGGCAAACAGGTTTTGCAGCCGTTTGAGCTAAGATTTTAAAATTATTCACATAATGAAAACCTATACTTTGTTTCAGGCGAGTTTCCCATTCAAATGCATGTAACAGTGAGAAACGCATTGTCTTGGTGAAATAAAGCGTTTTTGAACAACTTCATATAAATCGCTGTAACTTTTGATAGAAGACTCAGACAAACATGTTTATGGCTTTATCTTATAGAACTCAATATCCCCGTGCTGGGCAAACAGAACAGGTTTTGCAGCCGTTTGAGCTAAGATTTTAAAATTATTCACATAATGAAAACCTATACTTTGTTTCAGGCGAGTTTCCCATTCAAATGCATGTAACAGTGAGAAACGCATTGTCTTGGCGAAATAAAGCGTTTTTGAACAACTTCATATAAATCGCTGTAACTTTTGATAGAAGACTCAGACAAACATGTTTATGGCTTTATCTTATAGAACTCAATATCCCCGTGCTGGGCAAACAGGTTTTGCAGCTGTTTGAGCTAAGATTTCCAAGTTATACACATAATGAAAACCTATACTTTGTTTCGGTCGAGTTCCCCATTCAAATGCATGTAACAGTGAGAAACGCACTGTCTTGGCGAAATAAAGCGTTTTTGAACAACTTCATATAAATCGCTGTAACTTTTGATAGAAGACTCAGACAAACATGTTTATGGCTTTATCTTATAGAACTCAATATCCCCGTGCTGGGTAAACAGGTTTTGCAGCCGTTTGAGCTAAGATTTTAAAATTATTCACATAATGAAAACCTATACTTTGTCTCAGGCGAGTTTCCCATTCAAATGCATGTAACAGTGAGAAACGCATTGTCTTGGCGAAATAAAGCGTTTTTGAACAACTTCATATAAATCGCTGTAACTTTTGATAGAAGACTCAGACACACATGTTTATGGCTTTATCTTATAGAACTCAATGTCCCCGTGCTTGGCAAACAGGTTTTGCAGCCGTTTGAGCTAAGATTTTAAAATTATTCACATAATGAAAACCTATACTTTGTTTCAGGCGAGTTTCCCATTCAAATGCATGTAACAGTGAGAAACGCATTGTCTTGGTGAAATAAAGCGTTTTTGAACAACTTCATATAAATCGCTGTAACTTTTGATAGAAGACTCAGACAAACATGTTTATGGCTTTATCTTATAGAACTCAATATCCCCGTGCTGGGCAAACAGAACAGGTTTTGCAGCCGTTTGAGCTAAGATTTTAAAATTATTCACATAATGAAAACCTATACTTTGTTTCAGGCGAGTTTCCCATTCAAATGCATGTAACAGTGAGAAACGCATTGTCTTGGCGAAATAAAGCGTTTTTGAACAACTTCATATAAATCGCTGTAACTTTTGATAGAAGACTCAGACAAACATGTTTATGGCTTTATCTTATAGAACTCAATATCCCCGTGCTGGGCAAACAGGTTTTGCAGCTGTTTGAGCTAAGATTTCCAAGTTATACACATAATGAAAACCTATACTTTGTTTCGGTCGAGTTCCCCATTCAAATGCATGTAACAGTGAGAAACGCACTGTCTTGGCGAAAGAAAGCGTTTTTGTACAACTTCATATAAATAGCTGTAACTTTTGATAGAAGACTCAGACAAACATGTTTATGGCTTTATCTTATAGAACTCAAGGTCCCCGTGCTGGGAAAACAGGTTTTGCAGCTGTTTGCGCTAAGATTTCCAAGTTATTCACATAATGAAAACCTATACTTTGTTTCAGGCGAGTTTCCCATTCAAATGCATGTAACAGTGAGAAACGCATTGTCTTGGTGAAATAAAGCGTTTTTGAACAACTTCATATAAATCGCTGTAACTTTTGATAGAAGACTCAGACAAACATGTTTATGGCTTTATCTTATAGAACTCAATATCCCCGTGCTGGGCAAACAGAACAGGTTTTGCAGCCGTTTGAGCTAAGATTTTAAAATTATTCACATAATGAAAACCTATACTTTGTTTCAGGCGAGTTTCCCATTCAAATGCATGTAACAGTGAGAAACGCATTGTCTTGGCGAAATAAAGCGTTTTTGAACAACTTCATATAAATCGCTGTAACTTTTGATAGAAGACTCAGACAAACATGTTTATGGCTTTATCTTATAGAACTCAATATCCCCGTGCTGGGCAAACAGGTTTTGCAGCCGTTTGAGCTAAGATTTTAAAATTATTCACATAATGAAAACCTATACTTTGTTTCAGGCGAGTTTCCCATTCAAATGCATGTAACAGTGAGAAACGCATTGTCTTGGTGAAATAAAGCGTTTTTGAACAACTTCATATAAATCGCTGTAACTTTTGATGGAAGACTCAGACACACATGTTTATGGCTTTATCTTATAGAACTCAATATCCCCGTGCTGGGCAAACAGGTTTTGCAGCCGTTTGAGCTAAGATTTTAAAATTATTCACATAATGAAAACCTATACTTTGTTTCAGGCGAGTTTCCCATTCAAATGCATGTAACAGTGAGAAACGCACTGTCTTGGCGAAAGAAAGCGTTTTTGTACAACTTCATATAAATAGCTGTAACTTTTGATAGAAGACTCAGACAAACATGTTTATGGCTTTATCTTATAGAAGTCAAGGTCCCCGTGCTGGGCAAACAGGTTTTGCAGCTGTTTGAGCTAAGATTTCCAAGTTATTCACATAATGAAAACCTATACTTTGTTTCAGGCGAGTTTCCCATTCAAATGCATGTAACAGTGAGAAACGCATTGTCTTGGTGAAATAAAGCGTTTTTGAACAACTTCATATAAATCGCTGTAACTTTTGATGGAAGACTCAGACACACATGTTTATGGCTTTATCTTATAGAACTCAATATCCCCGTGCTGGGCAAACAGGTTTTGCAGCCGTTTGAGCTAAGATTTTAAAATTATTCACATAATGAAAACCTATACTTTGTTTCAGGCGAGTTTCCCATTCAAATGCATGTAACAGTGAGAAACACATTGTCTTGGCGAAATAAAGCGTTTTTGAACAACTTCATATAAATCGCTGTAACTTTTGATAGAAGACTCAGACACGCATGTTTATGGCTTTATCTTATAGAACTCAATATCCCCGTGCTGGGCAAACAGGTTTTGCAGCCGTTTGAGCTAAGATTTTAAAATTATTCACATAATGAAAACCTATACTTTGTTTCAGGCGAGTTTCCCATTCAAATGCATGTAACAGTGAGAAACGCACTGTCTTGGCGAAAGAAAGCGTTTTTGTACAACTTCATATAAATAGCTGTAACTTTTGATAGAAGACTCAGACAAACATGTTTATGGCTTTATCTTATAGAACTCAAGGTCCCCGTGCTGGGCAAACAGGTTTTGCAGCTGTTTGAGCTAAGATTTCCAAGTTATTCACATAATGAAAACCTATACTTTGTTTCAGGCGAGTTTCCCATTCAAATGCATGTAACAGTGAGAAACGCATTGTCTTGGTGAAATAAAGCGTTTTTGAACAACTTCATATAAATCGCTGTAACTTTTGATGGAAGACTCAGACACACATGTTTATGGCTTTATCTTATAGAACTCAATATCCCCGTGCTGGGCAAACAGGTTTTGCAGCCGTTTGAGCTAAGATTTTAAAATTATTCACATAATGAAAACCTATACTTTGTTTCAGGCGAGTTTCCCATTCAAATGCATGTAACAGTGAGAAACACATTGTCTTGGCGAAATAAAGCGTTTTTGAACAACTTCATATAAATCGCTGTAACTTTTGATAGAAGACTCAGACACGCATGTTTATGGCTTTATCTTATAGAACTCAATATCCCCGTGCTGGGCAAACAGGTTTTGCAGCCGTTTGAGCTAAGATTTTAAAATTATTCACATAATGAAAACCTATACTTTGTCTCGGGTGAGTTTCCCATTCAAATGCATGTAACAGTGAGAAACACACTGTCTTGGCGAAAGAAAGCGTTTTTGTACAACTTCATATAAATCGCTGTAACTTTTGATAGAAGACTCAGACAAACATGTTTATGGCTTTATCTTATAGAACTCAATATCCCCGTGCTGGGCAAACAGAACAGGTTTTGCAGCCGTTTGAGCTAAGATTTTAAAATTATTCACATAATGAAAACCTATACTTTGTTTCAGGCGAGTTTCCCATTCAAATGCATGTAACAGTGAGAAACGCATTGTCTTGGTGAAATAAAGCGTTTTTGAACAACTTCATATAAATCGCTGTAACTTTTGATGGAAGACTCAGACACACATGTTTATGGCTTTATCTTATAGAACTCAATATCCCTGTGCTGGGCAAACAGGTTTTGCAGCCGTTTGAGCTAAGATTTTAAAATTATTCACATAATGAAAACCTATACTTTGTTTCAGGCGAGTTTCCCATTCAAATGCATGTAACAGTGAGAAACGCATTGTCTTGGCGAAATAAAGTTTTTTTTGAACAACTTCATATAAATAGCTGTAACTTTTGATAGAAGACTCAGACAAACATGTTTATGGCTTTATCTTATAGAACTCAAGGTCCCCGTGCTGGGCAAACAGGTTTTGCAGCTGTTTGAGCTAAGATTTCCAAGTTATACACATAATGAAAACCTATACTTTGTTTCGGTCGAGTTCCCCATTCAAATGCATGTAACAGTGAGAAACGCACTGTCTTGGCGAAAGAAAGCGTTTTTGTACAACTTCATATAAATAGCTGTAACTTTTGATAGAAGACTCAGACAAACATGTTTATGGCTTTATCTTATAGAACTCAAGGTCCCCGTGCTGGGCAAACAGGTTTTGCAGCTGTTTGAGCTAAGATTTCCAAGTTATTCACATAATGAAAACCTATACTTTGTTTCAGGCGAGTTTCCCATTCAAATGCATGTAACAGTGAGAAACGCATTGTCTTGGTGAAATAAAGCGTTTTTGAACAACTTCATATAAATCGCTGTAACTTTTGATGGAAGACTCAGACACACATGTTTATGGCTTTATCTTATAGAACTCAATATCCCCGTGCTGGGAAAACAGGTTTTGCAGCCGTTTGAGCTAAGATTTTAAAATTATTCACATAATGAAAACCTATACTTTGTCTCAGGCGAGTTTCCCATTCAAATGCATGTAACAGTGAGAAACGCATTGTCTTGGCGAAATAAAGCGTTTTTGAACAACTTCATATAAATCGCTGTAACTTTTGATAGAAGACTCAGACAAACATGTTTATGGCTTTATCTTATAGAACTCAAGGTCCCCGTGCTGGGAAAACAGGATTTGCAGCTGTTGGAGCTAAGATTTTCAAATTATACACATAATGAAAACCTATACTTTGTTTCGGTCGAGTTCCCCATTCAAATGCATGTAACAGTGAGAAACGCACTGTCTTGGCGAAAGAAAGCGTTTTTGTACAACTTCATATAAATAGCTGTAACTTTTGATAGAAGACTCAGACAAACATGTTTATGGCTTTATCTTATAGAACTCAAGGTCCCCGTGCTGGGCAAACAGAACAGGTTTTGCAGCCGTTTGAGCTAAGATTTTAAAATTATTCACATAATGAAAACCTATACTTTGTTTCAGGCGAGTTTCCCATTCAAATGCATGTAACATTGAGAAACGCATTGTCTTGGCGAAATAAAGCGTTTTTGAACAACTTCATATAAATCGCTGTAACTTTTGATAGAAGACTCAGACAAACATGTTTATGGCTTTATCTTATAGAACTCAATATCCCCGTGCTGGGCAAACAGGTTTTGCAGCCGTTTGAGCTAAGATTTTAAAATTATTCACATAATGAAAACCTATACGTTGTTTCAGGCGAGTTTCCCATTCAAATGCATGTAACAGTGAGAAACGCATTGTCTTGGTGAAATAAAGCGTTTTTGAACAACTTCATATAAATCGCTGTAACTTTTGATAGAAGACTCAGACAAACATGTTTATGGCTTTATCTTATAGAACTCAATATCCCCGTGCTGGGCAAACAGAACAGGTTTTGCAGCCGTTTGAGCTAAGATTTTAAAATTATTCACATAATGAAAACCTATACTTTGTTTCAGGCGAGTTTCCCATTCAAATGCATGTAACATTGAGAAACGCATTGTCTTGGCGAAATAAAGCGTTTTTGAACAACTTCATATAAATCGCTGTAACTTTTGATAGAAGACTCAGACAAACATGTTTATGGCTTTATCTTATAGAACTCAATATCCCCGTGCTGGGCAAACAGGTTTTGCAGCCGTTTGAGCTAAGATTTTAAAATTATTCACATAATGAAAACCTATACTTTGTCTCAGGCGAGTTTCCCATTCAAATGCATGTAACAGTGAGAAACGCATTGTCTTGGCGAAATAAAGCGTTTTTGAACAACTTCATATAAATCGCTGTAACTTTTGATAGAAGACTCAGACAAACATGTTTATGGCTTTATCTTATAGAACTCAATATCCCCGTGCTGGGCAAACAGAACAGGTTTTGCAGCCGTTTGAGCTAAGATTTTAAAATTATTCACATAATGAAAACCTATACTTTGTTTCAGGCGAGTTTCCCATTCAAATGCATGTAACAGTGAGAAACGCATTGTCTTGGCGAAATAAAGCGTTTTTGAACAACTTCATATAAATCGCTGTAACTTTTGATAGAAGACTCAGACACACATGTTTATGGCTTTATCTTATAGAACTCAATATCCCCGTGCTGGGCAAACAGGTTTTGCAGCCGTTTGAGCTAAGATTTTAAAATTATTCACATAATGAAAACCTATACTTTGTCTCAGGCGAGTTTCCCATTCAAATGCATGTAACAGTGAGAAACGCATTGTCTTGGCGAAATAAAGCGTTTTTGAACAACTTCATATAAATCGCTGTAACTTTTGATAGAAGACTCAGACACACATGTTTATGGCTTTATCTTATAGAACTCAATGTCCCCGTGCTTGGCAAACAGGTTTTGCAGCCGTTTGAGCTAAGATTTTAAAATTATTCACATAATGAAAACCTATACTTTGTTTCAGGCGAGTTTCCCATTCAAATGCATGTAACAGTGAGAAACGCATTGTCTTGGTGAAATAAAGCGTTTTTGAACAACTTCATATAAATCGCTGTAACTTTTGATAGAAGACTCAGACAAACATGTTTATGGCTTTATCTTATAGAACTCAATATCCCCGTGCTGGGCAAACAGAACAGGTTTTGCAGCCGTTTGAGCTAAGATTTTAAAATTATTCACATAATGAAAACCTATACTTTGTTTCAGGCGAGTTTCCCATTCAAATGCATGTAACAGTGAGAAACGCATTGTCTTGGCGAAATAAAGCGTTTTTGAACAACTTCATATAAATCGCTGTAACTTTTGATAGAAGACTCAGACAAACATGTTTATGGCTTTATCTTATAGAACTCAATATCCCCGTGCTGGGCAAACAGGTTTTGCAGCTGTTTGAGCTAAGATTTCCAAGTTATACACATAATGAAAACCTATACTTTGTTTCGGTCGAGTTCCCCATTCAAATGCATGTAACAGTGAGAAACGCATTGTCTTGGTGAAATAAAGCGTTTTTGAACAACTTCATATAAATCGCTGTAACTTTTGATAGAAGACTCAGACAAACATGTTTATGGCTTTATCTTATAGAACTCAATATCCCCGTGCTGGGCAAACAGAACAGGTTTTGCAGCCGTTTGAGCTAAGATTTTAAAATTATTCACATAATGAAAACCTATACTTTGTTTCAGGCGAGTTTCCCATTCAAATGCATGTAACAGTGAGAAACGCATTGTCTTGGCGAAATAAAGCGTTTTTGAACAACTTCATATAAATCGCTGTAACTTTTGATAGAAGACTCAGACAAACATGTTTATGGCTTTATCTTATAGAACTCAATATCCCCGTGCTGGGCAAACAGGTTTTGCAGCTGTTTGAGCTAAGATTTCCAAGTTATACACATAATGAAAACCTATACTTTGTTTCGGTCGAGTTCCCCATTCAAATGCATGTAACAGTGAGAAACGCACTGTCTTGGCGAAAGAAAGCGTTTTTGTACAACTTCATATAAATAGCTGTAACTTTTGATAGAAGACTCAGACAAACATGTTTATGGCTTTATCTTATAGAACTCAAGGTCCCCGTGCTGGGAAAACAGGTTTTGCAGCTGTTTGCGCTAAGATTTCCAAGTTATACACATAATGAAAACCTATACTTTGTTTCGGTCGAGTTCCCCATTCAAATGCATGTAACAGTGAGAAACGCACTGTCTTGGCGAAAGAAAGCGTTTTTGTACAACTTCATATAAATAGCTGTAACTTTTGATAGAAGACTCAGACAAACATGTTTATGGCTTTATCTTATAGAACTCAAGGTCCCTGTGCTGGGCAAACAGGTTTTGCAGCTGTTTGAGCTAAGATTTCCAAGTTATTCACATAATGAAAACCTATACTTTGTTTCAGGCGAGTTTCCCATTCAAATGCATGTAACAGTGAGAAACGCATTGTCTTGGTGAAATAAAGCGTTTTTGAACAACTTCATATAAATCGCTGTAACTTTTGATAGAAGACTCAGACAAACATGTTTATGGCTTTATCTTATAGAACTCAATATCCCCGTGCTGGGCAAACAGAACAGGTTTTGCAGCCGTTTGAGCTAAGATTTTAAAATTATTCACATAATGAAAACCTATACTTTGTTTCAGGCGAGTTTCCCATTCAAATGCATGTAACAGTGAGAAACGCATTGTCTTGGCGAAATAAAGCGTTTTTGAACAACTTCATATAAATCGCTGTAACTTTTGATAGAAGACTCAGACAAACATGTTTATGGCTTTATCTTATAGAACTCAATATCCCCGTGCTGGGCAAACAGGTTTTGCAGCCGTTTGAGCTAAGATTTTAAAATTATTCACATAATGAAAACCTATACGTTGTTTCAGGCGAGTTTCCCATTCAAATGCATGTAACAGTGAGAAACGCATTGTCTTGGTGAAATAAAGCGTTTTTGAACAACTTCATATAAATCGCTGTAACTTTTGATAGAAGACTCAGACAAACATGTTTATGGCTTTATCTTATAGAACTCAAGGTCCCCGTGCTGGGCAAACAGGTTTTGCAGCTGTTTGAGCTAAGATTTCCAAGTTATACACATAATGAAAACCTATACTTTGTTTCGGTCGAGTTCCCCATTCAAATGCATGTAACAGTGAGAAACGCACTGTCTTGGCGAAAGAAAGCGTTTTTGTACAACTTCATATAAATAGATGTAACTTTTGATAGAAGACTCAGACAAACATGTTTATGGCTTTATCTTATAGAACTCAAGGTCCCTGTGCTGGGCAAACAGGTTTTGCAGCTGTTTGAGCTAAGATTTCCAAGTTATTCACATAATGAAAACCTATACTTTGTTTCAGGCGAGTTTCCCATTCAAATGCATGTAACAGTGAGAAACGCATTGTCTTGGTGAAATAAAGCGTTTTTGAACAACTTCATATAAATCGCTGTAACTTTTGATGGAAGACTCAGACACACATGTTTATGGCTTTATCTTATAGAACTCAATATCCCCGTGCTGGGCAAACAGGTTTTGCAGCCGTTTGAGCTAAGATTTTAAAATTATTCACATAATGAAAACCTATACTTTGTTTCAGGCGAGTTTCCCATTCAAATGCATGTAACAGTGAGAAACGCATTGTCTTGGCGAAATAAAGTTTTTTTTGAACAACTTCATATAAATCGCTGTAACTTTTGATAGAAGACTCAGACAAACATGTTTATGGCTTTATCTTATAGAACTCAATATCCCCGTGCTGGGCAAACAGGGTTTGCAGCCGTTTGAGCTAAGATTTTAAAATTATTCACATAATGAAAACCTATACTTTGTTTCGGTCGAGTTCCCCATTCAAATGCATGTAACAGTGAGAAACGCATTGTCTTGGCGAAATAAAGCGTTTTTGAACAACTTCATATAAATCGCTGTAACTTTTGATAGAAGACTCAGACAAACATGTTTATGGCTTTATCTTATAGAACTCAATATCCCCGTGCTGGGCAAACAGAACAGGTTTTGCAGCCGTTTGAGCTAAGATTTTAAAATTATTCACATAATGAAAACCTATACTTTGTTTCAGGCGAGTTTCCCATTCAAATGCATGTAACAGTGAGAAACGCACTGTCTTGGCGAAAGAAAGCGTTTTTGTACAACTTCATATAAATCGCTGTAACTTTTGATAGAAGACTCAGACAAACATGTTTATGGCTTTATCTTATAGAACTCAAGGTCCCCGTGCTGGGCAAACAGGTTTTGCAGCTGTCTGAGCTAAGATTTCCAAGTTATACACATAATGAAAACCTATACTTTGTTTCGGTCGAGTTCCCCATTCAAATGCATGTAACAGTGAGAAACGCACTGTCTTGGCGAAAGAAAGCGTTTTTGTACAACTTCATATAAATAGCTGTAACTTTTGATAGAAGACTCAGACAAACATGTTTATGGCTTTATCTTATAGAACTCAAGGTCCCCGTGCTGGGCAAACAGGTTTTGCAGCTGTGTGAGCTAAGATTTCCAAGTTATTCACATAATGAAAACCTATACTTTGTTTCAGGCGAGTTTCCCATTCAAATGCATGTAACAGTGAGAAACGCATTGTCTTGGTGAAATAAAGCGTTTTTGAACAACTTCATATAAATCGCTGTAACTTTTGATGGAAGACTCAGACACACATGTTTATGGCTTTATCTTATAGAACTCAATATCCCTGTGCTGGGCAAACAGGTTTTGCAGCCGTTTGAGCTAAGATTTTAAAATTATTCACATAATGAAAACCTATACTTTGTTTCAGGCGAGTTTCCCATTCAAATGCATGTAACAGTGAGAAACGCATTGTCTTGGCGAAATAAAGTTTTTTTTGAACAACTTCATATAAATAGCTGTAACTTTTGATAGAAGACTCAGACAAACATGTTTATGGCTTTATCTTATAGAACTCAAGGTCCCCGTGCTGGGCAAACAGGTTTTGCAGCTGTTTGAGCTAAGATTTCCAAGTTATACACATAATGAAAACCTATACTTTGTTTCGGTCGAGTTCCCCATTCAAATGCATGTAACAGTGAGAAACGCACTGTCTTGGCGAAAGAAAGCGTTTTTGTACAACTTCATATAAATAGCTGTAACTTTTGATAGAAGACTCAGACAAACATGTTTATGGCTTTATCTTATAGAACTCAAGGTCCCCGTGCTGGGCAAACAGGTTTTGCAGCTGTTTGAGCTAAGATTTCCAAGTTATTCACATAATGAAAACCTATACTTTGTTTCAGGCGAGTTTCCCATTCAAATGCATGTAACAGTGAGAAACGCATTGTCTTGGTGAAATAAAGCGTTTTTGAACAACTTCATATAAATCGCTGTAACTTTTGATGGAAGACTCAGACACACATGTTTATGGCTTTATCTTATAGAACTCAATATCCCCGTGCTGGGAAAACAGGTTTTGCAGCCGTTTGAGCTAAGATTTTAAAATTATTCACATAATGAAAACCTATACTTTGTCTCAGGCGAGTTTCCCATTCAAATGCATGTAACAGTGAGAAACGCATTGTCTTGGCGAAATAAAGCGTTTTTGAACAACTTCATATAAATCGCTGTAACTTTTGATAGAAGACTCAGACAAACATGTTTATGGCTTTATCTTATAGAACTCAAGGTCCCCGTGCTGGGAAAACAGGTTTTGCAGCTGTTTGAGCTAAGATTTCCAAGTTATTCACATAATGAAAACCTATACTTTGTTTCAGGCGAGTTTCCCATTCAAATGCATGTAACAGTGAGAAACACATTGTCTTGGTGAAATAAAGCGTTTTTGAACAACTTCATATAAATCGCTGTAACTATTGATAGAAGACTCAGACAAACATGTTTATGGCTTTATCTTATAGAACTCAATATCCCCGTGCTGGGCAAACAGAACAGGTTTTGCAGCCGTTTGAGCTAAGATTTTCAAGTTATACACATAATGAAAACCTATACTTTGTTTCGGTCGAGTTCCCCATTCAAATGCATGTAACAGTGAGAAACGCACTGTCTTGGCGAAAGAAAGCGTTTTTGTACAACTTCATATAAATAGCTGTAACTTTTGATAGAAGACTCAGACAAACATGTTTATGGCTTTATCTTATAGAACTCAAGGTCCCCGTGCTGGGAAAACAGGTTTTGCAGCTGTTTGAGCTAAGATTTCCAAGTTATTCACATAATGAAAACCTATACTTTGTTTCAGGCGAGTTTCCCATTCAAATGCATGTAACAGTGAGAAACACATTGTCTTGGTGAAATAAAGCGTTTTTGAACAACTTCATATAAATCGCTGTAACTATTGATAGAAGACTCAGACAAACATGTTTATGGCTTTATCTTATAGAACTCAATATCCCCGTGCTGGGCAAACAGAACAGGTTTTGCAGCCGTTTGAGCTAAGATTTTAAAATTATTCACATAATGAAAACCTATACTTTGTTTCAGGCGAGTTTCCCATTCAAATGCATGTAACAGTGAGAAACGCATTGTCTTGGCGAAATAAAGTGTTTTTGAACAACTTCATATAAATCGCTGTAACTTTTGATAGAAGACTCAGACAAACATGTTTATGGCTTTATCTTATAGAACTCAATATCCCCGTGCTGGGCAAACAGGTTTTGCAGCCGTTTGAGCTAAGATTTTAAAATTATTCACATAATGAAAACCTATACGTTGTTTCAGGCGAGTTTCCCATTCAAATGCATGTAACAGTGAGAAACACACTGTCTTGGCGAAATAAAGCGTTTTTGAACAACTTCATATAAATCGCTGTAACTTTTGATAGAAGACTCAGACAAACATGTTTATGGCTTTATCTTATAGAACTCAATATCCCCGTGCTGGGCAAACAGGTGTTGCAGCCGTTTGAGCTAAGATTTTAAAATTATTCACATAATGAAAACCTATACTTTGTCTCAGGCGAGTTTCCCATTCAAATGCATGTAACAGTGAGAAACGCATTGTCTTGGCGAAATAAAGCGTTTTTGAACAACTTCATATAAATCGCTGTAACTTTTGATAGAAGACTCAGTATCTTATAGAACTCAATATCCCCGTGCTGGGCAAACAGGTTTTGCAGCCGTTTGAGCTAAGATTTTAAAATTATTCACATAATGAAAACCTATACTTTGTCTCAGGCGAGTTTCCCATTCAAATGCATGTAACAGTGAGAAACGCATTGTCTTGGCGAAATAAAGCGTTTTTGAACAACTTCATATAAATCGCTGTAACTTTTGATAGAAGACTCAGACAAACATGTTTATGGCTTTATCTTATAGAACTCAAGGTCCCCGTGCTGGGAAAACAGGTTTTGCAGCTGTTTGAGCTAAGATTTCCAAGTTATTCACATAATGAAAACCTATACTTTGTTTCAGGCGAGTTTCCCATTCAAATGCATGTAACAGTGAGAAACGCATTGTCTTGGTGAAATAAAGCGTTTTTGAACAACTTCATATAAATCGCTGTAACTTTTGATGGAAGACTCAGACACACATGTTTATGGCTTTATCTTATAGAACTCAATATCCCCATGCTGGGCAAACAGGTTTTGCAGCCGTTTGAGCTAAGATTTTAAAATTATTCACATAATGAAAACCTATACTTTGTTTCAGGCGAGTTTCCCATTCAAATGCATGTAACAGTGAGAAACACATTGTCTTGGCGAAATAAAGCGTTTTTGAACAACTTCATATAAATCGCTGTAACTTTTGATAGAAGACTCAGACACGCATGTTTATGGCTTTATCTTATAGAACTCAATATCCCCGTGCTGGGCAAACAGGTTTTGCAGCCGTTTGAGCTAAGATTTTAAAATTATTCACATAATGAAAACCTATACTTTGTCTCGGGTGAGTTTCCCATTCAAATGCATGTAACAGTGAGAAACACACTGTCTTGGCGAAAGAAAGCGTTTTTGTACAACTTCATATAAATCGCTGTAACTTTTGATAGAAGACTCAGACAAACATGTTTATGGCTTTATCTTATAGAACTCAATATCCCCGTGCTGGGCAAACAGAACAGGTTTTGCAGCCGTTTGAGCTAAGATTTTAAAATTATTCACATAATGAAAACCTATACTTTGTTTCAGGCGAGTTTCCCATTCAAATGCATGTAACAGTGAGAAACGCATTGTCTTGGCGAAATAAAGCGTTTTTGAACAACTTCATATAAATCGCTGTAACTTTTGATAGAAGACTCAGACAAACATGTTTATGGCTTTATCTTATAGAACTCAATATCCCCGTGCTTGGCAAACAGAACAGGTTTTGCAGCTGTTTGAGCTAAGATTTTAAAATTATTCACATAATGAAAACCTATACTTTGTTTCAGGCGAGTTTCCCATTCAAATGCATGTAACAGTGAGAAACACACTGTCTTGGCGAAAGAAAGCGTTTTTGAACAACTTCATATAAATCGCTGTAACTTTTGATAGAAGACTCAGACAAACATGTTTATGGCTTTATCTTATAGAACTCAATATCCCCGTGCTTGGCAAACAGGTTTTGCAGCCGTTTGAGCTAAGATTTTAAAATTATTCACATAATGAAAACCTATACTTTGTTTCGGTCGAGTTCCCCATTCAAATGCATGTAACAGTGAGAAACGCATTGTCTTGGCGAAATAAAGCGTTTTTGAACAACTTCATATAAATCGCTGTAACTTTTGATAGAAGACTCAGACAAACATGTTTATGGCTTTATCTTATAGAACTCAATATCCCCGTGCTTGGCAAACAGAACAGGTTTTGCAGCCGTTTGAGCTAAGATTTTAAAATTATTCACATAATGAAAACCTATACTTTGTTTCAGGCGAGTTTCCCATTCAAATGCATGTAACAGTGAGAAACGCATTGTCTTGGCGAAATAAAGCGTTTTTGAACAACTTCATATAAATCGCTGTAACTTTTGATAGAAGACTCAGACAAACATGTTTATGGCTTTATCTTATAGAACTCAATATCCCCGTGCTGGGCAAACAGGTTTTGCAGCTGTTTGAGCTAAGATTTCCAAGTTATACACATAATGAAAACCTATACTTTGTTTCGGTCGAGTTCCCCATTCAAATGCATGTAACAGTGAGAAACGCATTGTCTTGGCGAAATAAAGCGTTTTTGAACAACTTCATATAAATCGCTGTAACTTTTGATAGAAGACTCAGACAAACATGTTTATGGCTTTATCTTATAGAACTCAATATCCCCGTGCTTGGCAAACAGAACAGGTTTTGCAGCCGTTTGAGCTAAGATTTTAAAATTATTCACATAATGAAAACCTATACTTTGTCTCGGGTGAGTTTCCCATTCAACTGCATGTAACAGTGAGAAACACACTGTCTTGGCGAAATAAAGCGTTTTTGAACAACTTCACATAAATCGCTTTAACTTTTGATGGAAGACTCAGACAAACATGTTTATGGCTTTATCTTATCGAACTCAATATCCCCGTGCTGGGCAAACAGAACAGGTTTTGCAGCCGTTTGAGCTAAGATTTTAAAATTATTCACATAATGAAAACCTATACTTTGTTTCAGGCGAGTTTCCCATTCAAATGCATGTAACAGTGAGAAACGCATTGTCTTGGCGAAATAAAGCGTTTTTGAACAACTTCATATAAATCGCTGTAACTTTTGATAGAAGACTCAGACAAACATGTTTATGGCTTTATCTTATAGAACTCAATATCCCCGTGCTGGGCAAACAGGTTTTGCAGCTGTTTGAGCTAAGATTTCCAAGTTATACACATAATGAAAACCTATACTTTGTTTCGGTCGAGTTCCCCATTCAAATGCATGTAACAGTGAGAAACGCATTGTCTTGGCGAAATAAAGCGTTTTTGAACAACTTCATATAAATCGCTGTAACTTTTGATAGAAGACTCAGACACACATGTTTATGGCTTTATCTTATAGAACTCAATATCCCCGTGCTGGGCAAACAGGTTTTGCAGCTGTTTGAGCTAAGATTTCCAAGTTATACACATAATGAAAACCTATACTTTGTTTCGGTCGAGTTCCCCATTCAAATGCATGTAACAGTGAGAAACGCACTGTCTTGGCGAAAGAAAGCGTTTTTGTACAACTTCATATAAATAGCTGTAACTTTTGATAGAAGACTCAGACAAACATGTTTATGGCTTTATCTTATAGAACTCAAGGTCCCCGTGCTGGGCAAACAGGTTTTGCAGCTGTTTGAGCTAAGATTTCCAAGTTATTCACATAATGAAAACCTATACTTTGTTTCAGGCGAGTTTCCCATTCAAATGCATGTAACAGTGAGAAACGCATTGTCTTGGTGAAATAAAGCGTTTTTGAACAACTTCATATAAATCGCTGTAACTTTTGATGGAAGACTCAGACACACATGTTTATGGCTTTATCTTATAGAACTCAATATCCCCGTGCTGGGAAAACAGGTTTTGCAGCCGTTTGAGCTAAGATTTTAAAATTATTCACATAATGAAAACCTATACTTTGTCTCAGGCGAGTTTCCCATTCAAATGCATGTAACAGTGAGAAACGCATTGTCTTGGCGAAATAAAGCGTTTTTGAACAACTTCATATAAATCGCTGTAACTTTTGATAGAAGACTCAGACAAACATGTTTATGGCTTTATCTTATAGAACTCAAGGTCCCCGTGCTGGGAAAACAGGATTTGCAGCTGTTGGAGCTAAGATTTTCAAATTATACACATAATGAAAACCTATACTTTGTTTCGGTCGAGTTCCCCATTCAAATGCATGTAACAGTGAGAAACGCACTGTCTTGGCGAAAGAAAGCGTTTTTGTACAACTTCATATAAATAGCTGTAACTTTTGATAGAAGACTCAGACAAACATGTTTATGGCTTTATCTTATAGAACTCAAGGTCCCCGTGCTGGGCAAACAGAACAGGTTTTGCAGCCGTTTGAGCTAAGATTTTAAAATTATTCACATAATGAAAACCTATACTTTGTTTCAGGCGAGTTTCCCATTCAAATGCATGTAACATTGAGAAACGCATTGTCTTGGCGAAATAAAGCGTTTTTGAACAACTTCATATAAATCGCTGTAACTTTTGATAGAAGACTCAGACAAACATGTTTATGGCTTTATCTTATAGAACTCAATATCCCCGTGCTGGGCAAACAGGTTTTGCAGCCGTTTGAGCTAAGATTTTAAAATTATTCACATAATGAAAACCTATACGTTGTTTCAGGCGAGTTTCCCATTCAAATGCATGTAACAGTGAGAAACACACTGTCTTGTCGAAATAAAGCGTTTTTGAACAACTTCATATAAATCGCTGTAACTTTTGATAGAAGACTCAGACAAACATGTTTATGGCTTTATCTTATAGAACTCAATATCCCCGTGCTGGGCAAACAGGTTTTGCAGCCGTTTGAGCTAAGATTTTAAAATTATTCACATAATGAAAACCTATACTTTGTCTCAGGCGAGTTTCCCATTCAAATGCATGTAACAGTGAGAAACGCATTGTCTTGGCGAAATAAAGCGTTTTTGAACAACTTCATATAAATCGCTGTAACTTTTGATAGAAGACTCAGACAAACATGTTTATGGCTTTATCTTATAGAACTCAATATCCCCGTGCTGGGCAAACAGAACAGGTTTTGCAGCCGTTTGAGCTAAGATTTTAAAATTATTCACATAATGAAAACCTATACTTTGTTTCAGGCGAGTTTCCCATTCAAATGCATGTAACAGTGAGAAACGCATTGTCTTGGCAAAATAAAGCGTTTTTGAACAACTTCATATAAATCGCTGTAACTTTTGATAGAAGACTCAGACAAACATGTTTATGGCTTTATCTTATAGAACTCAATATCCCCGTGCTGGGCAAACAGGTTTTGCAGCCGTTTGAGCTAAGATTTTAAAATTATTCACATAATGAAAACCTATACTTTGTCTCAGGCGAGTTTCCCATTCAAATGCATGTAACAGTGAGAAACGCATTGTCTTGGCGAAATAAAGCGTTTTTGAACAACTTCATATAAATCGCTGTAACTTTTGATAGAAGACTCAGACACACATGTTTATGGCTTTATCTTATAGAACTCAATGTCCCCGTGCTTGGCAAACAGGTTTTGCAGCCGTTTGAGCTAAGATTTTAAAATTATTCACATAATGAAAACCTATACTTTGTTTCAGGCGAGTTTCCCATTCAAATGCATGTAACAGTGAGAAACGCATTGTCTTGGTGAAATAAAGCGTTTTTGAACAACTTCATATAAATCGCTGTAACTTTTGATAGAAGACTCAGACAAACATGTTTATGGCTTTATCTTATAGAACTCAAGGTCCCCGTGCTGGGCAAACAGAACAGGTTTTGCAGCCGTTTGAGCTAAGATTTTAAAATTATTCACATAATGAAAACCTATACTTTGTTTCAGGCGAGTTTCCCATTCAAATGCATGTAACATTGAGAAACGCATTGTCTTGGCGAAATAAAGCGTTTTTGAACAACTTCATATAAATCGCTGTAACTTTTGATAGAAGACTCAGACAAACATGTTTATGGCTTTATCTTATAGAACTCAATATCCCCGTGCTTGGCAAACAGAACAGGTTTTGCAGCTGTTTGAGCTAAGATTTTAAAATTATTCACATAATGAAAACCTATACTTTGTTTCAGGCGAGTTTCCCATTCAAATGCATGTAACAGTGAGAAACACACTGTCTTGGCGAAAGAAAGCGTTTTTGAACAACTTCATATAAATCGCTGTAACTTTTGATAGAAGACTCAGACAAACATGTTTATGGCTTTATCTTATAGAACTCAATATCCCCGTGCTTGGCAAACAGAACAGGTTTTGCAGCCGTTTGAGCTAAGATTTTAAAATTATTCACATAATGAAAACCTATACTTTGTCTCGGGTGAGTTTCCCATTCAACTGCATGTAACAGTGAGAAACACACTGTCTTGGCGAAATAAAGCGTTTTTGAACAACTTCACATAAATCGCTTTAACTTTTGATGGAAGACTCAGACAAACATGTTTATGGCTTTATCTTATCGAACTCAATATCCCCGTGCTGGGCAAACAGAACAGGTTTTGCAGCCGTTTGAGCTAAGATTTTAAAATTATTCACATAATGAAAACCTATACTTTGTTTCAGGCGAGTTTCCCATTCAAATGCATGTAACAGTGAGAAACGCATTGTCTTGGCGAAATAAAGCGTTTTTGAACAACTTCATATAAATCGCTGTAACTTTTGATAGAAGACTCAGACAAACATGTTTATGGCTTTATCTTATAGAACTCAATATCCCCGTGCTGGGCAAACAGGTTTTGCAGCTGTTTGAGCTAAGATTTCCAAGTTATACACATAATGAAAACCTATACTTTGTTTCGGTCGAGTTCCCCATTCAAATGCATGTAACAGTGAGAAACGCATTGTCTTGGCGAAATAAAGCGTTTTTGAACAACTTCATATAAATCGCTGTAACTTTTGATAGAAGACTCAGACAAACATGTTTATGGCTTTATCTTATAGAACTCAATATCCCCGTGCTTGGCAAACAGAACAGGTTTTGCAGCCGTTTGAGCTAAGATTTTAAAATTATTCACATAATGAAAACCTATACTTTGTTTCAGGCGAGTTTCCCATTCAAATGCATGTAACAGTGAGAAACGCATTGTCTTGGCGAAATAAAGCGTTTTTGAACAACTTCATATAAATCGCTGTAACTTTTGATAGAAGACTCAGACAAACATGTTTATGGCTTTATCTTATAGAACTCAATATCCCCGTGCTGGGCAAACAGGTTTTGCAGCTGTTTGAGCTAAGATTTCCAAGTTATACACATAATGAAAACCTATACTTTGTTTCGGTCGAGTTCCCCATTCAAATGCATGTAACAGTGAGAAACGCATTGTCTTGGCGAAATAAAGCGTTTTTGAACAACTTCATATAAATCGCTGTAACTTTTGATAGAAGACTCAGACAAACATGTTTATGGCTTTATCTTATAGAACTCAATATCCCCGTGCTTGGCAAACAGAACAGGTTTTGCAGCCGTTTGAGCTAAGATTTTAAAATTATTCACATAATGAAAACCTATACTTTGTCTCGGGTGAGTTTCCCATTCAACTGCATGTAACAGTGAGAAACACACTGTCTTGGCGAAATAAAGCGTTTTTGAACAACTTCACATAAATCGCTTTAACTTTTGATGGAAGACTCAGACAAACATGTTTATGGCTTTATCTTATCGAACTCAATATCCCCGTGCTGGGCAAACAGAACAGGTTTTGCAGCCGTTTGAGCTAAGATTTTAAAATTATTCACATAATGAAAACCTATACTTTGTTTCAGGCGAGTTTCCCATTCAAATGCATGTAACAGTGAGAAACGCATTGTCTTGGCGAAATAAAGCGTTTTTGAACAACTTCATATAAATCGCTGTAACTTTTGATAGAAGACTCAGACAAACATGTTTATGGCTTTATCTTATAGAACTCAATATCCCCGTGCTGGGCAAACAGGTTTTGCAGCTGTTTGAGCTAAGATTTCCAAGTTATACACATAATGAAAACCTATACTTTGTTTCGGTCGAGTTCCCCATTCAAATGCATGTAACAGTGAGAAACGCACTGTCTTGGCGAAAGAAAGCGTTTTTGTACAACTTCATATAAATAGCTGTAACTTTTGATAGAAGACTCAGACAAACATGTTTATGGCTTTATCTTATAGAACTCAAGGTCCCCGTGCTGGGCAAACAGGTTTTGCAGCTGTTTGAGCTAAGATTTCCAAGTTATTCACATAATGAAAACCTATACTTTGTTTCAGGCGAGTTTCCCATTCAAATGCATGTAACAGTGAGAAACGCATTGTCTTGGTGAAATAAAGCGTTTTTGAACAACTTCATATAAATCGCTGTAACTTTTGATGGAAGACTCAGACACACATGTTTATGGCTTTATCTTATAGAACTCAATATCCCCGTGCTGGGAAAACAGGTTTTGCAGCCGTTTGAGCTAAGATTTTAAAATTATTCACATAATGAAAACCTATACTTTGTCTCAGGCGAGTTTCCCATTCAAATGCATGTAACAGTGAGAAACGCATTGTCTTGGCGAAATAAAGCGTTTTTGAACAACTTCATATAAATCGCTGTAACTTTTGATAGAAGACTCAGACAAACATGTTTATGGCTTTATCTTATAGAACTCAAGGTCCCCGTGCTGGGAAAACAGGATTTGCAGCTGTTGGAGCTAAGATTTTCAAATTATACACATAATGAAAACCTATACTTTGTTTCGGTCGAGTTCCCCATTCAAATGCATGTAACAGTGAGAAACGCACTGTCTTGGCGAAAGAAAGCGTTTTTGTACAACTTCATATAAATAGCTGTAACTTTTGATAGAAGACTCAGACAAACATGTTTATGGCTTTATCTTATAGAACTCAAGGTCCCCGTGCTGGGCAAACAGAACAGGTTTTGCAGCCGTTTGAGCTAAGATTTTAAAATTATTCACATAATGAAAACCTATACTTTGTTTCAGGCGAGTTTCCCATTCAAATGCATGTAACATTGAGAAACGCATTGTCTTGGCGAAATAAAGCGTTTTTGAACAACTTCATATAAATCGCTGTAACTTTTGATAGAAGACTCAGACAAACATGTTTATGGCTTTATCTTATAGAACTCAATATCCCCGTGCTGGGCAAACAGGTTTTGCAGCCGTTTGAGCTAAGATTTTAAAATTATTCACATAATGAAAACCTATACGTTGTTTCAGGCGAGTTTCCCATTCAAATGCATGTAACAGTGAGAAACACACTGTCTTGTCGAAATAAAGCGTTTTTGAACAACTTCATATAAATCGCTGTAACTTTTGATAGAAGACTCAGACAAACATGTTTATGGCTTTATCTTATAGAACTCAATATCCCCGTGCTGGGCAAACAGGTTTTGCAGCCGTTTGAGCTAAGATTTTAAAATTATTCACATAATGAAAACCTATACTTTGTCTCAGGCGAGTTTCCCATTCAAATGCATGTAACAGTGAGAAACGCATTGTCTTGGCGAAATAAAGCGTTTTTGAACAACTTCATATAAATCGCTGTAACTTTTGATAGAAGACTCAGACAAACATGTTTATGGCTTTATCTTATAGAACTCAATATCCCCGTGCTGGGCAAACAGAACAGGTTTTGCAGCCGTTTGAGCTAAGATTTTAAAATTATTCACATAATGAAAACCTATACTTTGTTTCAGGCGAGTTTCCCATTCAAATGCATGTAACAGTGAGAAACGCATTGTCTTGGCGAAATAAAGCGTTTTTGAACAACTTCATATAAATCGCTGTAACTTTTGATAGAAGACTCAGACAAACATGTTTATGGCTTTATCTTATAGAACTCAATATCCCCGTGCTGGGCAAACAGGTTTTGCAGCCGTTTGAGCTAAGATTTTAAAATTATTCACATAATGAAAACCTATACTTTGTCTCAGGCGAGTTTCCCATTCAAATGCATGTAACAGTGAGAAACGCATTGTCTTGGCGAAATAAAGCGTTTTTGAACAACTTCATATAAATCGCTGTAACTTTTGATAGAAGACTCAGACACACATGTTTATGGCTTTATCTTATAGAACTCAATGTCCCCGTGCTTGGCAAACAGGTTTTGCAGCCGTTTGAGCTAAGATTTTAAAATTATTCACATAATGAAAACCTATACTTTGTTTCAGGCGAGTTTCCCATTCAAATGCATGTAACAGTGAGAAACGCATTGTCTTGGTGAAATAAAGCGTTTTTGAACAACTTCATATAAATCGCTGTAACTTTTGATAGAAGACTCAGACAAACATGTTTATGGCTTTATCTTATAGAACTCAAGGTCCCCGTGCTGGGCAAACAGAACAGGTTTTGCAGCCGTTTGAGCTAAGATTTTAAAATTATTCACATAATGAAAACCTATACTTTGTTTCAGGCGAGTTTCCCATTCAAATGCATGTAACATTGAGAAACGCATTGTCTTGGCGAAATAAAGCGTTTTTGAACAACTTCATATAAATCGCTGTAACTTTTGATAGAAGACTCAGACAAACATGTTTATGGCTTTATCTTATAGAACTCAATATCCCCGTGCTGGGCAAACAGGTTTTGCAGCCGTTTGAGCTAAGATTTTAAAATTATTCACATAATGAAAACCTATACGTTGTTTCAGGCGAGTTTCCCATTCAAATGCATGTAACAGTGAGAAACGCATTGTCTTGGTGAAATAAAGCGTTTTTGAACAACTTCATATAAATCGCTGTAACTTTTGATAGAAGACTCAGACAAACATGTTTATGGCTTTATCTTATAGAACTCAATATCCCCGTGCTGGGCAAACAGAACAGGTTTTGCAGCCGTTTGAGCTAAGATTTTAAAATTATTCACATAATGAAAACCTATACTTTGTTTCAGGCGAGTTTCCCATTCAAATGCATGTAACATTGAGAAACGCATTGTCTTGGCGAAATAAAGCGTTTTTGAACAACTTCATATAAATCGCTGTAACTTTTGATAGAAGACTCAGACAAACATGTTTATGGCTTTATCTTATAGAACTCAATATCCCCGTGCTGGGCAAACAGGTTTTGCAGCCGTTTGAGCTAAGATTTTAAAATTATTCACATAATGAAAACCTATACGTTGTTTCAGGCGAGTTTCCCATTCAAATGCATGTAACAGTGAGAAACACACTGTCTTGTCGAAATAAAGCGTTTTTGAACAACTTCATATAAATCGCTGTAACTTTTGATAGAAGACTCAGACAAACATGTTTATGGCTTTATCTTATAGAACTCAATATCCCCGTGCTGGGCAAACAGGTTTTGCAGCCGTTTGAGCTAAGATTTTAAAATTATTCACATAATGAAAACCTATACTTTGTCTCAGGCGAGTTTCCCATTCAAATGCATGTAACAGTGAGAAACGCATTGTCTTGGCGAAATAAAGCGTTTTTGAACAACTTCATATAAATCGCTGTAACTTTTGATAGAAGACTCAGACAAACATGTTTATGGCTTTATCTTATAGAACTCAATATCCCCGTGCTGGGCAAACAGAACAGGTTTTGCAGCCGTTTGAGCTAAGATTTTAAAATTATTCACATAATGAAAACCTATACTTTGTTTCAGGCGAGTTTCCCATTCAAATGCATGTAACAGTGAGAAACGCATTGTCTTGGCGAAATAAAGCGTTTTTGAACAACTTCATATAAATCGCTGTAACTTTTGATAGAAGACTCAGACAAACATGTTTATGGCTTTATCTTATAGAACTCAATATCCCCGTGCTGGGCAAACAGGTTTTGCAGCCGTTTGAGCTAAGATTTTAAAATTATTCACATAATGAAAACCTATACTTTGTCTCAGGCGAGTTTCCCATTCAAATGCATGTAACAGTGAGAAACGCATTGTCTTGGCGAAATAAAGCGTTTTTGAACAACTTCATATAAATCGCTGTAACTTTTGATAGAAGACTCAGACACACATGTTTATGGCTTTATCTTATAGAACTCAATATCCCCGTGCTGGGCAAACAGAACAGGTTTTGCAGCCGTTTGAGCTAAGATTTTAAAATTATTCACATAATGAAAACCTATACTTTGTTTCAGGCGAGTTTCCCATTCAAATGCATGTAACAGTGAGAAACGCATTGTCTTGGCGAAATAAAGCGTTTTTGAACAACTTCATATAAATCGCTGTAACTTTTGATAGAAGACTCAGACAAACATGTTTATGGCTTTATCTTATAGAACTCAATATCCCCGTGCTGGGCAAACAGGTTTTGCAGCTGTTTGAGCTAAGATTTCCAAGTTATACACATAATGAAAACCTATACTTTGTTTCGGTCGAGTTCCCCATTCAAATGCATGTAACAGTGAGAAACGCATTGTCTTGGTGAAATAAAGCGTTTTTGAACAACTTCATATAAATCGCTGTAACTTTTGATAGAAGACTCAGACACACATGTTTATGGCTTTATCTTATAGAACTCAATGTCCCCGTGCTTGGCAAACAGGTTTTGCAGCCGTTTGAGCTAAGATTTTAAAATTATTCACATAATGAAAACCTATACTTTGTTTCAGGCGAGTTTCCCATTCAAATGCATGTAACAGTGAGAAACGCATTGTCTTGGTGAAATAAAGCGTTTTTGAACAACTTCATATAAATCGCTGTAACTTTTGATAGAAGACTCAGACAAACATGTTTATGGCTTTATCTTATAGAACTCAATATCCCCGTGCTGGGCAAACAGAACAGGTTTTGCAGCCGTTTGAGCTAAGATTTTAAAATTATTCACATAATGAAAACCTATACTTTGTTTCAGGCGAGTTTCCCATTCAAATGCATGTAACAGTGAGAAACGCATTGTCTTGGCGAAATAAAGCGTTTTTGAACAACTTCATATAAATCGCTGTAACTTTTGATAGAAGACTCAGACAAACATGTTTATGGCTTTATCTTATAGAACTCAATATCCCCGTGCTGGGCAAACAGGTTTTGCAGCTGTTTGAGCTAAGATTTCCAAGTTATACACATAATGAAAACCTATACTTTGTTTCGGTCGAGTTCCCCATTCAAATGCATGTAACAGTGAGAAACGCACTGTCTTGGCGAAAGAAAGCGTTTTTGTACAACTTCATATAAATAGCTGTAACTTTTGATAGAAGACTCAGACAAACATGTTTATGGCTTTATCTTATAGAACTCAAGGTCCCCGTGCTGGGAAAACAGGTTTTGCAGCTGTTTGCGCTAAGATTTCCAAGTTATTCACATAATGAAAACCTATACTTTGTTTCAGGCGAGTTTCCCATTCAAATGCATGTAACAGTGAGAAACGCATTGTCTTGGTGAAATAAAGCGTTTTTGAACAACTTCATATAAATCGCTGTAACTTTTGATAGAAGACTCAGACAAACATGTTTATGGCTTTATCTTATAGAACTCAATATCCCCGTGCTGGGCAAACAGAACAGGTTTTGCAGCCGTTTGAGCTAAGATTTTAAAATTATTCACATAATGAAAACCTATACTTTGTTTCAGGCGAGTTTCCCATTCAAATGCATGTAACAGTGAGAAACGCATTGTCTTGGCGAAATAAAGCGTTTTTGAACAACTTCATATAAATCGCTGTAACTTTTGATAGAAGACTCAGACAAACATGTTTATGGCTTTATCTTATAGAACTCAATATCCCCGTGCTGGGCAAACAGGTTTTGCAGCCGTTTGAGCTAAGATTTTAAAATTATTCACATAATGAAAACCTATACGTTGTTTCAGGCGAGTTTCCCATTCAAATGCATGTAACAGTGAGAAACGCATTGTCTTGGTGAAATAAAGCGTTTTTGAACAACTTCATATAAATCGCTGTAACTTTTGATGGAAGACTCAGACACACATGTTTATGGCTTTATCTTATAGAACTCAATATCCCCGTGCTGGGCAAACAGGTTTTGCAGCCGTTTGAGCTAAGATTTTAAAATTATTCACATAATGAAAACCTATACTTTGTTTCAGGCGAGTTTCCCATTCAAATGCATGTAACAGTGAGAAACGCACTGTCTTGGCGAAAGAAAGCGTTTTTGTACAACTTCATATAAATAGCTGTAACTTTTGATAGAAGACTCAGACAAACATGTTTATGGCTTTATCTTATAGAACTCAATATCCCCGTGCTGGGCAAACAGAACAGGTTTTGCAGCCGTTTGAGCTAAGATTTTAAAATTATTCACATAATGAAAACCTATACTTTGTTTCAGGCGAGTTTCCCATTCAAATGCATGTAACAGTGAGAAACGCATTGTCTTGGCGAAATAAAGCGTTTTTGAACAACTTCATATAAATCGCTGTAACTTTTGATAGAAGACTCAGACAAACATGTTTATGGCTTTATCTTATAGAACTCAATATCCCCGTGCTGGGCAAACAGGTTTTGCAGCCGTTTGAGCTAAGATTTTAAAATTATTCACATAATGAAAACCTATACGTTGTTTCAGGCGAGTTTCCCATTCAAATGCATGTAACAGTGAGAAACGCATTGTCTTGGTGAAATAAAGCGTTTTTGAACAACTTCATATAAATCGCTGTAACTTTTGATGGAAGACTCAGACACACATGTTTATGGCTTTATCTTATAGAACTCAATATCCCCGTGCTGGGCAAACAGGTTTTGCAGCCGTTTGAGCTAAGATTTTAAAATTATTCACATAATGAAAACCTATACTTTGTTTCAGGCGAGTTTCCCATTCAAATGCATGTAACAGTGAGAAACGCACTGTCTTGGCGAAAGAAAGCGTTTTTGTACAACTTCATATAAATAGCTGTAACTTTTGATAGAAGACTCAGACAAACATGTTTATGGCTTTATCTTATAGAACTCAAGGTCCCCGTGCTGGGCAAACAGGTTTTGCAGCTGTTTGAGCTAAGATTTCCAAGTTATACACATAATGAAAACCTATACTTTGTTTCGGTCGAGTTCCCCATTCAAATGCATGTAACAGTGAGAAACGCACTGTCTTGGCGAAAGAAAGCGTTTTTGTACAACTTCATATAAATAGCTGTAACTTTTGATAGAAGACTCAGACAAACATGTTTATGGCTTTATCTTATAGAACTCAAGGTCCCCGTGCTGGGCAAACAGGTTTTGCAGCTGTTTGAGCTAAGATTTCCAAGTTATTCACATAATGAAAACCTATACTTTGTTTCAGGCGAGTTTCCCATTCAAATGCATGTAACAGTGAGAAACGCATTGTCTTGGTGAAATAAAGCGTTTTTGAACAACTTCATATAAATCGCTGTAACTTTTGATGGAAGACTCAGACACACATGTTTATGGCTTTATCTTATAGAACTCAATATCCCCGTGCTGGGCAAACAGGTTTTGCAGCCGTTTGAGCTAAGATTTTAAAATTATTCACATAATGAAAACCTATACTTTGTTTCAGGCGAGTTTCCCATTCAAATGCATGTAACAGTGAGAAACGCATTGTCTTGGCGAAATAAAGTTTTTTTTGAACAACTTCATATAAATCGCTGTAACTTTTGATAGAAGACTCAGACAAACATGTTTATGGCTTTATCTTATAGAACTCAATATCCCCGTGCTGGGCAAACAGGGTTTGCAGCCGTTTGAGCTAAGATTTTAAAATTATTCACATAATGAAAACCTATACTTTGTCTCAGGCGAGTTTCCCATTCAAATGCATGTAACAGTGAGAAACGCATTGTCTTGGCGAAATAAAGCGTTTTTGAACAACTTCATATAAATAGCTGTAACTTTTGATAGAAGACTCAGACAAACATGTTTATGGCTTTATCTTATAGAACTCAAGGTCCCCGTGCTGGGCAAACAGGTTTTGCAGCTGTTTGAGCTAAGATTTCCAAGTTATACACATAATGAAAACCTATACTTTGTTTCGGTCGAGTTCCCCATTCAAATGCATGTAACAGTGAGAAACGCATTGTCTTGGCGAAATAAAGCGTTTTTGAACAACTTCATATAAATCGCTGTAACTTTTGATAGAAGACTCAGACAAACATGTTTATGGCTTTATCTTATAGAACTCAATATCCCCGTGCTGGGCAAACAGAACAGGTTTTGCAGCCGTTTGAGCTAAGATTTTAAAATTATTCACATAATGAAAACCTATACTTTGTTTCAGGCGAGTTTCCCATTCAAATGCATGTAACAGTGAGAAACGCACTGTCTTGGCGAAAGAAAGCGTTTTTGTACAACTTCATATAAATCGCTGTAACTTTTGATAGAAGACTCAGACAAACATGTTTATGGCTTTATCTTATAGAACTCAAGGTCCCCGTGCTGGGCAAACAGGTTTTGCAGCTGTCTGAGCTAAGATTTCCAAGTTATACACATAATGAAAACCTATACTTTGTTTCGGTCGAGTTCCCCATTCAAATGCATGTAACAGTGAGAAACGCACTGTCTTGGCGAAAGAAAGCGTTTTTGTACAACTTCATATAAATAGCTGTAACTTTTGATAGAAGACTCAGACAAACATGTTTATGGCTTTATCTTATAGAACTCAAGGTCCCCGTGCTGGGCAAACAGGTTTTGCAGCTGTGTGAGCTAAGATTTCCAAGTTATTCACATAATGAAAACCTATACTTTGTTTCAGGCGAGTTTCCCATTCAAATGCATGTAACAGTGAGAAACGCATTGTCTTGGTGAAATAAAGCGTTTTTGAACAACTTCATATAAATCGCTGTAACTTTTGATGGAAGACTCAGACACACATGTTTATGGCTTTATCTTATAGAACTCAATATCCCTGTGCTGGGCAAACAGGTTTTGCAGCCGTTTGAGCTAAGATTTTAAAATTATTCACATAATGAAAACCTATACTTTGTTTCAGGCGAGTTTCCCATTCAAATGCATGTAACAGTGAGAAACGCATTGTCTTGGCGAAATAAAGTTTTTTTTGAACAACTTCATATAAATAGCTGTAACTTTTGATAGAAGACTCAGACAAACATGTTTATGGCTTTATCTTATAGAACTCAAGGTCCCCGTGCTGGGCAAACAGGTTTTGCAGCTGTTTGAGCTAAGATTTCCAAGTTATACACATAATGAAAACCTATACTTTGTTTCGGTCGAGTTCCCCATTCAAATGCATGTAACAGTGAGAAACGCACTGTCTTGGCGAAAGAAAGCGTTTTTGTACAACTTCATATAAATAGCTGTAACTTTTGATAGAAGACTCAGACAAACATGTTTATGGCTTTATCTTATAGAACTCAAGGTCCCCGTGCTGGGCAAACAGAACAGGTTTTGCAGCCGTTTGAGCTAAGATTTTAAAATTATTCACATAATGAAAACCTATACTTTGTTTCAGGCGAGTTTCCCATTCAAATGCATGTAACAGTGAGAAACGCATTGTCTTGGCGAAATAAAGTGTTTTTGAACAACTTCATATAAATCGCTGTAACTTTTGATAGAAGACTCAGACAAACATGTTTATGGCTTTATCTTATAGAACTCAATATCCCCGTGCTGGGCAAACAGGTTTTGCAGCCGTTTGAGCTAAGATTTTAAAATTATTCACATAATGAAAACCTATACGTTGTTTCAGGCGAGTTTCCCATTCAAATGCATGTAACAGTGAGAAACACACTGTCTTGGCGAAATAAAGCGTTTTTGAACAACTTCATATAAATCGCTGTAACTTTTGATAGAAGACTCAGACAAACATGTTTATGGCTTTATCTTATAGAACTCAATATCCCCGTGCTGGGCAAACAGGTGTTGCAGCCGTTTGAGCTAAGATTTTAAAATTATTCACATAATGAAAACCTATACTTTGTCTCAGGCGAGTTTCCCATTCAAATGCATGTAACAGTGAGAAACGCATTGTCTTGGCGAAATAAAGCGTTTTTGAACAACTTCATATAAATCGCTGTAACTTTTGATAGAAGACTCAGTATCTTATAGAACTCAATATCCCCGTGCTGGGCAAACAGGTTTTGCAGCCGTTTGAGCTAAGATTTTAAAATTATTCACATAATGAAAACCTATACTTTGTCTCAGGCGAGTTTCCCATTCAAATGCATGTAACAGTGAGAAACGCATTGTCTTGGCGAAATAAAGCGTTTTTGAACAACTTCATATAAATCGCTGTAACTTTTGATAGAAGACTCAGACAAACATGTTTATGGCTTTATCTTATAGAACTCAAGGTCCCCGTGCTGGGAAAACAGGTTTTGCAGCTGTTTGAGCTAAGATTTCCAAGTTATTCACATAATGAAAACCTATACTTTGTTTCAGGCGAGTTTCCCATTCAAATGCATGTAACAGTGAGAAACGCATTGTCTTGGTGAAATAAAGCGTTTTTGAACAACTTCATATAAATCGCTGTAACTTTTGATGGAAGACTCAGACACACATGTTTATGGCTTTATCTTATAGAACTCAATATCCCCATGCTGGGCAAACAGGTTTTGCAGCCGTTTGAGCTAAGATTTTAAAATTATTCACATAATGAAAACCTATACTTTGTTTCAGGCGAGTTTCCCATTCAAATGCATGTAACAGTGAGAAACACATTGTCTTGGTGAAATAAAGCGTTTTTGAACAACTTCATATAAATCGCTGTAACTTTTGATAGAAGACTCAGACACGCATGTTTATGGCTTTATCTTATAGAACTCAATATCCCCGTGCTGGGCAAACAGGTTTTGCAGCCGTTTGAGCTAAGATTTTAAAATTATTCACATAATGAAAACCTATACTTTGTCTCGGGTGAGTTTCCCATTCAAATGCATGTAACAGTGAGAAACACACTGTCTTGGCGAAAGAAAGCGTTTTTGTACAACTTCATATAAATCGCTGTAACTTTTGATAGAAGACTCAGACAAACATGTTTATGGCTTTATCTTATAGAACTCAATATCCCCGTGCTGGGCAAACAGAACAGGTTTTGCAGCCGTTTGAGCTAAGATTTTAAAATTATTCACATAATGAAAACCTATACTTTGTTTCAGGCGAGTTTCCCATTCAAATGCATGTAACAGTGAGAAACGCATTGTCTTGGCGAAATAAAGCGTTTTTGAACAACTTCATATAAATCGCTGTAACTTTTGATAGAAGACTCAGACAAACATGTTTATGGCTTTATCTTATAGAACTCAATATCCCCGTGCTTGGCAAACAGAACAGGTTTTGCAGCTGTTTGAGCTAAGATTTTAAAATTATTCACATAATGAAAACCTATACTTTGTTTCAGGCGAGTTTCCCATTCAAATGCATGTAACAGTGAGAAACAAACTGTCTTGGCGAAAGAAAGCGTTTTTGAACAACTTCATATAAATCGCTGTAACTTTTGATAGAAGACTCAGACAAACATGTTTATGGCTTTATCTTATAGAACTCAATATCCCCGTGCTTGGCAAACAGAACAGGTTTTGCAGCCGTTTGAGCTAAGATTTTAAAATTATTCACATAATGAAAACCTATACTTTGTCTCGGGTGAGTTTCCCATTCAACTGCATGTAACAGTGAGAAACACACTGTCTTGGCGAAATAAAGCGTTTTTGAACAACTTCATATAAATCGCTGTAACTTTTGATAGAAGACTCAGACAAACATGTTTATGGCTTTATCATATAGAACTCAATATCCCCGTGCTTGGCAAACAGAACAGGTTTTGCAGCCGTTTGAGCTAAGATTTTAAAATTATTCACATAATGAAAACCTATACTTTGTCTCGGGTGAGTTTCCCATTCAACTGCATGTAACAGTGAGAAACACACTGTCTTGGCGAAATAAAGCGTTTTTGAACAACTTCACATAAATCGCTTTAACTTTTGATGGAAGACTCAGACAAACATGTTTATGGCTTTATCTTATCGAACTCAATATCCCCGTGCTGGGCAAACAGAACAGGTTTTGCAGCCGTTTGAGCTAAGATTTTAAAATTATTCACATAATGAAAACCTATACTTTGTTTCAGGCGAGTTTCCCATTCAAATGCATGTAACAGTGAGAAACGCATTGTCTTGGCGAAATAAAGCGTTTTTGAACAACTTCATATAAATCGCTGTAACTTTTGATAGAAGACTCAGACAAACATGTTTATGGCTTTATCTTATAGAACTCAATATCCCCGTGCTGGGCAAACAGGTTTTGCAGCTGTTTGAGCTAAGATTTCCAAGTTATACACATAATGAAAACCTATACTTTGTTTCGGTCGAGTTCCCCATTCAAATGCATGTAACAGTGAGAAACGCATTGTCTTGGCGAAATAAAGCGTTTTTGAACAACTTCATATAAATCGCTGTATCTTTTGATAGAAGACTCAGACACACATGTTTATGGCTTTATCTTATAGAACTCAATGTCCCCGTGCCTGGCAAACAGGTTTTGCAGCCGTTTGAGCTAAGATTTTAAAATTATTCACATAATGAAAACCTATACTTTGTTTCAGGCGAGTTTCCCATTCAAATGCATGTAACAGTGAGAAACGCATTGTCTTGGTGAAATAAAGCGTTTTTGAACAACTTCATATAAATCGCTGTAACTTTTGATGGAAGACTCAGACACACATGTTTATGGCTTTATCTTATAGAACTCAATATCCCCGTGCTGGGCAAACAGGTTTTGCAGCCGTTTGAGCTAAGATTTTAAAATTATTCACATAATGAAAACCTATACTTTGTTTCAGGCGAGTTTCCCATTCAAATGCATGTAACAGTGAGAAACGCATTGTCTTGGCGAAATAAAGCGTTTTTGAACAACTTCATATAAATCGCTGTAACTTTTGATAGAAGACTCAGACAAACATGTTTATGGCTTTATCTTATAGAACTCAATATCCCGTGCTTGGCAAACAGAACAGGTTTTGCAGCTGTTTGAGCTAAGATTTTAAAATTATTCACATAATGAAAACCTATACTTTGTTTCAGGCGAGTTTCCCATTCAAATGCATGTAACAGTGAGAAACACACTGTCTTGGCGAAAGAAAGCGTTTTTGAACAACTTCATATAAATCGCTGTAACTTTTGATAGAAGACTCAGACAAACATGTTTATGGCTTTATCTTATAGAACTCAATATCCCCGTGCTTGGCAAACAGAACAGGTTTTGCAGCCGTTTGAGCTAAGATTTTAAAATTATTCACATAATGAAAACCTATACTTTGTCTCGGGTGAGTTTCCCATTCAAATCAGAATCAGAATCAGAAAGGGTTTTATTGCCAAATGTTGAGCAGGTTTACAACATTAGGAAATTGCTGCGGTGCTTCAGTGCAAACATAGTGTCATAAATAGCACTTAAATAGACATGAAAAAAATAAAAGTTAAATCTTAGCCGTTTGAGCTAAGATTTTAAAATTATTCACATAATGAAAACCTATACTTTGTCTCAGGCGAGTTTCCCATTCAAATGCATGTAACAGTGAGAAACGCATTGTCTTGGTGAAATAAAGCGTTTTTGAACAACTTCACATAAATCGCTTTAACTTTTGATGGAAGACTCAGACAAACATGTTTATGGCTTTATCTTATCGAACTCAATATCCCCGTGCTGGGCAAACAGAACAGGTTTTGCAGCCGTTTGAGCTAAGATTTTAAAATTATTCACATAATGAAAACCTATACTTTGTTTCAGGCGAGTTTCCCATTCAAATGCATGTAACAGTGAGAAACGCATTGTCTTGGCGAAATAAAGCGTTTTTGAACAACTTCATATAAATCGCTGTAACTTTTGATAGAAGACTCAGACAAACATGTTTATGGCTTTATCTTATAGAACTCAATATCCCGTGCTGGGCAAACAGGTTTTGCAGCCGTTTGAGCTAAGATTTTAAAATTATTCACATAATGAAAACCTATACTTTGTCTCGGGTGAGTTTCCCATTCAAATGCATGTAACAGTGAGAAACACACTGTCTTGGCGAAAGAAAGCGTTTTTGTACAACTTCATATAAATCGCTGTAACTTTTGATAGAAGACTCAGACAAACATGTTTATGGCTTTATCTTATAGAACTCAATATCCCCGTGCTGGGCAAACAGAACAGGTTTTGCAGCCGTTTGAGCTAAGATTTTAAAATTATTCACATAATGAAAACCTATACTTTGTTTCAGGCGAGTTTCCCATTCAAATGCATGTAACAGTGAGAAACGCATTGTCTTGACAAAATAAAGCGTTTTTGAACAACTTCATATAAATCGCTGTAACTTTTGATAGAAGACTCAGACAAACATATTTATGGCTTTATCTTATAGAATTCAATATCCCCGTGCTGGGCAAACAGGTTTTGTAGCTGTTTGAGGTAAGATTTTAAAATTATTCACATAATGAAAACCTATACTTTGTTTCAGGCGAGTTCCCCATTCAAATGCATGTAATAGCGAGAAATGCACTGTCCTGGCGAAAGAAAGCGTTTTTGTACAACTTCATAAAGATAGCTATAACTTTTGATAGAAGACTCAGACACAGATATTTATGCTTTGCCTTATAGAATTCAATATCCCCATTGTTAAGTAAAATTTAAGAAACCCAATGACGACATTTAACAAAGTCTAGGTTCAAACTATAGGATCAAAGACATTCCATAGTCTCTGACCATCTCTCCAGCCACTCTGGTGCTGGGGTGAGGTTTTATTACAGATACATCCTATCTGATAGATCTGTGACTTGTGTTGTAAGCTTCCTGCTGATCCTTTACGATCCTTTTGGTGAGCAGGAGGTCACACAAACGCCCCCCCCCCCCCCCCCCCCCCCCCAACACACACATTCTCATATGCATGCACGCACGCACGTGCTTACACATACACACATATAGTGCCTTGATGCCCAAAAACCTTTGTGGGTTTTACGGTGGGAGGTGCTTGTGTTCTGTTGTGTATTATAACAGTTTTCAATAAATAGATACGAGGAGAGCTGCTCTTTGAAGGACTTTGGCTAGAGACAGGTGAGGAGCTTTAAGCTCCACTGCCTGGTTCTGACCAAAGCTTCCTTCGTTAGCGTCTGGGACGCCTGATGAAAGCCCTGGAGCAGAGTGAAGCTGACCCCACCCACTTGAAACGTAAAGGCAAATAGGCGGAGCGGTTAGTGCTACGTTTATGCAGATTTGTGCAGGTAAAATTAGCGTTTGTGCTGCTACGGTTTCTAAGATATAATGATTTTAATTCTTACGGCCTATGCTGTATAACACCAGTGTCTGTGGCAGTGAGTTTCAGCAGCTGTGGAGTTTTGCACGTTTATAGAAGACTGTCCACTTTTCTTAGGCTTGCTGCATATTAAGTTTTATTAGTTTACACTTTAGTAACACAATTTAGTCAGCAGAAAGGTCGATATTTCTTTTGTTACCAGTGCAGAAACGTACGCAAGGTAGGCTAAAGTTCTTTATTTTTTTCTGTGGAAAACTGTGACTTTCATGTGAAGTGATTCATGTATACCTAAATGATTATTATTTTTTACATACCCAGTTTGTCTCTATGATTTTGTTTTGAGTTATATATGTTCATTATTATTAATGTAGCCGTCTTAGAAGAAATAAAGTGTTTGCTTTCATAGGTTGCCACCTACATGTAGAAAATTTTATATTCTACAGCACCTAGGCCAGGGATCTTCAACCTGCGGCTCTAAAGCCACATGTGCCTCTCTGGCCCCTCCACTGTGGCTCTTAAAAGACCAAGTAAGTTATGTTTTGTTATAGAGACAACAAGAAAGGGTTCTGTTAAGTTTGTTTTTTATGAAATATCTGCATTGACTATTCACAGAATGTACAAGGTGCAAAGTGATTTAATGTTTCTTAGCTTCAAAACTGCTTGCTGTAATTTTCAAGTTGGTTGCCCATCTTTCCTAATTTTCAATTTTTATGGAAAGGACTCACTTAGCTTCATTTTAACAAATATTTTTTCCGTTGTAAAGGTTAGATGATTCATTTTACTATAAAATCTAAAGATAAACATTTTTATTGTCATGGTCCTGAGTCTGCCGACTCAGTGTTTTGTGTTTCTTTATGCTTTCGTTTATTCTGAGTATGTATTCTGTTATGATTTGCCATTTGTTAGGTTTCTGTTCTGTGCCTGCCCTGGTCCCACTTCTGTGTTCTGTCTGTCTATGGTGTCACACTGTTTGTTTGTGAATCTGTCTGTTTAGTTCAGTGTCTTGTCTGGTTCTCTGTGTCTGAGTTTCCTGTTTTATTCTGAAGGTCCCCCTCTCATGTGAGTGTGTTCAGATTACGTTTCCCCTGTCCCGTCAGCTCTGATTTCTCCCAGGTGTGTTGCCCTCCTCTCTCTCATCCCCTGATTACTGCTGTCTGTATTTAAGACCTGTGTGTTCTCCTACCTGTGTCTGGTTCGTCTTCATTCCATGGTGTTTCATTCCTCTCGCTGCATCTCTCTGCCCCGCACCCGGTTTCTTATGTTCCCAGGTTTGTTGTTTAGGTTTCTTTAGTCATTTGTCATTTCTCACTGCCAGTTCTGTCACCCTATTACTTGTAAATAAACGTCACTTGCATTATGAGTCAACTGCCTGCACTTTGGGTCCTTTTCCCTCCAACACCACACGGCTCGCCTTGACAGCTGTGACATTTATTTACATTTTCATAGCTTAAACGATACAACAACTCAGGTGAAGGTGAATGGGTGTGTAAAAGCAAAAATACATCAGACTGACAAAGAAAAGAGTGTTAAAAGATTTTTAGTTTAGAACTTTAACTTTATATGCAAAACTGAACTTACTGATAACACACATGTACTGAACACATGTAACTGTAATGAACCAAATAAAACAGAAAGTGTTAATCTTTTGTTACCTAGTGGCTACACAAGCCAGGAAGTACCAACGACCGGATTTAGTGTGTGATAGTAATAGGTAAATGAACTTTTTTTTTTTAATTATTTGTTTAAATACACAAACAATACACATATTCTTTCAATTGTGTAATTTAAGTGATCTAGATAGCTCTGTTTTGGAAGTTCAGTTAAAGCTAGAAATGTGTTTTAGAGTTTGTAGGTGCTTTTTGGAGTTTTACGTGCTTTGTCTCTAGGGGCCACCGCATATATTTATATATAAACATATATAAATAAAACCACTTTTTTTTTTTTTTTTTTTTTTTTACATTAGTAATTCCTTTTGTGCATAATTTTATATTATTTTTAATAATAAATTAATTAAAGCAACAAAAAAAACCTGAAAAGCCGGTTCGGAGTCGAAAGAGGCGGCTGTTTTTAGTGATCCGAGCCGAAAGAGCCGGTTCTCCAAAATGAGCCGGAAATTACATTACTAGCATACAGCTGTTGCCACAAACGTCGCACTCGCTTACGTCATTGTCATGAGACACTCTCGCAAATTAATCACGGTTTTAGTAACGCAGCGTGCTTACGGGAAAGTAACAGTAATCTAATTATCGTTTTTGCAATAGTAATCCCTTACTTTACTCGTTACTTGAAAAAAGTAATCGGATTACAGTAACGCGTTGTAACACATTTGATTTCCATGTGTGACAACTGCAAGTGTCCAGAGTGAGGACAGACTGAGGGACCCACTGCTGCACATCATCTGTGAGACTTTGCACCCCTGATGATCCACCAGGACAAACTCAGCAGTGTGTGAGGAAGAGGGGGAGGAAGAGCCAGCAGCAGCTGACAGATGGAGAGAATACAGAGACTGTTCCCTGTTTGTGAAGGACTGCTAGAAAAGTTTAAAATAACTAATTGTCTGTCCTGAATCAGTCTTATTAGTTAATGTTCAAATAATTTTATCATTCCAGTGTTCTCAGTGTGGGAGAAAGTACTCAGGGCCTTCAAGTTAAACACTATGAAAGGCAGAAACAAGTTTAATATTCAGAAACCTAAAGTATGTATAAGCAGCAGAATGGACCTAAAAATAAATGTTTGTTTCAGTTCTATGAAGCTTTGAGTATTTTAGATTAGTAGTCCTGCTATGTTTGTTGCATCATGTTGCTGTAATTGTGTATATGCTTTATATATTCTGAGGTAGGTTGATCTATAGTGTTACATCATATTCTATAAGGATGTTATGTGTTTGTGTACTTTCTGCTCAGTTTGACCCATTTAGCAGAAGTCAGCCTGTTTAAGGCTCTGATATCTATTCTGTATTACTTAAAGCAGTTATGTCACATGGTATAATTTTTTCACCTAATAAAGGAATATTTAATATATTGGTCTACTCTTCATTCTATCAGCAACAGTTATTACAGCTCGTACATTTTCTTTTTACACATATATGTAAGCATTGAGCCAAATTTAGTAATGCCAACATACTAAAAGAATATTTGTCTCATATATAATACATCTATAGATACACTGTCAAAGATACTTGTCTTTGAGTGAAGATTTAAGGTGATAGGACATATAAATAAATGCAACTTGAATCTTTGACACAGAGTTCAAGCTCACTGCTGTAATAACTAATAATAATTAATATATTAACTATAATATTGGCCATATTATATTCACATTACCAAAGTGAGATGACTTTAGTCTCGTGAACAACATTAGCTAATTGTTATTTACTAGCTAATCTTAAAATGACTGTTCAGCACAGAAATGAAGCCCAACAATCATGTTTTACAGTCCTCTGGTCATTAAATCACACAGAGCTCACGTAGAAACAAATGAACAAAATACGTTATCCCTCATTCATTTCTGTCAAACAAAGCTGTATGACACGTTTCCAGCGGTTGGTATCACGGTTGCTAGGCAACCTGGTCAGTGCGACCGAGGCTAGACCGTCCCATTTCACAAGCCTACAAGCCTCGCACTTCTGGCCGTAGCGATCTTCGAGTACGCGGCCCTTGAGGACCGTTAAGGCTGTGTACTTTAAGGCTGTAGACCCTGAATTGGGATACAGCCAGGAAGTTACTTTAGCAGAGCTGAAAAGTGCCATAAAAGGTTCATCCATCAGCATGACTGGTATCTGCTCCTTTGTGGAAGGAGGAACAGGATAAGCACTTGGACTGTGACATAACCAATTTACCAAATAGCCAATACCACCTCGTTAAATGTCAATTGGTCACATGGTTTGTTTGTGAAGGTGTGATTCATCCATTTGAAAAAAATCTCTGTTTCCTGTCTTTTATTTGAACACAAACTGTTTCACATTTTACAATGACTCTGATGAAGGCAGTTAGCCGAAATGCGTTGGTCACTTAATAAGGATGTTTATCATTACATTAAAATGTTGCTAGAGTCTCCGCGTCGTCTCAAGACATTTTCATCAGTCAATCAATTACACAAATATAAATTTCATAAATATCAGCACCGATTAACAATCATAATAAATGTTTTTAACAGATCAAGTGCAATAAATTTAAGATTACCAAAGGTGATCAAGTTAAATTTTAAATATGTAAAATTAGCATTCTTTATTTGAGAAATTATGAGAATGCAGTTACATGCAGTTACAAGATTTTAGACACCAAATGTAAGATATAGTGCAACAAAATACAGATAAATCATAATCAGTATATATAATTTCACAAAACCTAATTTTAAAAAAAAATTACCCTGTCAATCATATACAATGCTTTTCTTTCCTTCACTTGAGATTTACATAGTACTGAAGAAAAGGCTCCTGTAGGCATGTGTTTTGAATAAATCCTGAATAAATGCAAAAACAACATTTCTCCAAGAAATGAATGTATATGTAATTCACAGGTAATCAGATGTAGCAGTTATCACTTGGTCCTAAAGCTTACAACAGCTATGACATGAAAATGTCATAGCTGTAAGTTCACAATGCGGCATTGTTGTAAAAGCCTCATTGTAAGTTCACAATGCGGCTTTTACAACAATGCTCAAGTGAATGGATTGCTGATGAAGAGTAATTTCCCAAATTATATCCCAAGATTTGTAGGAAGATCTGTAGGTAGGAAGTACAGCAGATTAGGGTATTATTTATTGGCAGATTCCTAAAGTAGGCTCTCACAACCCATTTTCTTACCAAACAGTTAATTAATTTTACTTTTTGTTCTCAGATAATTGGATCTACCAGTTGAAACTACCCTCTTTGTTTGTTTTAATATGGTACTGAAATCCTTACACTGGTTAGAGAAGACACATTACAAGTTCTTAAAGATATATAGGCTCTTCACAAAAAGAGGTTTTAAAACAATACAAAATACAAGCTAACAAGGAGGAAATTGAAAAAATAAATATATAACAGTGTTAAGAGATTTTCTACATTATACAGTATAACCAAATCTCTATAATACAATATAATCAAGTAGGCCTTATATTCTAACCAAGTATGCCTTATATTTTGTGTGTTCATATATTTTCACATAACCAAGCCTATTGTTGAAGAATTACCTAATTAAGTTTATTGTTAAAGAGAACATAATGCATTCCTTACTTAAGTGTCTGAAATGTTTGAGATGACAGCATGATATAATGATGCATTCTTTCCTATAATGTCTGTGATGTCAGATAAAGCATGATATACTTCTGTATTTTTAATCCCAGTGTGTGAAAGATCAGATAAGCTGATTTAATGTTTAACCTCTTCCCTGACTGTTAAAAAGAGGAAATACTATGTAACCCATTTTTGCCTTATAAATAAAGCAAGTGAGCCTGTGCTCGGTGTGTGTGTCTTCTCAGAGGCATTCACCCGTGCGCACGTTTTCTAATTACACTCTGAGTCGGTCTGCAGTTGTCTCATTTCTCTTGCTTGTGTTTGAACAAATGTCTAAACCCCTGACAAACAGTATTTTTTTAACCCACAACACCAGCTGATATCAGAAAAGGAAAAGCTTAACCTCTAAAGGTCTTAGTACAAAAAAACTGCAGAAGACTTAAATCAGAGCATTAATGGCTAAAAAGCCACAGCAATAGCATAAACTTAAATAAAGATAATAGCTTTTTAGAAAAAAAGAAAATATATCAGTAGTTTTAAGGAATATCCTGTTACAATTTTCTCCAACAAAGAAGGCATGTGTTTTCCAATTTTTTTTCTTTGTTTATTTTTAAGTATGTTGTAAGTAAATGTATTATAAAGTAATAGTGCTTTTGATAGGTTACACTAGGTCATAAGCTTTTCTACTTCAATAAGTACAGAACACTGCCACTACAGACTCAGGCATTACTATATAAAATTGCTTCATCTAGTGATTATATCAAAAATTATACAGATGCGTGGGTGCTACAACATCTTTTAGTTTACTCTGAAGCTTGTAAGGCGGTTAGCAGCATCCACCTTACACAGTTCAACGGGCTGGTTTTCCTGTTGTGAAGTGCTGATGTACCAGCCGCGGAACTTGACAGACTCAAAAGTGGTTAGAGAAATTCCAGTGGTTTTCCTGTAGAAGAGAAATCGGTCCATGTCTCTGTCGGTTAAAATGTCATCATGGTATTGCTGGCAGAAAGAGATGAAAAGAATACGTTTCCCAGTCATTTTTTCATGCATGGAAACACATTTCGTCCCAATGAAAAAGAAAAATGTTTATGGAAAGTTAAAACTGGGACTTAATCATTAGGAAAAATATCCACATTTTGCACTAAAGAGGTATGTGAGGTATGTTCAGACATAGTAAGTCAAAGTTATTGGAGAACTACTCAGAGTAAATAATTTTAAAACCAAATTTTTTATACTGTCCCCTGTATAAGTTGTAATACTAGTAGTAAAAGCCTATAAACATCAACTTAAAGTGTGACATATAAAGTAAAATATTGGACCTATTAAATCCCCATTATAATTTTCAGATAAAAATTATAGGACAGGGTAAGACGGGAGGCTGGAGGCAAGGAGAATTTGTCTATTTAATACTCTCTAAAAAGAAATAAAATGGGATTGCATCATGTGAATTTATATTTACCTCCAGAAACAGCACAACTTTATTATCTTCCATGCGGCAAGACATGTACAGGTTGTTGTTGATAGACAGGACGACAATCAGACCAGGAGAGTCACCAGGAGGGACGGAGAAAGGGATGTACTGGGACATTTTAAAATTCACTAACGTAAGGAAACAAAAAAAGTAAGAACAGGAGCTCGTGTGTAGTTGGAAGACTGAAGTTGTGCAGAATGGCCATTTGTTTTTAGTTGGTAGTGATGGACGGATGGATAACACTCTCTACCTAAAGTCCAACAGGTTAAACATACTTGCTCCAACTACAAGTCTTACATTCAAACACCTGCTTTTACTTAATGAAGTAAACACAGCTGTTCTTTATGGGGGTTAACTTTATTAGATTGTTAAAACTGATGTCACATTTCCAACCTTGAAGCTGAGGGTCATCAGATATAATATCTCTGAAATTCAGCGGAGTAGGACTATAAAGCGGCATGAACCTGAAATACTCAAGTTTAGTACCAGTACGTTAATATACCTGCTTATGTAAATGATTTTGTGTCCTGTTTGTACCTTTGCGGTGGCAATATCCCCCTTGCAGAGTGATGGCCTGCAGCTGTAACTCTCCTGACAGAACAAGATCTTTCTGAGAGTTGTCACACAGTGTCAACGCTTTCTCACTGTTGGCACGCAGGAAGTCCCTTCGTTTTATTCCTTGGGTGGGAGTCCAAACAGTTTCTAAAGAGACAGAGGAAACAAAACAAGGAAAAACAACAAAAATTTCTATTCACCTAAAGCTAAACAAACAGCAGTTTCTGTTTTTCTAAAAAAGAAAAAAAAAAAACAAATACACACACACACAGAAAAAACTAGAAAAATTTGCATTTCCTGCGAAAATGCAGTGTGGATGCTTTAAAGCTGAAGCTGTATGCAAAAACTAGCTGAAAAAGCTGAAAATTTGCAGAAATTGTAAAAACTTTGCAGAAGCAAAGGAACTTTGCTAAAATGGAATAACTTAGCAGAACTGCAATATCTTAGAGGAAACATAATACTTGGCAGAAATGCAATAGCATAGCAGAACTTAGCAGAAATATTGTAACTTACCAGAAACATGATAACTTCTCAAAAATATAAGAATTTAGGAGAAATAGTATAAGATAACAGAAAGAATATATTTAGCCAAAAATACTTAAGCATTACAGAACTATGATTTAGAAAAATAGTACAACAGAGCAGAAATACTGTGATTTACCAGAGACACTGTGATGAACTATGAATATTATAATTTTAAATCAATACTATGTTTTATCACAAATACTATAGTTTGACAGAAATACTATCATTTGGCAGAAATACTATGTTTCAGCACAAATACTCTGGTTTAGCACAAATATTATAACATAGCAGAAATACAATTATATAGCAGAAATGCTATATTTAGAAAGAAAAATATAATATAGTAGAAATAGTATGATTTAGCAGAAATACTACAATATAGCATAATAACAATGATTTAGAAGAATACTATGATTGAGCAGAATAGTAATAACTTAAGTGAAAATACTGGAAAAGTAAGATGACAAGCTGAAAAAAAAACGGAACATGGTTAAGTTCCCTCAAAACTAATTGTTGTTCACCTGTGAAAAAAAAAAAAGAAATATAAATAAATTTAAAAAACAAGAAGGAATAGCCAACAGATACACACAAAATCAAATATGTATACACAAATGCACAGAGAGAGAGAGAGACACACACGGAGGGTCTATGCCAGTCAACCAGTCTGAATATATTATATTTTTTTCCAACAATGAGATGCTGCCCTAAAGAGGGTCTCTCTCTCTCTCATGCACACACACACACACACACACACACACACACACACACACACACACACACACACACACACACACACACAGGGAGAGAGAAGTAAGTTTCTAGGTCAGTCAAGCAGACTGGGAGCTGCTGAATTTGAATCCACCAATCAGAGAGCCTGTGCACTTTTTCCCGCCAAAACTGGTGCACGCAGCACAGAGAGACACAGGATTTTTGCAGTCTATTTCTCATAATGACGACTCCCCTCAAACAAATGACCATAATTTCCTAACCGTAGGGGCTAGAACGGTCATTCTTAGACCGTTTTGTTCAGAAGAGATGGGGGAATCGTCAAGTGTTGACAATTTATCATTAAAATATGAATTATTAAAGATATTTGACTTCTAATGCACCATAACTGAGTAGAGCAAAGCAAAAACTGCCTTGACTTGCCCTCAAACAATGCTTTCTAACTCTAAATCTATTTGGAGTATCAATATCATTCTTTCACCGTAACAGACAGCAGGCTTTGGCGAACAATCATGGAAATTTTCAGGTCTCTGTGGAAATCCATTAAAAAGATATGGCGAGAGAAAAAAGTGGTTCATTTCCAGAGTTTGAAATCTGAAGAAATCTGAGCGAAGGACGAATTTCCTACCCTCAAACAAGTCTAACTCATTTCAGAACGGTAATAGGTGAGAAAATAATTCTTGAATTGTGAGCGTCAGGAGTGTCTGAAGATATACTGGGACAAGTCTCATGTCTTAACTTTGCTTCGTTAAGGAGATCAAGCGGTGATTTTGAACAAGTTCTCCATTGACTTTCTATGGAGAGTTTTGCGACTTTGTGTTGGTCTGAGGAGATTTGCCAAAATTCTATAAATCCCACAACAATGATAGTGACATTTTCGGAAAGCCAGCAAAAATACCTACGTTTTGATGTATAATTTGTGGAAGTTGAGTGAAAATTGAGCAAGTAGCAAGAAGTTGTTCGGACATGAAGAGAAGACTGCAAAACCTTCAGTGGCACACTGGAAGCCAAGTGCATAGCAACCATAACAACGCATGTATTTTGTGAAAAATCACAATTTTGCAACTGAAAACTTTAAGAGGGATAAAAGTAAAACGGTAAAAGATTTGAAAAAGCTGATTTATACCCGAATAGCCCAATAATTTGAGAACATTTTAAAGTTTGAATGGTTGTTCTACGTGAAAATATGAGGAAGTAGTTAAGTTTCAAAAACAAGCAAATTTTAGCAGAATATATGCTGGATATTTGTGTGGATTGAGTTCCTCTTGGAACTTCCGTACACTTTTTGGCACTTAGGCTACGTTCACACTGCAGGCGAAAGTGCATCAAATCCGATTTTTTTGACCCTACACAGCAAATCCAGCATGTCCAAATTAACACTGTCGGATTTGATTTCAACACTATTAAAGTGTCTATATGGGTCCACACCAGAGATTGTTAATTTAACTCTTTTTGGAGAGTTGGTACGTTAACTCTGATTTAGTGTTAAACACCAAATCTGTCTGGAGTTGATAATTTAACACTTGGTGTTAAGAGTTTATATATTAACTCTCAAAGAGTATTTTAGTTTAACTACGTTATCTTCTAATTCATTCTAAAAAGCGGGAATTTTACTGTTCTGAACTTCTAGAAATTTCTTTTGGAAATAAACATTTACTAAAAAGATGCAATGGTTTTTGAAAAACATTTATTCTGAACTGTGCACCACAATTTCAAAACATTTTCTGAAAGATGTAACAGTATACATGTTCTCACTTTCATTAGAATTTTGTTTATCAAAAGGTCTGACATGGTAAATGCAAATAACAGCATTCTCATCACTTATTTCTTCAATACAATATGCATGTCCTTCATTCATCCCTTTGTGGAACTTCAACGCACTTCTGCTCTCCCCCATATTCCATCTTCACAAGCATATCCTGTGCGGAGATTGAATAAAAATTAGTTGACACTAATTAATGGCATAAATAATCCAGTAAACAATTGCAGCACAGTAAAAAAAAAAAAAAAGGAATCCTCTTTGAGCCATTACTTGTGTAAAGTATTTTCCCAAAAGACAAAGACACAGGCAACAGGTAATACTGAACTAAATGTAAAACCTCAACCTTTTTCATTTTTACCTAAACCGTGTGCACAAAACTCTGGAGAGATCTATGCTAACGTAGAATCCAGTCAGGACGTCAGCTACTGCTGTTTGCTCGTTTTTTTTTTATGGGCGATCGTTTTCAGGCTTCAAGTAGCACCATTATACCAACATTTCACATTCTAGACATTGTTTTAGGTGTATTTGACCAAAAGTTTGACTGAAAATTCACATGCAAGCTTTTTTTCAAGGCTGTGGTATTTGCCCGCAAACAATACCTTTCAGCTAGCTAAAACAGAATATTATGCTATCAGCGAGCAACATGGCTAATGCCTTTCACACAGCTTTGTCTCAACTCCAAAGAGCCACAGAAGTAAAAGCTCATAATAATAATTGAAACAATCTTTGAAAAAATGACTTACCAAGCATGGCAAACAACTCAAATATGTAGAGCAAAATGTTCTGAAACGGCTTCACTTCAGCTTCGATTGCAGCCGTGCTGGGGGCGGAGTCTGTGAATTTACTCTGTTGGTGTCATAGCCCCTGTAGGAGTTCAGAGTTAAGAGGTCAAGAGTTAATGTTTCCATTGTAACACCTCCAGATTTGACAGAGAAACACTCATTTTTAACACTCGATTTTAACTACTATCATTTTACACCTCAGAGTTACATTAAAAGAATGTGACTCTACTTAGAGTAAAATTAACTCTACTTTTGCAAGAAGACTATTAACACCAAAACATTTAACACTTTTGAATTTGCTGTGTATGCGACCCATATCCGATCATGGTATGACAGTGTGAACGGCGCAAATCCGATATTTTCAAATCCGATCTGGGTCACTTTCGTATGTGGTACTGAATCCGATACATATCCGATGTTTCAGAAAGCGACTGCTGTTTGAACAGTCAAGTCGCATTAAATCCGCCTTTTACGTCACCGACACAAGACTGAAGCCAATTATCAGCGCCAGAGAAGCGCCCGAGAAGACATCGCGAACGCTTCCTGGCCATCCAGTGTAGATGTCAGTGAAACTGTTGGGAAGACAACGTAAACATTTTATTTGTACTGTATAATCTGCAGATTCTGACAGAAATCTGCAGCTATCCTTTGAAGCACCGCTCCTCTCTTAAACAGCAATAAGGATCATTATTAGGTTATTTACATTATTATGTAAATAACAAAATAACTTAAAGCAAAAATTGGGAAACGTGAAGTCCGAAGTCTTTATATTAAGGGCCATCAGTCAAACAATACTGTTGGCTCTGGGTCTAAACAGAGCGCGTTGTGTGTGACATCTTCTTTTGCGCATGCGGGCCGCTTTGAGCGTTCACACTAGAGTGCGTTTGCTGTCGCATTTTATTTGTAGTGTGAACGAGCAGACAAAAAAATCGGATTTGATCAAAAAATCGGAATTGAGCATTAAGACCTGCAGTGTGAACGTAGCCTTAACTACTTCCACAATTTTCAGCCGATTTTCACCTTTCAAATTTTAAACTATTCTGCTATTTCTGCTAATGATGGCTATGTCTTTTGGTATTTTTCACTATTATACTTTTTAAAATATTAAGCTTAATTTGTCCCATTGAAATGAATGGGAAACTTCTGCAATTCTGCTAAAATTTGCTTGTTTTTGAAACTTAACTACTTCCTCATATTTTCACGTAGAACAACCATTCAAACTTTAAAATGTTCTCAAATTATTGGGCTATTCAGGTATAAATCAGCTTTTTCAAATCTTTTACCGTTTTACTTTTATCCCTCTTAAAGTTTTGAGTTGCAAAATTGTGATTTTTCACAAAATACATGCGTTGTTATGGTTGCTATGCTCTTGGCTTCCAGTGTGCCACTGAAGGTTTTGCAGTCTTCTCTTCATGTCCGAACAACTTCTTGCTACTTGCTGAATTTTCACTCATTATACATCAAAATGTAGGTATTTTTGCTGGCTTTCAGGAAATGTCACTATCATTGTTGTGGGATTTATAGAATTTTTGCAAATCTCCTCAGACCAACACAAAGTCGCAAAACTCTCCATAGAAAGTCAATGGAGAGTTTGTTCAAAATCACCGCTTTATTTCTGTAATGAGAGGCATATTCGAATCGTCATATCTCCTTAACGAAACAAAGTTAAGACATGAGGCTTGTCCCAGTATATCTTCAGACACTCCTGACGCTCACAATTCAAGAATTTCTTTCTCACCTATTACCGTTCTGAAATGAGTTAGACTTGTTTGAGGGTAGGAAATTCGTCCTTCTTCAGATTTCAAACTCTGGAAATGAACCACTTTTTTCTCTCGTCATAACTTTTTGTTGGATTTCCACAGAGACCTGAAAATTTCCATGACTGTTCGCCAAAGCCTGCTGTCTCTTACGGTGAAAGAATGATATTGATACTCCAAATAGATTTAGAGTTAGAAAGTGTTGTTTGAGGGCAAGTCAAGGCAGTTTTTGCTTCGCCTCTAATCAGTTATGGTGCTTCTTGTTGTGGTCACCTGTTGTCTTCCGGTATTTCAAGCGACCTTTCCTCGATGAGCGGTAATCTGAATTGTCATACTCGAATTGTCATAAGTGTGCTGTCAGCTCATTGGTCACAAAGCAGGAGAGGGGCTGGGAATTATGTTTTCAAACAAAGCGTTAATTCCATTAAAAGTTATAGACTACTTTTGATCCTCACTGTATTACGGGACAAAGTGCGTCCTTTATTAGTTCAATACGGGACGTGTACTTTTGTTTCTAAATACGGGACGATTCCGTATTTTAAGGAACGGTTGGCAACCCTACTTCTAAGCCAACAAGTCATCCATGTCATATATCTCTAAAAATCCATATTTTAATGATAAATTGTCAACACTTGACGATTCCCCCATCTCTTCTGAACAAAACTGTGTAAGAATGACCGTTCTAGCCCCTACGGTTAGGAAATTATGGTCATTTGTTTGAGGGGAATCCTCACTATGAGAAATAGACTACAAAAATCCTGTCTCTGTGCACCTGTTTTGGCGGGAAAAAGTACACAGCCTCTCTGATTGGTGGATTCAAATTTAGCTGCTCCCAGGCTGCTTGACTGACCTAGAAACTTGCTTCTCTCGCCGTGTGTGTGTGTGTGTGTGTGTGTGTGTGTGTGTGTGTGTGTGTGTGTGTGTGTGTGTGTGCGAGACACACACACACACACACACACACACACACACAGAGAGAGAGAGAGAGAGAAAGCCTTTTACAGTATTCTGCAAACTTTTATGATTTTACCAGCTTTTCTAATATGGACCTCACATTCTTGTTAGCACTCCATGGCACAAATACTGTTCCCTTTAGGCTCTGTGTGTATCAATATTTCTCCCACTTTAAAGTATTACTCCTCCATAATTGTATTTCTGTTAAATCAAAGTACTTTTACTACATCTTAGTACTTCTGCTCAATCATAGTATTTCTGCTAAATCATAGTATTTTTGCCAAATCATGGTTTTTGTGCCAAATCATAACATTTGTGTTATGTTATAGTATTACTACTAAGTGGAGGAATTTCTGTCATGTTACAGTATATGTGCTGATTACAGTATTTCTGCTAAATCATACTATTTCTACTATATTATATTTTTCTTTCTAAATATAGCATTTCTGCTATATAATTGTATTTCTGCTATGTTATAATATTTGTGCTAAACCAGAGTATTTGTGCTGAAACATAGTATTTCTGCCAAATGATAGTATTTCTGTCAAATTATAGTATTAATTTAAAATTACAATATTCATACTTCATCACAGTGTCTCTGATAAATCACAGTATTTCTGCTATGTTGTACTTTTTTTTCTAAATCATAGTGTTTCTGTAATGTTCGAGTATTTTTGGCTAAATATATTCTTTCTGTTATCTTATACTATTTCTCCTAAATTTTTGTATTTTTGAGAAGTTATCATGTTTCTGGTAAGTTACAATATTTCTGCTAAGTTCTGCTATGCTATTGCATTTCTGCCAAGTATTATGTTTCCTCTAAGATATTGCAGTTCTGCTAAGTTATTCCATTTTAGCAAAGTTCCTTTGCTTCTGCAAAGTTTTTACAATTTCTGCAAATTTTCAGCTTTTTCAGCTAGTTTCAAGCATCCTCACAGCATTTTCGCAGGAAATGCAAATTTTTCTAGTTGCACTTTAGTTTCAATTATAAATTGATAGCTGTCATTGATGTTTGACATATTAATATAGTAAATGAGCTGCTCCAGCTTGTTCTCAGTAAAGAAAAAAATACATCAGTAATCACATCAGTATGATGTGATCAGTATGCTTAAGCCAGATACTGCTACAAAATTATTTGGCAAACAATAATGTCTGACTTATTTTAATTATTGTTCTTTTGTGAACAAGCAAATGAGGGGAAAAAACACAATGATAATAAGAGTCGTGTTAAATGATAGAATTATATTTATTAAATTGTTGCTTTTAATTTTCAGTGGGACTATGAAAATGAAGCATTTTTTGTACTATTTTTATTTAAAACGTGTTTTTGATCCAATTTTTTTAATAACAGCATTTTGTATGATAACTGTATATAGGGCAGATTTAGTAATCTCCAATTTGACCTGGTGATGGCAGCACTGTCTCATTTTTACAGTGCCTAAATATAGACATTAGTTTACTTATGTGGTTGCCCAGAATATCATGTACCCAAACAAGAGAAATACAATTAAAAGGGCTAAACAGCAGAAATTTTGTATTTCTTCACAGCAGTGTGGTAACTGTGTGGTTTTATTTTTATTATATAAGCCATAAGAGGATTTCTTTTTAACTGTATAACAATATTATTACTTACCTTTCACTACACTGTCTATGATGTTCATGACATCATCATCACTGAGCTTACTGTCACTTTGAGTAAGTGGCTTTTTCATCCTGTTTACCCCCAGCACTAAAAGAGCCACACTCTGCATGGTCCTTCTGTTGTGGGAAACCATCAGCTCCAAACCCTCATTAAGTCTGAAGATCTCACTTTCAACCTCCTGCATAATACAAAGCAGAAAAACAAGAAGTCAGACTTCTGCTGCCGCTTCTCATCCATGCCATACAAAGTTTACAGTGAGACAAAAAAAAAATGCTGCTCAGGACAAGTTACGTAACCTCAACATTGCTCCATAAAAAATGTTATTCTGTACATCTCACTTAGATATATTGTTGCCTATGTACACTTTTTTGTACACAATTTTTGTACACTCTTGCAAGTACAAAAAAATGCCCAAAAGGTTAGACACTGCCCAAAAGAATGTAAAGTTTTGCAACTCTCATAAACCAATATTTCATTTTGAGAATTAACTGAGAAAATGTACCATCTTAAGGAAAAAATATGGTCATTTTGAATTTGATGGCAGCACAATATCTCACCTTCCTTGAAAATGGATAGGAGCATATGTTGCTTTAAAACCTGTGTATACCTTTTAACACTGATGGTATCTTTGCAGATGTTCAAGTCAGTCAGGCCAATTCCATAGACATTAACATGCTCACATACCATCAGAGATGCCGGCTTTTGAAATGGGCGCTAATAAAATGCTATAATAATAATGGATTGGATTTATATAGCGCTTTTCAAGGCACCCAAAGCGCTTTACAATGCCACTATTCATTCACTCTCGCATTCACACACTGGTGGAGGCAAGCTACGGTTGTGCCCCGATCCTGGGTTTTGGCACCACTGTAATAGATCCAAGGCATACCCAACCATATTTTCATGCTTTCCAGCGTACTTTATTCACGGTCAGTAGCGGTTTTTGATAGTAGCGACACGGGCGGTTGCCTGGGGCGGCATCGTGGTGGGGGGCGGCATCACGCGCATGGGCAAAAAATTAAAATAAAAAAATTGCTCGTACTCATGCTGCCCTGACATCATGCCAGCGCATATTGGGAATGGCATAGGCACCGATCGATTTTCTATCGCCCTCCGTTTGCGAGGTGCGCCTGCTGCTTGCACAGGGAGGAGAGGGCAGGGCGGTGGGGGGATTCTCTGGCTGGCTGGAGCAGCATCTAATAACCAGCTCGCAAAATAAAACAAAATAAAAACAAACTAACGAACACTAAAACACCAGACATTATAATACAGACTTAATAATTTGCACCGATGTTTTTTCGAAATTCTATACGCGAAAAGTGAGCGCGAGAGCCCTCGGTGCGCCTGCTTGCTGCTGAAGTCAAAGTAAACTTTATTGACATCTCCGCTACATACAGTCCAGTATATAGAGAGACAAGACACTTCCGGTATGATGGCGCCTGTGTTTGGCTTTGCCGCTGCCGGTGTTGTGCCAAAAAGTGATTGTCTGCCAGAAACTGATTGCCGTCCGCGGGAGCGCGCGCAGCTGCTTAAAGCTGTAGCGCCCGGATTACTTGCGTTGCCAGCTACTTCCGTGCAACTGATATAACGGGCGGGGGGGCAAACCAACACATTTATGCCTTTGTTATTAGGCAAAGGTATGCATTTATGAAACTTCAACGTTTCTTGTAACTGAATTATGACGCTTTTCAGAACGTTGCTTTCGGTGTGTAGCGCAGTCACGAATGACTACACGCATCACGATGGAATAATTAATGCCTACAGGTTTAGTATGTCTACTCTCGTTGTTCATATTTGTTATAAGACTGTCGAATAGTAGTTAAAACAATAAAGACCATTTGTGCCAGTATCACCATGACTCTTTCTTGTTTGTTCAGAATAACGACTAAGAACATGGCATTTTAGCGCTACCAAAAAGTGATTGTGGCCTATAACTCGTCACTGAAACAATATTTCTGCTTCAAACTTGGCGGATGTCATTCAGAAGGGTCATATGCCAAATATTACATCTCAAACAGTCCCTTAGAACTGCTGGATAACCTGTAAAGGAACATTAACATTGATAATATGCCATTTTCAGCCTGCCAAAAAGTGATTGTGGCCTATATCCTGTCACTGAAGCAATGTTTCTGCTTCAAACTTGGTGGATGTCATTCAGAAGGGTCCTATGTGACATATTATATCTCAAACACTCTCCAAGAACTGCTGAAAAACTTTTAAAATAACATTAATACCGATAATATCTCATTTTCAACCTGCCAAAAAGTGATTGTGGCCTATATCCTGTCACTGAAGCAATGTTTCTGCTTCAAACTTGTTGGGTATCATCCAAAAGGATGATATGTGGCACATCATATCCCAAACAGTCCCTTAGAACTGCTGGATAACCCGTAAAGGAACATTAACATTGATAATATGCCATTTTCAGCCTGCCAAAAAGTGATTGCCGCCTATATCTTGTCACTGAAACAATATTTATTACGCACATAATGACATGACATTTCTTTTTAAAAATAAAAATAAAAAACTTTTAGATTGTATACATTGTCTTATCTAAATATAAGTATAATTTCACGTTTTGGAAAGTTTTCATTCATTCTTTAATAAAATATTTCTGATGTTTTAGAATATTACTTTTTCTTTTCCCTTTAAAAAATGTTTTTCCGATTTAAATTTACTCAACATCCTGTTGTTTTGCTTAGAGCTCAATTGGTAGGCCTAAAGTGCTTCAATTAGCCGAGTGTAAGAAAAGCGTTACAGAGTCATGGACCCCACTCTTTATTCCGATATCCTGTCGTTTAAAACCAATGGAACCTTGCCTAGTGGGTTTTCCACCACACAAAAGTGCAATTTTCGTCGAAAGGCAAAGAACTTTGAGGTTCAAGGTGAGTTTGTCGAATGTTTTACGTAATTTTTTAGCTTTCCACTGTTTGCCAAATTTGAGTTTAATTAACAGCTGCGCACAACAGCGAACAAAAGTAGGGCATCCTAGTTACATCTCTTGAGGAATACATAATTTTCAGCAGAATGTGTCACATATGATCCTTCTGAATGACATCAGTCAAGTTTGAAGTAGAAATATTGTTTCAGTGACAAGTTATGGTCCACAATCACTTTTTGGCAGGCTGAAAATGGCATATTATAGGTATTATTGTCCCTTTAAAAGTTATTCAGCAGTTCTAAGGGACTGGTGGAGATATAATATTTGACATATGACCCATCTGAATGACTTCCAGCAAGTCTGAAGCAGAAATATTGTTTCAGTGACAAGTTATGGTCCACAATCACTTTTTGGCAGGTCGAAAATGGCATGTTATGGGTATTAATGGTCCTTTAATAGTTATTCAACAGTCCTTAGAGACTGTTTGAGATATAATGTGTCACATGTAACCCTTTTGGATGATATCCAACAAGTTTGATGCAGAAATATTGTTTCAGTGACAAGATATAGGCGGCAATCACTTTTTGGCAGGTTGAAAATTGCATATTATCAATGTTAATGTTCCTTTACGGGTTATCCAGCAGTTCTAAGGGACTGTTTGGGATATGATGTGCCACATATCATCCTTTTGGATGATACCCAACAAGTTTGAAGCAGAAACATTGCTTCAGTGACAGGATATAGGCCACAATCACTTTTTGGCAGGCTGAAAATGGCATATTATCAATGTTAATGTTCCTTTACAGGTTATCCAGCAGTTCTAAGGGAGTGTTTGAGATATAATATGTCACATAGGACCCTTCAGAATGACATGCAGCAAGTTTGAAGCAGAAATAGTATTTCATTAACTAGATATAGGCCACAATCACTTTTTGGCAGGTTGAAAATGAGATATTATCGGTATTAATGTTATTTTAAAAGTTTTTCAGCAGTTCTTGGAGAGTGTTTGAGATATAATATGTCACATAGGACCCTTCTGAATGACATCCACCAAGTTTGAAGCAGAAACATTGCTTCAGTGACAGGATATAGGCCACAATCACTTTTTGGCAGGCTGAAAATGGCATATTATCAATGTTAATGTTCCTTTACAGGTTATCCAGCAGTTCTAAGGGAGTGTTTGAGATATAATATGTCACATAGGACCCTTCAGAATGACATGCAGCAAGTTTGAAGCAGAAATAGTATTTCATTAACTAGATATAGGCCACAATCACTTTTTGGCAGGTTGAAAATGAGATATTATCGGTATTAATGTTATTTTAAAAGTTTTTCAGCAGTTCTTGGAGAGTGTTTGAGATATAATATGTCACATAGGACCCTTCTGAATGACATCCACCAAGTTTGAAGCAGAAACATTGCTTCAGTGACAGGATATAGGCCACAATCACTTTTTGGCAGGCTGAAAATGGCATATTATCAATGTTAATGTTCCTTTACAGGTTATCCAGCAGTTCTAAGGGACTGTTTGAGATGTAATATTTGGCATATGACCCTTCTGAATGACATCCGCCAAGTTTGAAGCAGAAATATTGTTTCAGTGACGAGTTATAGGCCACAATCACTTTTTGGTAGCGCTAAAATGCCATGTTCTTAGTCGTTATTCTGAACAAACAAGAAAGAGTCATGGTGATACTGGCACAAATGGTCTTTATTGTTTTAACTACTATTCGACAGTCTTATAACAAATATGAACAACGAGAGTAGACATACTAAACCTGTAGGCATTAATTATTCCATCGTGATGCGTGTAGTCATTCGTGACTGCGCTACACACCGAAAGCAACGTTCTGAAAAGCGTCATAATTCAGTTACAAGAAACGTTGAAGTTTCATAAATGCATACCTTTGCCTAATAACAAAGGCATAAATGTGTTGGTTTGCCCCCCCGCCCGTTATATCAGTTGCACGGAAGTAGCTGGCAACGCAAGTAATCCGGGCGCTACAGCTTTAAGCAGCTGCGCGCGCTCCCGCGGACGGCAATCAGTTTCTGGCAGACAATCACTTTTTGGCACAACACCGGCCGTGGTTTCTCTGTGCTGTTTTTTTCGGCCTTTTTGCTTTCGCTTTTTGTCACTAATGTGTTGGCTGCCCTTGTCTATGATCGCCTGACGCTATTATCCATCCGATCCTCTATGATAAGTCAAGATGCCTTATCCTCCTGCGGTATTTTCCATCCTCCGCTGCCGACACCGGTGTCTGGATCTTCGTTAGGTGTCATCAGTGGCGCCTTTCTGTGTCCGCGCAAGTCACGGAGAAGGAGAGGAAAAAGAGCAGGTGTCCAGGTAAAACTCAGACTGTTCTGGAAGCGGGGACTAACTGTGCCTGGATCTATGAGACGGCGCTACCTCAGGAGTGTTCATCCAGACTCTCCTGTTGTTTGGCCTTCCATCCCCGCGGTGAGTGGAATTTATGAACGTCGCGGATCAAACTCTCTGTTTCTTCGTCCCCTAAATCGGGCCGCTTCTGTTAATAATATGTCTTCTACTTCGCTGAGAGTGGCGCTTTTCAACGCTCGATCAATGACTAATAAAACGTTCCTGCTGAACGATTTTATTCTTTCCAAGAAACTGGACTTCTTATTTCTAACCGAAACCTGGCAGCGCGATGGTGACTTTTCATCCTTCATTGAACTCTGTCCGAGTGGGTACTCATTCATCAGCCAGCCTCGGACGTCGGGTCGAGGAGGAGGTGTCGCTGCGGTGTTTGGAAGCCGGTTTTACTGTCGCGCAGTGTTGGTCGGACATTTTTCATCCTTTGAACTACAGCTGGTTAGAATTGGAAATAAAGATCCATTTTACTGCGCTGTAGTGTATCGTCCACCTGGCCTAAACACTATGTTTTTAAAGGAGTTCAGTGACTTTTTATCCTCGACTTTGAAGCTGTCCAGACTGGTTATAGTCGGGGATTTTAATATACACGTTGATGATGACTCTGACCTCTTTGCCAGAGGTTTCCTTAGCGTCATGGATTCTTTTCATTTTACTCAGCATGTGTCTGGTCCCACACACACCAAAGGACACACCACTGGACCTTGTTTTTACTTTAGGTTTAAACATTGATTTTATTTGTACTGAGGACATTTTTATTTCGGATCATCATTGTATTCTTTTTAATCTGTCTTTTCATTTGTCCTTCTCTCCTATTCGACACGTGGTTAGCTCTCGCATCTTAACTTCCTCTAGTGCTGTTAAATTTTCCGATGCTTTTAATTTAGTTTTATCTCCCTATAATGATGTTCATTTTTTAACAAATCTTTTTAATAATCATTGTCTTTGTATTTTAGACAATGTTTGTCCTGTCAAAGTTTGACTAGCTCCGGTTTCAAAGTCGTCTCCCTGGTTAGATGACAGCATTCGCTTCTTAAAGCGTTGCTGCCGTAAGGTTGAGCGTTTATGGAGGAAAACGCGTTTGCATGTCCATCTCCTTTATCTAAAGGAACTTTTAGTCTCTTTTAACACTTTAGTTCGAGATGCGAGGGCGGCCTATTTCTCAGACTTAGTGTCTAAGGTACTATTCGACACCATTAGTGATATTGTTGCTCCTGCTCCACCTGCTGTCCCAATTTCATCAAATGAAGATTGTGAAAAATTTCTTTCTTTCTTCGTTGAAAAAGTCAGTAACGTGAGGAACAGTATCTCTCCTTCTGTGTCTCTCTTGTCTGCTCCAACTCAAGCTAGGCCTGTAATTTTAGAAAGATTTTTACCTGTGTCCTTACCTGAGCTGGTCAAGTTGGTTAATTCAATGAAAGCATCCTCCTGCTCTCTTGATATTTTACCTGGATCTTTGTTTAAAAATGTCTTTCAGTCTATTGGTCCCTGTGTGCTCACAATTATTAATACCTCACTGGTTTCTGGTCAGGTCCCTGTTTATTGTAAGAATGCTGTTATTCACCCACTGTTAAAAAAACCTAAGCTTGATGCTTCTCTTCTCAGTAGCTACAGACCGATTTCAAAATTACCGTTCATTTCTAAGATTTTAGAAAAGGTTGTGGCTAAGCAGCTTATAGCTGTTCTAGATGAATACAGCATTCTGGATAAATTCCAATCTGGCTTTCGTAGAGCTCACTCTACTGAAACTACACTTCTTAGAGTCTCCAACGACATTTTAATGAGATGTGATGCAGGAGAATGCTCCGTTCTGTTGATGTTGGACCTGACCTCCGCCTTTGATACTGTGGACCATCATATTCTGCTAGATAGGCTGAGAGACTGGGTGGGTATATCAGGGGCTGCTTTGGACTGGTTTGAATCCTATTTGCATGAACGATCCTTTTCTGTGGCTACCTCTAAGTACAGTTCCTCTTCTACTTTTCTTGCCTATGGTGTGCCACAAGGTTCAGTTTTGGGGCCTTTATTGTTCTTACTGTATTTACTTCCTCTTCAACACTTATTGAGCACTTTTAAGGACATTTCGTATCACTGCTATGCTGATGATATTCAGGTATATATCTCCTTTAAGCCCCATGATGTTTCCAAGCTACAAATTTTGCACAAGTGCATAGACTCCATTAGATGTTGGATGGCTGGAAACTTTCTTCAACTAAATGAGGAGAAGACTGAAGTTCTTGTTTGTGCTCCTAAAACTTTTGTACCTAGTGTTATGGAAAACTTGGGTCCACTTGCTACATTTGCAAAACCGTCTATCTGGTGTTAGTATTGACTCAGCTCTGACTTTGGATGCCCATGTAAAATCTTTGGTTCGCTCCTGTTTTTATCATTTGAGAAACATTGCTAAGCTGAGTCCCATTGTATCGCGCTCCGAATTAGAAATTGTCATTCATGCATTTGTTTCATCTCGTCTGGACTACTGTAATTCTTTGTTTACTTGTTTATGTAAAGCCTCTTTGGATCGTCTGCAAGTTGTTCAGAATGCTGCTGCAAAGCTTCTGACCAAGTCCTCCAAGTTTTCCCATGTCACATCCCTGCTGATTCAGCTGCACTGGCTCCCCGTTAAATTCAGGATCCAGTTTAAGGTTTTTACCTTGACTTTCAGGGCCCTGCATGGACAAGCACCAACATATATAAGTGAACTTTTGCATCCATACATTCCCAGCAGGTCCCTGAGGTCATGTGACCAGGGCTTGCTTGCTGCGACAAAAGGCGACAAAGCTTTTGGAACTGTGGCCCCCAGATTGTGGAACCTCCCTTTGAGCCTGAGATCTGTGGACTCAGTGGTCACTTTTAAAAAACAGCTAAAAACCCATCTTTTTAAACTTGCTTTTAGTTGATTTTTATTTTTAGGTTTTAGCTTCTGTGAAGCACTTTGTGATTTTTATCTTGAAAGGTGCTATATAAATAAAGTTTTACTTGCTTACAAGACGACGAGGCTCCAGTTACAGCAGTGCAATTAAACAAACAAGAAGAGTAAGAAAATAAATATACACTTTAGGACTATTGCCCCCGCGATAAAGGGATCAATAACAATTTAAAATTCATAATTTACAGTTTGATGATTTAAAATCTCACACACAACCCGTCGAAAGGGGAGGAGAGCCCTGCTGCTTCCAAGTAGACCACATTTCATTCATAATGTTGTAAATCCAAGCCCATTATGTATTCATGATTGGAATCCTGGGTTGTGCGAAATCCTCGAAATAAACCCTAGACAAAATGAACTAAGGTGTAGGTTTATTAGGTTATGTTGGGGTGATCCCTGAGTTGGGGGATGGGTGTTCATACTGTAGTGTAAAATTAAAACCAATGGAAGATGGACAAGAAAAGTTCAAAGCCATCATGTCTTCAGTTTAGAAAAAAGAAAAAAGAAGAGGAGGAGAAACGCGCAAAAGATACAGGTAACCAGATGTGTCATTGGATCATGGCAAGTCATGTATCCTGAAACAATCAGAATCAGAATACTTTATTAATCCCTAAGGAAATGTGGGTTGCTCCAAGAAGAAATGGTAAAAATAGTAACAGTAACAGACTAAACTCCAAACAATACATTATGTTACAGATTTTAATATTAATTAGTCATTGTCAATTGTTGATTTGTTCTATTCTCATTGTATGATGAATTATGATGGCTGTTTGGTGGCTGTTTGCATACTATGCACACTCTCTCTCTCTTCATATGTGTGTGTTTCTCTGGTGAAATTCAGTATGGTTCCGACAACAGTTTTATGTTAATGCATAATCCTTAATATGTTGTGTGTGTGTGTGTGTGTGTGTGTGTGTGTGTGTGTGTTTGTTTGGCGGGGGGGGGGGGGGGGCAGAGGGAGTGTTCGCCCTGGGCGCCAAACAGGCTAGGACCGCCACTGTTCACGGTCTTTGTTTTACAGACACGGCTGCAGCTTTTTAGCTTGCAGCCGAACATACACACCAACTAAAACAACACAGTCAGGACCCAGCAAAGACTTGAATGCAGGGGAAGTGTGATGAGCTGATGCAGTTTCGGTGTATCAGCCAGATACGGTGCTACAGACCACACCCTGCCACACGTTTTTAGCCTTTGCTTCCCTTGACCCAATTTTTTTTGGAACATTTTACTGGCATCAAATTCAAAATAAGATGATATTTTTCATGAAATAGTAAAATTTGTTTAAAAACTCCATTTAAATTAAATGTTATTGAATGTATGTGTGTGTGACAGTGTAAAGATATTAGATGAAAAAGTTATGGAAGGGAAAAATCTTACCTTCATGTCAAAGCAGGCAGATTCAATTCCTTCTTCAGGTGAGCTGAAATATGAAATAAAACATTTTTAAGACACTGAATGGAATAAAAACACGTATAACTGTATATAATTATCAATATCAGCCTACATACCTATATACACAAATGTCTGTTGTAATGTGAACACCATGCTTTGTCAAGCAATGTATTTAGACACAGAATGCAAGTACAATATGATTACAGTGAGGGAATGGGAAACGAAACATGCTGCCAGACTGGAGCTGTTCCCTTTTCACAAACAATAACCCAGGATGTAACTCTATAATTGCAAATGCTTTTGGGAAACTCCACCCTTAGCTACTGGTTTGAGATCAAAAGCATAAAACATTTAGAATTTTACTTAACATATCCATAATCACGTAAAAATCACATTATGTTGTTATGATAGTTTTAGTAAAAGCATTAGCTTTTGGCTTAAATTTAAAATAAATTTAACTGAATAGAACTTCTTGTACTTACCAGTCCAGAGCTTGAGAGAGATCAAAATCACACATAGTTGCGAAGTAAATTGCTGAATTGGGATTTTTTTTTTAAGTTCTCTGTCCAGGTTTTGCGAGCGTTTTAAGTAATTAGTGTCACTTGTTGCACTGCAAGTTGAATGACAGTCCTGTGTGTGAGCAGCTTCCTTTATGCGGCTAGAGGTGGACCTTCTTTCTTTATGTCATCAGAAACCACACTGCTGCAATTTTGTTACAGGGGAAATGGAAAGAATATGCTCTCTGCCTAATGCTACTCATTTCTAGACACACAGTGAGGAGGAAAAAGTTGCATTAATTCAGGTGAAAGGTTGATGTTTTTTTCCCCATTTTACACAACTATTTAAACAAAACTAGAGGAAAAAATCCATAACTTAATGTTTGTGGGACTTTTGATGTCTACTAAAAATGTGTCTAAAAATGTGAAAAAGGGTTTCCCCCTTCCCGATTTCCTATTTTTTGTATGTTTGTCACACTTGTTTGACAAACATTGCTCATATATGTATATGTATATACATATATACATATATACATATACATATACATATATATACATATACATATATACATACACATATACACACACACACATATATATATATACACACACATATATACACTCAACAAAAATATAAACGCAACACCATTGTTACTGCTCCCATTCCCCATGGGATGGACGTAGAGACCTAAAATTCATTCCAGATACACAATATAACCATCCCTCCCAAACAGTGGTCACAAATCAGTCCAAATGTGTGGTAGTGGGCACATCTGCTATATTGAGATAATCCATCCCACCTCACAGGTGTGCCACATCAAGATGCTGATCTGACATCATGAGTAGTGCACAGGTGTACCTCAGACTGCCCACAACAATTCTTTACCTGTTAAATCTAGAGTTCTGAATGAGTCCCATGAGTGTGAACAGGGTTTTTCTGACTTTGCAGCTTGTGCTGTTACGAGGGCTGCAGCTAAAAGGGATGCAGAGCCTGTAACTCAAGCAGAAGAGTGTCAGGTTGAACCAGACTTGATTGTTCCTGAACATTTGTCAGTTTCCCAGCAAGAGTTAATTCAGGCACAGCGTGCTGATGCTTCACTGACTGAGCTGTTTCACAAAGTGCAACCTAGTGATGACGCTAGAAGTGCGGCCTCTGGTTATTTTCTGCAGAAGGAGGTACTAGTCCGTAGGTGGATTCCGCAAGGGTTGGACTGTGTTGGGAGTCCAGTTGTCCAGATTGTGGTTCCAACTAAATACCGTGACGAGGTGTTGAAGTGTTCTCATGACAAATCTGGACATTTGGGTGTGACGAAGACTTATAATTACATCTTGCGCTACTTCTTTTGGCCACGTCTTAAGCGTGATGTTTCAGCTTACATTAAGACCTGCCATACTTGCCAAATTGTAGGTAAGCCAAATCAGTCTATTAAACCTGTTCCACTTTGTCCCATCCCTGCTGTGAGTAACCCATTTGAACATTTGATCATTGACTGTGTGGGCCCTCTTCCTCGATCAAAATCTGGTTCGGAGTATCTGTTAACTGTAATGTGCCAGGTTACGCGTTATCCTGCTGCATATCCGTTGCGTACCATCACAGCTAAGTCTGTGGTGAAGGCTTTGACACAGTTTATTTCTGTATTTGGCATACCGAAGATTATTCAGAGTGACCAGGGATCAAACTTTTCGTCACATCTATTTGCACAAGTTCTTAAGCTGTTGAATATTGTGCATAATAAAGCCTCTCCTTATCATCCACAGAGCCAAGGTGCTTTAGAGCGCTTCCACCAAACACTGAAGTCCTTGTTACGTGCCTATTGCACCGAAATGAGGAGTGACTGGGAGGAAGGTTTACCGTGGCTTCTGTTGGCAGCGCGTGAAGTGTGCCAGGAGAGTACTGGGTTTAGCCCAAATGACTTGGTCTTTGGCCACAAAGTTCGGGGACCGTTGACAGTGCTGTGCGATAAGTGGTTGTCAGGTGAACCACCAGTGAACTTGATAGATTATGTTAATGGTTTTCGGCACAGACTGTATGTGGCAGGTCAGTTGGCCAAACAGAACCTTGAAAAGGCTCAGGTCAAGATGAAGTATTTTTATGACCGGCATTCTGAAGAGCAGCAGTTTAGTACAGGTGACCAGGTTTTGACTTTACTGCCGATTGCAGGGTCACCGTTCCAGGCACACATACATATATACATATATACATATATATATATATATATATATATATATATATACATATATATATATATACATATATATATACATATATATATATATATATATATATATACATATATATATACATATATATATATATACATATATATATATATATATATATATATATATAAATAACACCCAGCACGCCCCTGCGGGCGGTTTATCCTTCAAGCTCGGGTCCTCTACCAGAGGCCTGGGAGCTTGAGGGTCCTGCGCAGTATCTTAGCTGTTCCCAGGACTGCGCTCTTCTGGACAGAGATCTCCGATGTTGTTCCTGGGATCTGCTGGAGCCACTCGCCTAGCTTGGGAGTCACCGCACCTAGTGCTCCGATTACCACGGGGACCACCGTTACCTTCACCCTCCACATCCTCTCGAGCTCTTCTCTGAGCCCTTGGTATTTCTCCAGCTTCTCGTGTTCCTTCTTCCTGATATTGCTGTCATTCGGAACCGCTACATCGATCACTACGGCCATCTTCTTCTGTTTGTCTACCACCACTATGTCCGGTTGGTTAGCCACCACCATTTTGTCCGTCTGTATCTGGAAGTCCCACAGGATCTTAGCTCGGTCATTCTCCACCACCCTTGGGGGCATCTCCCATTTTGACCTCGGGACTTCCAGGTTATACTCAGCACAGATGTTCCTGTACACTATGCCGGCCACTTGGTTATGGCGTTCCATGTATGCCTTGCCTGCTAGCATCTTGCACCCTATATATATATATATATATATATATATATATATATATACACGTATATATATATATATATGTATATATATATATATATATACACGTGTATATATATATATATGTATATATATATATATATATATATATATATATACACGTGTGTATATATATATATATATATATATATATATATATATATATATATATGTATACGTATATATATATATATATATACGTATATATATATATATGTATACGTATATATATATATATGTATACGTATATATATATATATATATATATATATATATATATATATATATATATATATATATACACACACAGGCCCCCTTTCCGGAGTATGGGGGTGCCTACTGGGGTCAGCGGGGGAGCTGGCCCCAGGGAGGGGTCACTTGCCCCTCCCTTCCTTCCCTCCCCATCTCCAGCTGCCTCCCTCTTCCCGCTCCACCACAACCACCCACACATGCAGGGCCTTGGAGTAGGGGTATGTCACCAGGGTGCAGAGGAGGCTACCCCCCCCCCCCCCCCTTTTTTTTCCGTCCGCAGTCGGACGGCCAACTCCGTCCGACTGCGGTCTGGAGTGTGGAGCCTTCCTGCTGCTGCGGAGTCGGGGCGGTCTGCCTCCCCCCACCGCAGGGAAAAGGGAAACACCTCCTGGGTCTGGGTGCAGTTCCCCCCTCCAGGGGCGGGGGCACCTAGACCCGGTTTGTAGAGTACGCTTGGGGAGTGTGATCGTGTGTACAACGTCTCTTTATGTCTGTCTCCACGTTGGTTGAGTGTGGAGTAAGTGCATATGAGAGCATGAGGGTGGGAATGGATGTTTGTATCTGTGTGTGCCTGTATGTCTGTGTCTATATGTCAGGTTGGGTGTCAGGCGCCACCTCTCTGGGGACATCTCAGGCCCTCCAAGGTTTGGAGGCCTATCTCCCCCTACCACCACTTCCCCTGCCAGTGGCGGACCCCCTCAGACATCGGTGCGTTGGTGGTTCTTTGTGTCCGGGGATGGGCGTCCAGGTACACACCGGCTCACTCCTTGGCGGCCGCTTATCGGGGCCTGGAGCCTGGGGCTCGCTCGGGCCACTTCGGAGGTGGGGTGCCCCCGGCCTCTCGGCCTGGGGCTCGGTCACTCAGGCGCAGCTGGCTGCCGGCGGAGCTCACGGGCGCGTCACTGCAACTCCCCCTGGCTTCTGCTCCGCGGCTGCTGAGTGAGCCCTCATCTGGGACTCTCGTCAGCTCTTTCCGGGACAGTGGCGCAGCTGCCCCTCTGTTGGTCTTCCTTGGTCTCTTGTGTTCTGGGGGCCTCTGGATGTCTGGAGTTTTGATCTCCTCCACACCTGCTTCACGCCCTGGAGGACGGGGCTGTGGCCCCCCCACACCCTCTAGCAGGTTATTACATGAAGGAACCTTTTAAAAAACAAAAAACAAGCGCGTCCATGCTCACAGGTGTACACACGGGTGATCACACCCACAAACTACACCCTTTTTGGCTCCTACCTCAAAGCACACTGTGTTCTGTTGATCTTATGTGCTGCACAATAATGTTTAACATTTAGTATTTACTGTCATATTCCCATATATCATTGTGATGTTGTTTATTCTATTACTCTTGTTCTCTTCTGCTTGCTTTCTTTTTTCTTTCTCAGCAGGTGATCCAGGTGATTGATATATGCATTTTTTTTCTCTGCCCGTTCTGTTGGTTTTTGTCTTTTGCCCTTCTCCCCCGTCCCTCTTCTCAGCTGTTTCTCTTTCCCTCTTTCTTTCTCCCCTTCTTTCCCCCAGTCAAGTCTGTCCCGTATTCAGTAAGTGAAAATAAAATAAACAATAAAAGATGAATCAAATGGACCATTACGGCAAGGCTGGGATGGTCAGTTTGGTAAAGTAAATCCGTTGGGCATCTTTCTTTGCCTTTAGACAACAATTCTGATGGCAAAAGAGCCAAACGGGACAGGCCAAAAAAAAAAGAAAAAAAAAAAAGAATTAAACAGGAATTATGCAGTAAGCAAGGCCTGTCTTTTCACTTTAGCATTTCTGCTTTATTCCCCCCCCCCCCCCGTTTTCTACAGGCGTACTAGATATGTCAGTAATATATAATGAAAAAAATAAAAAATCTTTGGCATTGGGAAGCAGACGGCTGCCCAATGTTCATAGAAAGAACCTTCTGGTTTTGAATTTGGCCATTGCCTTTCATGTTGTCTCTGTAGGTACTCCATGTTCCCCTCACAGTCCAAAGACATGCAGTCAGTGGGGTTAGCTTAACTGGCGATTCTAAATTGCCCATAGTTGCAAATGGTTGTCTGTCTCTCTGTAACAGACTAGTAGCTCTCACATGGTGTACCTCACCTTTTGCCTTGTTTTAAACGGATGGATGGAAGTACTTTGTGGTTTGGAAATACAAGTGTAATTTCCAAACCACACAAGAAAAGTTTGATCTACATTTTTGTAAACCACAAAGACATAGAACAGCACACACATGACGTAGACACAGACGTAGAAAAGACATATGCTACATATATGACAAAAAATGTGTTTTTGATTCACAACTTTGAGTTTATCCTTGTATAAAACTTTGAATGAAATCTTCAACTTGTACTCAGTGGCGTGTCTAGAAAATTTTTGTTGGGGGGGCCAGGTAGGGGCACAGATTTGGAGAAGGGTGGCAGATGTAATTGGCAGATAATGTTTAAAAAAAATTCTACCAACCATTAACCATAATTCAATAACCCTATATACCTAATAACCGAATGCGCTTTTAACTCTTATTAGAATGAGATTTTAACCACTACGGTGCAAAGTTTTTAGATACTGCGTTGATAAAGTACAAGAGATACAATCAGTGCTTTGTCAGTGTTTACTCAGCATTCAAGGACAGCAATATTTGCATAGTATTTTTACTGACATATAGTGCACATATGTTTTGGGCAAAAACATTTTTTAATATTAAAATACAAACATTTGTAACAAACAATCGACAAATTAGCCAATGCCAATGCAAAACTTTATCTGCCTATTAAAAAAAGAAGATAATCTTCTCACAAACTGGTGTTTGATTTTGAAACAGGAAAAAAGTGGGGAAACAACTGAAAAGACTAATATTTGAATAAAACCTGAAAGCAAGTAAATACTTTCTATGCTGCCTTATGGTAAACTTTGGTAATATTGATAAAGAACAACACTGGCTGATGATGAAATACAGTCAGCTGGCATGGTGACACTGCCAGTATTAACCTGCAGGGCTGGACCGGGACAGAAAATCGGGCATTTTGACTAGAGACCGGCCCACCAGGTATTAAAGCCATAAAGCCTTTGAATGAAAACAAATGCTGTTGTGACAGTGATGTACACTGTCTTGTTGGTATATGTATGATTTCTATACATTTTACGTCAGATAAAACCTTTGGTTGTAAGATTTAGATAATTATTTAATAAAAGCTAGATATTTTAAATGAGAATAAGAAAGAAAAGTATTTCTTTGTGCCCCCTTTCCCTGTTAATGCCCTACCTGGCCCCCTGGCAAAAATTTCCTAGATCCACACCTGCACAGTTACCAGCTGTCAGCTGCTTAGAAAAGGATCCTGGTGTTATTTGTCTCTCAGAAACAGTTCATGACTTCCCTTCAACTCATTCATGTCACCTAAAAGGTAAACCTGTTTCTCCATCACCTGTTCAGCTCTAATGATTCAGTAAGGACATCTCCTGGTTTCATCTTCATGTTTCCCTCTCACCACATATACAAACCGACATCATGACCAGCAGTTTTACAGCTGTGGCTCCAGCAAACATCAGCTGATACTAGAAATTAATATTAAATAAATTCTGACAACAGCTGATCAAGCTTAAACGTGCTGCTGTTGTTTAGCGCGACATCTGCTGGTTTCCTCTTTCTGGCGCAAAGTGGGCAATAAATAAATGAGAGAGAAAAGCCGATCAGCTGATCATTGATCAGTTTCATGACTGAAGTAGCAACAGGAGAGGCAGGGGGAGAGAATGAGAGAAGAAGAGGCAGCTGTGCAGCGTAACGACAGAATAACTTCAGCTTTGTGTCCTTTTCCATTCTAGCTAAAGTTCGGGACAAACTGCGTCTCTTCTCAGCTCAATACGAAACGTGTAATATTTTCTCTTAATGAGGGACCATTCCATTTTTTTAAGGAGCCGTTGGCAACTCTACTAACTAACCTTATGAATAAAATAAAGTTCACTATCAGTAACATCATAGAACCCACCCACCTAAAAACTCCATCAAGCTGGCTAGAACGCAGTACGAGTTATTGCAACTGACGGTAAAAAGTCAGCACAACGAAAATAAACTACACCTAAACTTAGTTTATATCTGACCCAGATAGACTGCAGGTCATAACTTCTTACCTGAAGTTCAGTTCACCTGACACTCTGACTGGTGGCTGCCTCGGGGCTCTCCTCCTGCCTCCCCTCACCTCATCCACCTGCTGGCCTCTGTGGAAGCCCCGCCATAGCCATCACCAAACTGAGTTATTTTTACACATCGAAAATAAATGGCTAAATGATCACTTGTTTCACATGTGTTCATATCACAAAGAATAGAATATGCATCTACTTAAATCAACTTCAAGTCAAATGGTTAAAAATAATAATAATTTCACAAACAAAAAAAGAGCTAGAAAATTCACCACACTGGGAAGGGTGAAGACAACTGGGTTGCCCGGCCCTGGCCACGAGGTGTCCCTTATTTATTTTTCAGGGAGTTGGCAACCCTACTTTTATGTATACATATATGTATACACACACACAGATATATTATATATATATATATATATATATATATATATATATGTGTGTGTGTCGGATTTATATAGCGCTTTACAATGCCACTATTCATTCACTTTCGCATTCACACACTGGTGGAGGCAAGCTACGGTTGTAGCCACAGCTGCCCTGGGGCAGGCTGCCATATCGCGCCATCGGCCCCTCTGGTCAACCCCAGTAGGCGGTAGAATTATTAGGCAAATGAGTATTTTTTCCACATCATCCTCTTCATGCATGTTGTCTTACTCCAAGCTGTATAGACTCGAAAGCCTACTACCAATTAAGCATATTAGGTGATGTGCATCTCTGTAATGAGAAGGGGTGTGGTCTAATGACATCAACACCCTATATCAGGTGTGCATAATTATTAGGCAACGTCCTTTCCTTTGGCAAAATAGGTCAAAAGAAGGACTTGACAGGAACGGAAAAGTCAAAAATAGTGAGATATCCTGCAGAGGGATGCAGCAGTCTCAAAATTGCAAAGCTTCTGAAGCGTGATCATCGAACAATCAAGCGTTTCATTCAAAATAGTCAACAGGGTCGCAAGAAGCGTGTGGAAAAACCAAGGCACAAAATAACTGCCCATGAACTGAGAAAAGTCAAGCGTGCAGCTGCCAAGATGCCACTTGCCACCAGTTTGGCCATATTTCAGAGCTGCAACATCACTGGAGTGCCCAAAAGCACAAGGTGTGCAATACTCAGAGACATGGCCAAGGTAAGAAAGGCTGAAAGACGACCACCACTGAACAAGACACACAAGCTGAAACGTCAAGACTGGGCCAAGAAATATCTCAAGACTGGTTTTTCTAAGGTTTTATGGACTGATGAAATGAGTGGGGCCTTTTCGGGTTGAGGATGGAGTCAAGCTCAACTCCCAGTCCTACTGCCAGTTTCTGGAAGACACTTTCTTCAAGCAGTGGTACAGGAAGAAGTCTGCATCCTTCAAGAAAAACATGATTTTCATGCAGGACAATGCTCCATCACACGCGTCCAAGTACTCCACAGCGTGGCTGGCAAGAAAGGGTATAAAAGAAGAAATACTAATGACATGGCCTCCTTGTTCACCTGATCTGAACCCCATTGAGAACCTGTGGTCCATCATCAAATGTGAGATTTACAAGGAGGGAAAACAGAGTTGCCCCTGGTGAGAGGCGGCGGGCTGGGGTGGGTATCCTAATATCCCCTCGGCTTGCTGCTGGTACGTTGGGGTTTTTCCCGGTGGACGAGAGGGTTTGTTCCCTGCGCCTTAGGGTCGGGGAACGGGTCCTGACTGTCATCTGCGCTTATGCGCCGAGTGGCAGTTCAGAGTACCCAGCCTTCTTAGAGTCCCTGGGGGGGGTGCTGGAGGGTGCTCCACCTGGAGACTCTGTTGTCCTGCTGGGAGACTTCAATGCTCACGTGGGTAACGACAGCGAGACCTGGAGGGGCGTGATTGGGAGGAACGGCCTCCCTGATCTGAACCCGAGCGGTGCTCTGTTATTGGACTTCTGTGCTAACCACAGTTTGGCTATAACGAACACCCTGTTCGAACATAAGAGTGTCCATAAGTGCACGTGGCACCAGGACGCTCTAGGCCGTAGGTCGATGATCGATTTTGTAATCGTATCAGCAGACCTGCGACCATATGTTCTGGACACTCGGGTAAAGAGAGGGGCTGAGCTGTCAACTGATCACCACCTGGTGGTGAGTTGGATCAGGTGGCGGGGGAGGACGCTGGACAGACCTACGGGCAATACCTACAACCACGATTACCGACACTAACAAGCTGATCTACAATACGGCAGCAGTGATCAGTGAGATGCTTGGCTACAAGTTGAACAGCCACAAGGGGCAGTACCCTCCATGGAGAAGGAGGCTAGAGGGCAAGATCAAAGTAGCACGGAGGGAGGTTAGCCAACTAACGGAGTTGCAGAAAGGTGCGACAAATAAGGTGCCTAAGAAATACAGCAAGCTGTCCATACCTGAGGCCTTGGAAACTGCCAAGCAAAGACTCACAGCCTTGGCCAGCCGCTTGAGGAGGTACACCAGAGAGATAGAAGGCAGGAGAATAAACCAGCTGTTCTCCACAGAACCAGCAAAGGTGTACTCTCAGTGGCAAGGGAACAATAAGAGAACAGCACCACCAAGGCTGGAGACGGAGCAATACTGGAAGAGCATATGGGAGAAGGATGCAACCCATAACGGCAATGCTCAGTGGCTAGAGGATCTGAGGGCAGACCACAGCGACCTCCCTGAACAGGGTCCAGTAACCATCACAGTGGCAGATATCCAAGAAAGGGTCTCCAGTATGAAGAGTTGGACAGCACCAGGGCCCGACATGGTTCACGCCTACTGGCTGAAGAAGCTGACTGCACTCCACGAGCGTCTGGCAGCACAAATGAACCAGCTGCTAGTTAACGAGAGACACCCGGAATGGCTAACTGAAGGCCGGACGGTCCTGATCCCCAAGGACCCCAAGAAGGGACCGGTCCCCTCCAACTACCGACCAATAACCTGCCTCAGTACTACATGGAAGCTCCTGTCAGGCATCATATCGGCTAAGATGAACAGGCACATGGGTCAATACATGAGCGGGACACAGAAAGGAATTGGCAAGAATACCAGAGGTGCAAAACACCAGCTACTGGTAGACAGAACAATCAGCCGAGACTGCAAGACCAGACTGACCAACCTGTGCACTGCCTGGATTGATTACAAGAAGGCCTATGACTCAATGCCCCACAGCTGGATACTGGAATGCCTAGAATTGTACAAGATCAATGGGACCCTAAGAGCCTTCATCAGGAACTCAATGGGGATGTGGCGTACAACACTAGAGGCCAACTCCAAGCCCATAGCACAAGTTACCATCAAGTGCGGGATCTACCAAGGAGATGCTCTGTCCCCACTGCTGTTCTGCATAGGCCTGAACCCCCTCAGTGAGATCATTAACAAGACTGGCTACGGATACCGACTACGGAACGGAGCAGTTGTCAGCCACCTCCTGTACATGGATGACATCAAGCTGTATGCCAAGAGTGAACGAGACATCGATTCACTGATCCACACTACCAGGCTATACAGCAATGACATTGGAATGTCGTTTGGACTGGAGAAGTGTAGTCGGATGGTAACAAAGAGAGGGAAGGTAGTCAGAACTGAGGGGATTGAACTACCAGAAGGCAACATTGCAGACATAGAAGACAGTTACAAGTACTTGGGGATCCCGCAGGCAAATGGGAACCATGAAGAGGCCGCTAGAAAGGCTGCAACCACCAAGTACCTGCAGAGGGTCAGGCAAGTCCTGAGGAGTCAGCTGAATGGTAAGAACAAGATCCGGGCCATCAACACATACGCCCTGCCCGTGATCAGGTACCCTGCTGGGGTAATAAGCTGGCCAAAGGAGGAGATAGAAGCCACTGACATAAAGACAAGAAAGCTCCTTACCATGCATGGAGGGTTTCACCCCAAGTCCAGCACCCTGAGGCTGTACGCTAAGCGGAAGGAAGGGGGCCGGGGACTGGTGAGTGTCAGCACCACAGTCCAGGATGAGACAAGGAACATCCAAGAATACATTGGGAAGATGGCCCCAACTGACCGAGTGCTCAGTGAATACCTCAGGCAGCAGAAACCCAAGAAAGAGGATGGAGACGAGGAACCATCATGGAAGGACAGGCCCCTGCACGGTATGTACCACCGGCAGATAGAGGAGGTGGCTGATATCCAGAAATCCTACCAGTGGCTGGACAAAGCTGGACTGAAAGACAGCACAGAGGCACTAATCATGGCAGCACAAGAACAAGCTCTGAGCACAAGATCCATAGAGGCTGGGGTCTATCACACCAGGCAAGACCCCAGGTGCAGGCTGTGTAAAGATGCCCCAGAGACAATCCAGCACATAACAGCAGGGTGCAAGATGCTAGCAGGCAAGGCATACATGGAACGCCATAACCAAGTGGCCGGCATAGTGTACAGGAACATCTGTGCTGAGTACAACCTGGAAGTCCCGAGGTCAAAATGGGAGATGCCCCCAAGGGTGGTGGAGAATGACCGAGCTAAGATCCTGTGGGACTTCCAGATACAGACGGACAAAATGGTGGTGGCTAACCAACCGGACATAGTGGTGGTAGACAAACAGAAGAAGACGGCCGTAGTGATCGATGTAGCGGTTCCGAATGACAGCAATATCAGGAAGAAGGAACACGAGAAGCTGGAGAAATACCAAGGGCTCAGAGAAGAGCTCGAGAGGATGTGGAGGGTGAAGGTAACGGTGGTCCCCGTGGTAATCGGAGCACTAGGTGCGGTGACTCCCAAGCTAGGCGAGTGGCTCCAGCAGATCCCGGGAATAACATCGGAGATCTCTGTCCAGAAGAGCGCAGTCCTGGGAACAGCTAAGATACTGCGCAGGACCCTCAAGCTCCCAGGCCTCTGGTAGAGGACCCGAGCTTGAAGGATAAACCGCCCGCAGGGGCGTGCTGGGTGTTTTTTTTATATATATATATATATATGCTAAATATATAAAAATTGGATAAGTATTAACAATAATAAGTAATAATAATATTTTACATTTTTCAGCCAGAAAGGAGTGTGATGATCAGAGGTCTTTGACCCAGCATTTTGAGGTTTTGTGCTCTCATGTCTTGCTTACTGAATAATATGTTTAATTCTTAGTTTTCTTTGTGTTTATCTTTTCAACTTAATATATTTCCTTTCACGAATTATGTTTCAGTTTAGTTTGTTCCCTCAGTTTCTTGGCCCTTTCTCATCTGTCAATTCCCCTTAAATTCTTGTCTCATTTCCTGTTTAGCTATTGCTTCTCGCTTCCTATTTTATTTTAGTAGATACCTGTCTCCAGTATCTTGCCTTCAGTTTTACTTGCCTCAATGTCTTTGATTCTTATCACCTGCATGCATCTCATTACACAGCTCCCTCCCTCCATTCGTCTTCTGCTTATCCAATTCTGCTTCCTTTAGCTGCCCTAACATATACTGGTGTCTGCATATATTTCTGACAGATTGATACACTTGTCTCTTGCTAAAATTCCGCTCATTACAACACAGATGCTGCCATCTTCTGTTTAACTACAGTAAAACACTGAGCTCTGGCCAAGATTCAGGTAGAGTACGGGATTCATCCAGAGAACACCGTCAGGCATGTTTAGGCTGGTGTTGACAACACCACACTAGAAACTGAAAATGTTGGGGGAATGTTGTGTTCAGGTTCCAAGTTGTTGTTTCAAGCAAACTGCTTTATTTGATCTTTATTCGCACTATGTCAGTATAAAAACCTCATGTCAGCGATCTCACGTCATGTCATATGCTGCGTATGAAAAGAAAAAGCAATCATAATTAACATGTTCAGAACAGGATTGACTTTATTTCTTAAGAAATTATTGAAAGTGTTAAATTCAATGGAGTCCCAATATACCCAATACTGGCAGCATTCCAGAAAAAACAAACCATCAAAAATAACTTTAGAAGTTCTATACAAATGTAACAGAGTGAGTGAGCGAGCGAGAGAGAGCGAGAACTATTTAATTCTCAATAACTCGTCTGGTAACAGTATTGTACCTGGAAACTAAGACTGATTACCTATAAAATATTTCCTAGATTTATACTCCAAGTAGTCATTTAGTAATACATCATTCTTAACATCAGCAAACTGCCCAAGTCGCACAAAATCAGGATTATCTTTTTACATTCAATCTTTTGATAGAAATCAACTTTTTTAGAACAAAAAATGAGCAAACTGCTGAAAAAAATATTTACTCACAATCCCATTATCAGGGAATCTGGGATTCTGCTGGAATATGGCAATACACTTGAATAATAACGCATACATGTGCACAGACTGAATCTAACATACATGGATCTGAAACACAAAGAAACACACTGTGTCACAGCTGACAGCGCCGACTCCTAAGCAACCCTGCACACCAATGTGGGAAATACACTAGGTTGATTATGTAATGATTAACATGGTGTGTTTCCTATTGAAATGGCTTAATGGGCCATGAATTCTCAGGTTAAGTTGGCACCCGTGCATCTGAAAAATTGAAAGGAGACATTTAAAATGAGTTAAATGTCTGTAATTTAAAACAGTTTCTAAAAATCGGTTATAGTCATCAACACAATGTAAAGAAACAACTTTGCTGACTTCTTGTGCAACTTCTCACACTGCCACCTCTACAATGGAGTTGACAAGGTAAAGTTAGCATGAGCCATTGAGCCAAATTACTGGGATGTAAGCTAGGTTGAAATTAACTAGAATTATCCTTTAAGGGTTAGATTTAGATTTTAAAATCTACCTTATACAATATAGCAGCCATTCCCAAACTAAAGATTGCTGGGCCTTTTTGGAACTCTTTCATCTCAACTGTGATTGTCATATAAACATAAGATGAACCTGTACCCGTTTGTGCTTTCACTGATTCATTTTGATTTTCTGACAATTCACCTCATAAGTTTGGCCATTGCCAATTCACTTTCCATCACCTCACAAAACTGTATTTGCTCCCTTTGAGTTAATTTCCTCTATGAATGAGATAATAGGTCCTACAATGAAGAATAAGATGTTGTTTTATATCCCACTGCTTTGTTTCATCTAGTTCCATTTATTTAATTATGCAGTGAAAGCTTTCCATTATAAGACTGACTCTTCCTGTCCTTCCTTGTTATCATTAATATTTTATCATCAACACAGGGATTATTTAGAAGCCACTTCTGACCTTTCTCACATGTTTACACACATGCAACAATGACTGACAGACATTTCAAATGTATTTTAGACTGTCAGCATACTGGATAATGAATACTACAGTGCAGACTGGATGTTTTTCATGGTCTACAGGTGACATACTGCGTTGAACTCATACGGACACACACACACACACACACACACACACACACACACACACACACACACACACAGGAATGCCATCATAATTCAAAGAGGTGGGAAATAAGGTTCTTAAAGGTGCTTCTGAAGCACAAACAAATGCTTGGGATTTGTTCAATCTAATCTTGTTTAACTACAGGGCAACTGCAGTTAAACAATATTAGAAACAACATTTCACCACATTCACCCTTTCAGTGCCAATCTGATTTCCAGTTGCAAGGATTAGACGACACACTGGGAACAGTGCAGGGAGCAGACCCTCTACTTAACCACAGTGCTCTGTGCTGTGCTGCTTACTGTATGCTCTTAAGTTTAAGTAGGTCTGCTTTTCATAAGTCTTAAGTTTACATGACTTATGAAAAGCAGACCTACTCGTAGAAGCATCACAGCATGTATATTAGAACTTACTTAAGGAACACTAGGAACAGCAACAATAGAAACATGTCCCATTTCTGTGTCACAGATCTGATTGCACAACTTTATATTAAATCTTGCTTTTCCTGATGACTTTATGGTCTCCTTTTATGGTTTCAAGTCCTATAAAAAGAAATTACGGTCTCCATTAGAGTCAAAATGTTAGAGTGATTGACAAGGTAGTAATGTGATCTGTCTCAATTCCATATCATCTATACGGTCTATTGTTCCAACTGGTGTTTCCACAGGTCCTTTTAGACATGATGGATGTTTTTGTTTATCTAAAGGCATTGTATGGTCACATAAGTTACACCAATCTTTAAAAAGAATTCAACAAAAATCTCTAGCTCTTTCAGTACTCAATGTTTCTGAATTAAGCCTGCAGAGATGCAAAAGATAACAACATAGTCTCACCTCCTTGGCCTGGTAATAGCAGCTAAGTAGGTGAGACTTAAAAAGCTGCAACCTAAAGTTTGGAGCAGAAGTACAAAGTATCAAAAGTCAAAGTACAAGTACAAACCACGAGTCTGGAGTTTTGTTTAGAGACTGAGTGGGGAAAAAATAACAACCTAAAAAAAACCCCTCAAAATTGTCTATATTTGGATATATATAATTTGTTCATATAAATGTCTATGCATCTCATTAGTATTTTTTTTTAGCTTTGATACTTTCTGGATTTCTTCCCCTTTATGGTAAAGTCTGTAGTGGCAGTCTTTCTGTAAAAGCCAATTCTTCGACCAATCAGAATTTGTCGGGAAAAAAGAACCCCTGTTAGGTGTGCTGTTGGCCTTTTGCTAGACGTCATGCAAGGACCTCTATATTGGTTGAATTTCTATAGTCCTTTTCTCTGAATTTATCACACATACTCAATCACACATGCCTGAAGGCATAATAACCAATCACAGCAGAAAGGCTATAGAAATCAGTGCACTCTAATCTTGATGTCGACAAAGGTCTCAAACATTATTAACACTAACAGGTGTTTAGTCTTGTGTTAAGGTCCCTTTAAACAGTAACACTGTGAGATGTCTAACTGTGGGGTGCCAAATAAAATTCCCTCTCTTAGACTATCAAATCTCCATTCCATCATGTCAGAGTCTTTATGGTGAATGTGTGATGTGAAGTAATAAAAGATATGTCAAATAACAGTTTATCAGCTTGTGACGTCAATTTGGAAATCCTTTTGCATCTTTTCATCCTCAGTTTCATATTGAATTATAGTTCTGTCCTTATATTCTTTTTTTTTTTTGGAGAAACCACACTGTATTTTGTCTCACAGTAAGGCATGTTTCAATTTGACTTGCCAGTTTGGGGGGAAAAAAAAGAGAACAACGGGATAAACTAGCAGAAAGGTCAGTCACTTCTATGTATATAGTAACAATCAACAGCACCTGAGCTCTACAGGTCTACACTGTTAACCCCTATACTGAACAAAATGTTTCTAGAATTCTTTCAAAAGGCCGGTGCTGTTTTAGCCATGTTTTCTACCCTGACAAAACATTATATCCAGAATTTGTGAAAAATCAGTCAAGCTTCAAGAAATCTTTGCTACAGATCCAAGGTCTATGGTAGTAGAACCAGACCCTAGAAAACCATCCATGAGCGACTGAAAGATCAAAGACGCACGCACGCACGCACGCGCACACACACACACACACACACACACACACACACAGTATGGCATCAATGTTAAATGAATTGAAAAAATTCGGACGTACCTCGCATCTCACCAAATAGTTTAACATCTTCCACAGTGCACAAATGTAAGGTGCAAATCTGCTTAGAACCCACTATCGAGTGTTTTTAATGTCTCAAAGGGACGCACGCACGCACGCACGCACGCACGCACACACACAAGTAAGGAATGGCAAAACAAGTTTAGTACAGAAGGCTCAATCTGGAAGTAAGGCACCACCAGATTAAAATGTATACTCAAGGGCAAGAAACAGCAATGGAACCCTTTGGAGATATTTGCATTTTGTATCAGCCCAGTTTTTAAAATAACAACAACAAAAAAAATGCAGGGAAAGAGTTTTCCATAATTCAGTGCAAGTTTGACCTGCAGCTACAGGAAGCTCTTCTTTCAGACACACAGTTTTGTATTGCTGATTGAAGCACATTGCGCTTCTGGCAAAGAAGATGATCAGATGACACTTTATAATGAATCCCAATAGAAACAAGGTCATTCCAAAGGATCCATATACTTTTTCCTGCTATACCACATTTTTATTTGTATATACATAAACATGCACACACATAGTCCAAAGTTATTAAAAATTGCATAAAATAATAATTCCAATAGTAAGCACATAAAGGAATGTGGGTGGAAATGAACAGTGTGAACAGTAGATGTACATAAAAGACAAAAAGCACTTCCACTCCAGTCTTGTCCAATAACTAGGTTCCAGCCATAGATGATTTATCAATAATTACAAACAATGATATAAAAAAACAAAACCAATCTCTACTTGGTTGGAGGAGGGCTTCCCCCCCAAACAACAGGCTGACAGAAACTGCACTACCCGTGAGCCTCATCTTCTGGGGAGCTCTTCTGGGCTCTGGTGCCACCTGTGGAATCTGACCAATGACAGGAGAGCTAGGATGAGTAAGGGGTCACATCATCACACTTATGTAAACCCACTCAGGGGGTTTAAGGTGGGGGTGGGTGGGGTGTTACAGTAATATGAAGAGGGGATTAAAAGATGATGGCAGGGGAATAAAAATAGGAAACAATAGTCTGCCTCAAGACATGAAAGATAGCACGATTGATGAAGAAAAGCCAGTGATTAGGAAAGAGTTGTTCTTTGTCTATAAATACACTCACGCTTTCCCTCTGTATTATATTTTACATAAAATAACTAACAATAGTTTGTATGCTGTATTCATTTTGGAGATATATCATGGGCCAAAATGATGACATTCAACTCAAAAATATTTTCAAGTACAGCTTTTCTCAGGAGCACAGACTTTGTCATCACTTTAGTGCCATCTTTTGTCTTTTTTAGTACACTTATGGTGATGTAACAAGTCCTCCAATAGGCATATGACGGGTCTCCGTTAAGTTTGAAATTAATTTTTGCTAATAATAGACTAACACATTTTCTCCCGTTGTTATGTTTTGCCTCCTTTCTAATAAAAACTTTAAATGACTGTGGTCACGGTTTCACGGATGACTCAGTCATACTGGAGCAAAAACAGGATGGAAACCAAAAACAAATGAAGCAATAAGCAAATCAGTGGTTACCAGGTAACTGCATTAAATGGCTGTCCTGCAGCAGCTGCATCCCTATTTGTGCAGAAGTTTTTGAACTTCAGTTTAAGATCTATGAGATTGTGACCAGTCTATAAATGTAATGAGTTAATTCTGTGTATGTATGATGGTAAAAGATTTGAAATTGTTGTCCAACAATCTGTTATCAAGTTTACAAGGTCGAGTTGTCGAGTCTCTGTTGTTGCTTTATCACCATTTTGGGGCACCAAAGTCGCTCTGAAGATGGTAACTGACTGCGAGTGGCTACACACCTGGTCCCCATTGTTAAAGCAACCATTTCAAAAGCAATGAAATTTCTAGTTAATTACACAAGGCTGCAAAAATAATTTTGGTCATGCTGTAGTCTCCAGCGACTGTGCGTTAGATACCAATTTTACAATAGCAATACCAATGATCAATAGCTGCTAATGATATTTGGGTTTTTTTCCCCAGGTGATTATTTTTCCATCCTTGTGCCAGGGGTACACAGACTTCTTAAGCCATCACAAAACTGATGTGATAATACATTAAATATATCAGCCAACGACATCAGTAATGCCAATCAACGTGGGCATGTCACCTCAGTTTCATTTACTGCCCATGTGTTTTGTTTTTACATGGCTGGCTCACAGAGAAGTCAGAACCATGACTGTTTAAAAGAAAAACACAGTACTCTGCAAAAGTTTTAGCCAGGTGTGAAAAAAAATGCTGTAAAGAATGCTTTCAGAAATATGAATAATGATTGTATTTTGTAAATTGATAAAAATAAACAAAGTGAGAGAACAAAATAAAAATCTAAATCAAATCAATATTTGGTATTACCACCTTTTGCCTTCAAACCATCAGCAATTATTATATGGAACAGCCAATCTCTGCTACCAAGGTGAGGTTGTGAAAGACCGTTTCATGTCATGGCAATATTGAGCAGAACCACAAGACCTTGCACCAGCAAGGTTTCTCCCAGACAAAGATTTCAAAGCAAACTGGGGTTTCAAGATGTGCTGTTCAAGCTCTTTTGAAGAAGCACAAAGAAACGGGCAACGTTGAGGATTGTAGACTCAGTAGTTGGCCAAGGAAACAGTGCAGCAGATAAAAGACACATCAAGCTTATTACTCTTCGAAATTGGAAGATGTTCAGCAGTGCCTTCAGCTCAGAACTGACATAAACCAGTGGGACCCAGGTACACCCACCCAGGTCCGGCCAGAAGTGGTCTTCATGGAAGAGTTGTTTCCAAGTTGGAGGTATGGCTTTTTGGCTGCAAGGCCAAGCGACTCAATTATGCACGGAAACATAGGAAATGGGGTGCAGAAAAATGGCAGCACATGCTCTAGACTTTTGACCTATGAGTCAAAATTTTAAATATTTGGCTGTAGCAGAAGGCAGCTTGTTCGTCAAAGGGCTGGAGAGTGGTACAATAATTATTGTCTGCACGCAACAGTGAAGCATAATGGATGTTGGTTGAAGGTTTAGGGCTGCATTTCTGCAAATGGAGTTAGAGATTTGGTAAGGATTAATGGTGTTCTTAGTGCTGAAAAACACAGTCAGATACTTATCCATCATGCAATACCATCAGGTAGGCATATAATTGGCCCCAAATTTATTCTGCAGCAGGACAACGACCCCAAACATACAGACAAAGTCATTAAGAACCATCTTCAGCATCTCAACATCATCAAGCGTGTTAGGATTACATGAAGAGACAGAAGGATCTGAGGAAACAGACATCCAGAGAAGATATGTGGTTAGTTCTCCAAGATGTTTGGAACAACCTACTAGCAGAGTTCCTTCAAAAACTGTGTGCAAGTGTACCTAGTGTACCTGCTGTTTTGAAGGTGCATTGAATTGCTATCCTGAAGCAGCTGCATCCCTATTTGTGTAGAATTTTCTAAATTCTCTGTTTACAGCATTTTTTCACACCTGCCTGAAATATTTGCACAGTACTGTTTCTGGACAGATCTACAAGTTCCTCTCATGTTGGACAGAGATCATATTGGAGGCTCCACAGAGTTTTTATTCCACACCAAGACACAAAGGAAACATCCAAATGCTAGCTGGCTAACATGCTCAATTAGGAGAGATATCTCTGAAACACAATATGGGATTGACATGAGGTTAGAGCTGTTAATTTATCACATAATATTGATCTTTTTAGTTCTTTTCTTTTTATTTTATTTTATGCAGTTTCAAATTTACAGTCTAACATATATTGTACCTTTTAACCTTTTTTTTGAAAATATAAGCCTTTTTGGGGGGAGGGGTTTAATATTATTCTCAAAGAATAATTTTGCTTTATTTAACTCTGATATATTCCCCATTTCTAGAGCTGTGATTTGAAACAGCAATCTGCAGCTGCAGGGTGCTTTTGATGTCAGTATAATCCGTTCTGAGCGATTCTTCTTTTTCTGGAATCTGTACAATGAAGATGGTTCACTGTGGCAGTCTGAGTTATATTTATCTCATCCAATTTGTTCATGTAAACAAGGTGTGTTCCTTCCACACATTAACCAGTCGTGGAGTTCCACATGGTACTGTGCTAGAACTCATGCCTTTCATGTTTAGCCAAATTAGAAAGCTCCACTTTAACACCTAGGCAGGATTGCTAACTGAGCAGTTGAATCAAGAAATCGCTTACATAGAACCTAACTGACCTGGAGAACCTGGTTCTCACATGTCTTTTCCTATTAAAAAGGATACTGTTCCTCCCCACCATGACTGAGTGCTTTGCTTATAGTGGACTGCTGAATTACTGAAGCTCTCTAACATCACAGTCATTACCTGACAGTACTCACGTACATCAGACGTTGTGAACTGAAAGTATAAAATAAAATTGAATTGAAGTTAATTGAACTGAGAGGACACAGTGGGCATTATCCATAAAGGCACATTATTGGGAAATATATCAGGTTAAAACAAACAGTTTTCACCTAAGTTCTCTATTGTAAAGTGTAGACCTACATTTTGGATGCCAGAGGACACAATTCATCACCATTTGTCGCCTATGTTTTTATATACACCCAGATTCCTGTCATTAGCTTTGTGAAGGGCATCAATTCAGTAGAACAGCCATGCAGATTCAAAGAGACTCAGCTAACTACAGTAAAACTGGGAGAAGTGAGATGGTTCCAGAAACCAGAAATGGACACAGTCAGTGACAGGCTGCATTTCATTTACCTCATGCAACAAAACAAAAGTGTTAACAGTAGTTCTCAATGGTATCAAAGAATGAAAAGTTTACAGGGAACTCTGGACAGGCCAGAGCAGAGAGGACACATGGAGGCGCGCAAGGAGGGAAAAGAAAGAGAAAGAGAAAAAATTAATTTAGTTCAGCTGAAGGCAAAAAGGAATGCACATTCCTATAAACGTTTACAAAAGGCGTCTGGAAAACAAAGCTTTGTAGTCGATGGGGCAGCACACCCGGCAAGTCAGACATCATTTTGAACAAAGCTACCTTGCGTGGTGTTTCTGTCATTGAGCAGCTTGGTCTGACTGTTCGGCAAAATCTTGATCTCAGGTGGATCTGGACTCTGGCCAGCGCGTGACGCCATGAGAGCGTTGAGATACTGTAGACGTGTCACCTGCAAAACACACGTACACACAAGTTAGTAATGTCGCTGCAGGGTTTTGGATAAAATGAAAGGTTTTTAGGGAGTTTTTAGGACAACCTCATAATCATGAATTACAGTAGTCAAGCATCAGTGATGGGAATAACGGCATTACAAGTAACCGATAATGGGATAATAGTAACCGAGTTACTAACGGCGTTACTTTTTTCCAGTAGCGAGTAATCTAACTAATTACCATTTCTATCGTTACAACGCGGTTACCGTTACTAACAAGAAAATGCGGTGCGGTCGCCTTACTATTTTTCAACAAACAGATGCTGTCTTCAGCTTACCACATCTTTTATCAGTTGCACGGAAGTAACTGTAAGTAATCTGGGCGCTACAGCTTTTAGCAGCTGCGCGGACGGCAATCACTTTCTGCCCAACGATCACTTTTTGGCACAACACCTGTAGCTAAGGGGGCAAAACAATCGCTTGAGTGCTGCTGTTTGACTGAGGAAGAATAAAGTAGTCGTGGTAAGCCAATCACATGACCACTTCAAGATGACAAACCAACAAGGTGATATATACCAGTTTTTAAATTGTGTTGATAGACCACGTAAAACCAGAGTCATGATAAACAATAAATTCGTGGCGTTTTTTCCTCAATAGTTTTGTCACGTTTAATGTCTAAGGACAGCGCTAGCAAGCACTCTCAGAAAAAGAGAGAGAGAGCGAGTTTTGAGATGTGAGAGATTTGTGACGTTCAGCATATTTGGAGTCTGTAGTTAATGTGTTGTCTTGTGTAGTTAGGTGTTGTGGATAGTATTGTGTTGTGTGTCAGAACAATGAGGTGACTGCTGTCTCCAGGTTCTACCTGGAGACAGTAGTCACCTTAGAAATAATTTTTTTGGAGTGGCACAAATAATTTGTGTGGCATCTTATTGAATGCAGAACAGCTGATTGTTCTGTAAATAGTTTGAAATGGTTATTTAAAAAAAGGGGGTAAAAGGTAAACGGCTGCAAATAACTTTGTTGTTTGCAAAACTTTTGCATATGATTTTAAAATTGACAATTTATAATTGCATTTAAAGTTATGAAATATGATTCAATAAACATGTTTGTGGTTGTTACAGTAAAACATAACTTTTTCTACTCGGATTTTATGTTTTGTCTGATTTTAGATCAATTGTGTTAATACAGTATATCAAAATAAAAACATAACTGTAAATTCAGACATGTGAGGTTGTGCTAAAAAGGATGATACTAAACAAGGCAAGTAAATAGTTTTTAGGTGAACTGTAGAGGGGAAATCAAAAGTAGTTAAAAATGGCCAATTATACCCTGGACCCCAGTGGGTTAAACTTTTTTTTTTAAAGTAACGCAATAGTTACTTTGCAAGTAATTAATTACTTTTATAATCTTGTAACTCAATTACTAACTCGGTTACTTTTTTGAAGTAGTAACTAGTAACTATAATTAATTACTTTTTCAAAGTAACTTGCCCAACGCTGTCGAGCATAGAAGTAATGAATGCATGATTTAGTTAGGGCTGGATTCCCACTGTCACCAAAAGCTTGCTCATCGGGATTATCTGATTGTTGGGGTTTTCTCTGTATTATTGTAGGCTCTGTCAAACTGTTATATTCTTTATATTTCTGTAACTGTATTATCAGTTTGTTGTCTATGATACGCTTTACTAACCAATACAGATTAAATTAAAACTTTTTAATGCTTACGAATAGTCTTTTTTATGGATGAATACTTTCCAAGAGAAAAGACACATATACAAACTCGTATGAGCTGGAGGTCCGTGAGAGCTCGGACGGTGTAGTCGGGGCAATAGCTGGACGGGCTTGTGGCTTCTGCTGACTCAAAAGGATCCCTGGGAGAGTGACGCTGAGTTGACACCGGAGACTGGTGCACTGAAATTGCACAATCATACATACAGCCTGCACATTATCTGGAGCATTGCAAATTTGAGCTCTTTTGTCTTCTTATTGTCACCAACTCATTGTTATGAAAACACACTGAAACACAGCATTATGATTTAGTAGAAATCATTACTTTTAGCTTATTGTATGCTTAACTGGTTTGAAGATAAAATTTTGAGGTGTGACTGAAGCGACTGACAAACCCTTGGAACAAGTATTATAATTATTATGAAGAATGTGTAAAAAATCAATTAACTAATATGTAAGTTTATATGATAAAGTTTAAATCTAATTTCTTCAAACCTTGCTATGGAGAGAATTATTAAGAGAAAACTGCTAACTTGAAACAGTAGCTTATGATTGGAAATTTACGTGGTTTAGTGACCATTAAATAATGTAATTTTAATGTACTTAAATCACAGTTAAGGTTTTAATCTTGGTATAAATAAAATGAGAGGTAAATAATAAAAAGGTAACAAAATTTGGTCCCACTTACAGCCAACTAGTTTAGCTTTAAACTGTAATTCACATAATTTTTGTTAGGTGCCTTTAAATTGCTATTTCTAATGTCTACAACTAGGATTTAACTAACATGCTACAGATACTGTAAATGTTACATATTGGCTCCATTAATGTTTTGAGTCACTCCTGCTCAAAATCTCTTCCCATATTTGGAAGGTCCTGATTCAACTGAAAGAACAATGTCACTGAGCATACAAGTCTATGGCTTATTCAAGGACTAAGAATTTATCAGCCTTTATTTAAAATTAGGCAATTATTTTATTCATTTATCAAACAAAAATATAAATCATTTAAAATGAGCAATAAGGTCATTTACTAGATTAAAACAGAAACATTGTTATAATTATAATACTATGTGGTCAAACCTAAAGGGAATACCTAAAATGACCATTATATGCATGAAGTCTTTTATAACCTAGCTGATATGAAAATGAATGCTATGGGGTTAAATTCCAGGCATAAATATAAACTCCAAGAACTTCTTTAAAACTTCCATGCATGTAAAACAGGACATGTTGGCTGATTTTAATTTATCCTGCTCAATTTGTTTTCTTATTTTTTATGACTTAGCATATAAACCTAGCCCTAACGTGATTTATTAATATCTGTTGTCTACTATGTATGCAAAAACAACATTTAACTGCTCCAGCAGCTCAGTGTGATTTTATTTGCAGTATTTTCTGTAGGTTGTAAAATGTTTTAGGGGTCAGACAAAAATGTGACATGAAAGATGTCACTTCAGGCTTTTAAAATTGTGGAGATGATTTGTGGATTTTATTTACCAAGAAAAATAATGAAAATAATAAGACATATTCTTACTTACAGCTGGAAGTCTAGTGGTGAAATGAAACTCTTGAATACAATATCTCTAAATAATTATCAGGATTCTCAGTGCTTAATACACAATTTTCCAGGCCATTCGGAGTGACACGCGCGCTTTGAAATGCATTAATATAATGTAAAGTACATTACTGTATATGTAATAGTTTTAGTATTCTACAGGAATGCTGTGAAATTGCCCTGTTTATCTTACTTAAAACAATTTAATAAAATTTGTAAATAGTTTTATTTTTGAGTGTTAAAACTACACTGTAATCTTAACTTTTTAAATATGGCTTTTAATTTTAATTCATGAAGTATACACAATCTTAACAAACATGATGATGCATTTAAATGCCCAGAAATCTGTATGATCAGTCTTCGGGTGAATTGTCCCTGCATTGTGAAGCAATTCTGTGTTTTGTAAACTCACCTGAAGATGGCAGCGTCAAAGCAGACACGCCATAGTATGTAAATGCTCCATTTTCAAATTTCAGCCCCTCTTTGCCAATCTCCACTTCAACGCGGCCCTGACAAGGAGCAAACAAGAAACATGCACACAATGAATGTGTGTGTGAATGGGTGAATGACTGAATGTAGTGTGAAGCGCTTTGGGGTCCTTAGGGACTAGAAAAGCGCTATACAAATGCAGGCCATTTACCATTTACCATTGTTTTTGGAAACAAGAGAAAACATATACAATAAACTCACAAGAATGTCCTTAAAATTATTCACACATGGACTTCCGGTGTCATGGTGGCGAGAGTAGCAGCATAAACAGGAGCTCCTGCATCGATAGCTAAAATAATCCGCAATTCAAGAATATAATTCATTAAAAGCGATTTTCCCTTTAAGAATAATGAGCGGAAATAAAAATAAGAAGGGACGAGCCCCAGGCCGAAGCTTAGAAACGCGACTTGAGAGTAAGACATATGAAACACGCTCCGAGCAAGAGGGCGAGAAGATGGTGGCGGAGGCCGCAACATCAGCGCTAGGCCCTCTCAGACAAGTGGTGGGTGAAGTAGTGGCGGAGGGCATGCAAGACCTTAAGGCAGAGATGAAGAAGGAGCTATCGCTCGTGAGAACAAGTTTGAAAGAGGACATGAAAGCCCAAATACATCCAGCACCATCATTTTAAACACGGGGGCCCCGCAGGGATGTGTGCTGAGCCCCCTCCTCTTCACTCTGCTGACCCATGACTGCACTCCATCATATAGCTCCAACCTCTTCATCAAGTTTGCGGATGACACAACGGTGGTGGGTCTCATTAGCAACAGGGATGAGACCGACTACAGAAGTGAGGTGAGACGCCTGGCCACGTGGTGTGCTGACAACAATCTCTCTCTGAATGTGGAGAAGACGAAGGAGATTGTTGTGGACTTCAGGAGAATGCACACCCAACATGCTCCTCTGACCATTGACGGAGCGTCTGTGGAGAGAGTGAGCAGCACCAAGTTCTTGGGTGTGCACATCACAGAGGATCTCTCCTGGACGTACAACACCACAGCACTGGCCAAGAAATCACAGCAGCGTCTCTTCTTTCTCCGCAAACTAAGAAGAGCAGGAGCACCAGCCCCCATCATGTACACTTTCTACAGAGGCACCATCGAGAGCATCCTGTCGAGCTGCATCACTGTGTGGTTTGGAGCCTGCAATGCGTCCTGTCATAGAACCCTCCAACGCATAGTGAGAGCTGCAGAGAGGATCATTGGTGTCTCTCTCCCCTCCCTCCAGGACATTTACAGCACCCGTCTCACTAAAAAAGCCCTTTGCATAGCGGCTGATCCCACACACCCAATGCAAAGCTTCTTCAAGCTGCTGCCGTCGGGGAGGAGACTGCGGAGTCTCCAGGCCAGGACCAGCAGGCTGAAGGACAGCTTCATCCATCAGGCTGTCAGGAAGCTTAACTCCCTCCCGATTCTGCCCCCTCTCCCCTCTCTCCTCCACGGTCTCACTGAACTCTGTCACACACACACAAACACACACACTCTCTGACTCACTCACTGGCCTGCACCAGTTACCAGTCACTTTGTGGAGCATTGGACTGCCATTACCTCATAAGACTTTGTTGTTACACTTTCTCTTACCGTACACTACTAAATCTCCATTTGCACTATTTGCCTATTTGCACTACTCTGCCTGGTTTACACTCAATGTCACTTACCCATTATATTGTATATTATATAGCTTTCTTGTTATATGTAAAATTGTATTTATTTAAATTTTTACTTTTTAATTATTTTACTTGCATTTTTAATCACTTTTATATTTAAATATATTTAAATGTTCATTTGCTATTTATCTAGGGATTGAGAGTAACGCAATTTCTATTCTCCGTATGTCCTGTACACGTGGCAGAATCGACAAATAAAGTTGACTTTGACTTTGAAAATGAGCGAGTTAACACACGAGATAAATGAACAGGTTACCGCCGCCACAAGCAGGATCGAGGAGGTGGGGAAACATCTGGAAGAAATGGAAAGAAACATGGTAGGGAAGGAGAAATGGGACATTGGAGTGAGGGATGCCATTGTTCAGCTGCTGCCAGAGGCAGCTCCAAGAGAAGGTTACGGATTTGGAGGGGCGCTCACGCCGTAATAACATACGGATATATGGCATCCCTGAGAACATAGAAGGCACCTCCATGCTAAGGTATGTGGAAAGCATGATGATATCGGAGTTGGGGGACGGTGTGGACTTGGGCAGCGAGAAGAACCTAGGGATAGAGAGAGCTCACCGGGCGCTGGGAGTGCGGCCGCCGCCGGGGGCGCCCCCTCGATCAACGGTGGTGCGCTTCTTAAAGTTCAATATTAAAGAACAAATCCTACGCGCTGCATGGAAGAAGCCTGTATATATAAAGGAGAAACGGATTTTCTTTGATCACGACTATGCCGAAAACATACAAATGAAGAGAAAAGAGTATGGCCCGGTTAAAAAAGTACTTAAAGAAAACGCCATCCGGTTCCAGACCCCGCTTGCTAAAATGCGGGTTCATTTTGACTCGGGAATGGTCCTATACAATAACGCGGAGGAAGCTGCGGCGGATCTAAGAAGACGCGGATACACGGTGGGACCGGTGGCCACAAGAAAGCCCAAAGGCATTACGGCGGAGATGATCAGCAGTATCCTACCGACGAGCGTGGTTGGGCCGCGACGCACCGGGAATACAGCTGATCTACGCGGGAGCGCACGGGAAAAGCTGAAGGTACGGAGGAGTAACACCTGCGCCCCGCCCGCCCCGTTTCGCTGTTAAGATGAACATAAGACCAACGGAAAAACAGGTGCGCCGGGCTGCTGATCAATACAGGGGGATATATGGTTGGATGGCCTCCTCCCCTGGCCGTGATGGAATATGGCACGTCGATACCCCTTTGATCATAGAGTGGTGAGGGTCCGATGCAGGTGACTCACATGTTTTTTGTTTTTGTTTTTTAGTTTCCCTTTTTCTTTTAAAATAGGAAACGAGAGGGGCCCCACACTGTGGCATTTCCCCCAGACTGAGAGGAGAGAAAAAACCTCTCTTATGGAAGACCTGGTTTATTTGGTTAAGACAAGTTCTGTCTTTGTTCATGTGTGTTTATTATGTGTTCTGAGGGCTGGGAGTATTGTTATGTTGGTGCAGGAAAATAAGTTGGAAATATATAGAACATATGCGGTATTATAAGGTATTGTCTTTGAATGTAAATGGTATAAAGAATCCCATTAAGAGGAGTAAGATAGTTTCAAAGCTAAAAAGGGAAAAAATTGATATTGCATTTCTACAAGAAACGCATCTCTCAAAGGAAGAACATGAGAAGTGGAAGAGAATGGGATTCAAAAATATCTATTATGCCTCACATAGATCTGGCAAAAAAAGAGGAGTGGCCATTCTGATACCGAACAAGGTTGGTTTTGAGTTTACTGGAGAACATAAAGATAAAGAGGGAAGATTTGTGTTGGTGAAAGGGAAAATGGAACAGGAAGACGTCACGCTGTGTAATATATATGCACCCCCTGGTAGTAGTACAGGGTTCTTTAAGGAGATATTCAGTCTTATTGCCGCAGAAAGTGTTGGTACATGTATATGTGCAGGAGATTTTAATTTACTTCTCCATCCAAAATGGGATACAACTAGCCGAGACCGGAGGGGAACTAAATTAGAGAAACAAGTAAAAACAATGTTGTCTGAGTTGGGGCTTATAGATATATGGAGATATTTACACAAACATGAACGCAAATTTACATTTTATTCAGCGAGACATGATATGTACTCGAGGATTGATTATTTCTTTACTTTTAGTAAAGATCTCCACAGAGTGAAGGATTGTATAATAGGACAAAGAGATTTATCTGATCATTCGGGACTAACTATGAAGATTGGGTTTAAAGCTAGCCCCAAAAACACCTTATGGAGGCTTAACACAGGTCTGTTAAATAATGACTTGTTTAAAAGAGAAATGGGACAGGAGTTAAAAACATATTTAGAACTCAATGACAATGGAACAGTTAATCCTACGATTTTATGGGATGCGGCTAAGGCATACCTTAGGGGTAAAATTATTGCAAAATGTGCAGTCCTAAAGAAGGTCAGAGCAAAAAAGCTGTCAGATTTGCAGGAAAATTTGGGAAAATTGGAACAATTGCACACCGTTACAAGGTGCCCCCAGGTATTGGAGCAGATGAGGCTGGTTAAACAGGAGATCCACAAAATTTTAAGTGAGGAAATTGAAAAAAAAATTAAAATATAATAGACAACGGTGGTCTGAGGCAGGACCCAAAGCTGCTAGGCTATTATCATGGAGACTCAGGAGGCAACAACAGGAGAACACTATTCATAAAGTTCGAAATTTAAAAACAAATAAGATAACTAATAAACTTGAAGAAATTCAGAGAGCATTTGAAGAATATTACACTGAGCTATACACACAACCGGACAAAGCAGATGAGCATAAGATTCAGAATTTCTTATCCAGCCTAGATCTACCATTTATAGGTAAGCAGCAGAATGAAAAACTCGTCAGAGAAATATCAGCAGAAGAGATTAACATTGGGATCTCAAAACTCAAGACTTTTAAAGCCCCAGGATGTGATGGATTTCCACCAGAGAGGTATAGGCAGATGAGGGAACCCTTAATCCCGCTACTAAAGGCCTCTTTTAATTACTCTCTGAGTGGGGGGGCGCTCCCACCATCGTGGCAGGAGGCGTATATCTCTGTCATACCAAAAGCAGGGAAGGATAAAACTGACCCCAGAGGTTATAGACCTATTAGCGTGTTAAATATAGACTATAAACTATTTGCCGCGATTTTGGCTAGGAGGTTGAGTACATTGATGCCCACGCTGATAGAGGAGGATCAAACAGGCTTCATTGGTAACAGACAAACACACGATAATATCAGAAGGGCCATTCATACTATTGACCGGATACTTAAAGGGAAAACTGGAACAGTTCTCATTGGGCTTGATGCGGAAAAGGCATACGATACAGTCGGGTGGGAATTTCTGTTTCATGTGTTGAAGAGATTTGGGCTATGTGACAGGTTTATTCAGTGTATAAGAATGATTTATATGTCTCCAACAGCGAGGATCAAAGTTAATGGAAGCCTCTCAAATCGGATAACGCTACAACGTGGCTGCAGGCAGGGCTGCCCGTTGAGCCCACTGCTCTTCAACCTTTTCATTGAGCCATTGGCTCAATGTATCAGGGAAGATACTCGATTGGAGGGGGTTACAACGGGGAATGTGGAAAATAAAATTTGCTTGTATGCAGACGATGTGCTGGTAGCGCTAGGAAACCCGGAAGAGGGAATTCCTCTGCTTATGGAAATACTGGAAGAATATGGCAGACTGTCTGATTATAGACTGAACATTCAAAAAACTCAAATCTTGACATTCTTCTTTAACCCCTCAAGACAATTGGTAGCAAGATATAGATTCGGATGGCATCAATCTCAAATGGAGTATTTGGGGATCCTGCTGACAAAAGACCCTGCATTGTTATATGAAGTTAATTATAATCGGGTGAACAAGAAGATATATGAAGATCTGGAGAGGTGGAGTCTGCTCCCCCTCGATCTGGGCAGCAGAGTTAGAGCGATAAAGATAAATATCCTCCCAAAGCTGCTATATTTGTTTGCAGCACTTCCAGTTGAGGTCCCAGCAAAACAATTTAGGGAGTGGGATATGCATTGCTCAAGATTCATATGGGGAAATAAAAGGCCGAGAGTGAAATATGCAACAATGCAGCTGCCTGGTGAGTGGGGGGGGCATGGCTCTACCGTGCTTTGAGGATTACTATCTGGCAGCCCAGATCAGACCTCTAGTGTGCTGGTGTAACTCTAAGTTTGAGGCAAAATGGAAGGACATTGAGCTTTCTTTGATGGATTTCCCAATACAGTCTGTTCTGGGGTCTCTTGAGAGTTTGCCACAGGCATATCAGATGCAAAATTTATGTGTAAGTTTTTCCCTGAAAAAATGGGCAGATGTGATTAAAATTTTTGGTCTTAATAGGGAAATAGGGTTGCTGGGATGGCCAGCGCATCTCCCACGCTTTCTTCCAGCATTGTTAGACCATAAATTCAGGGAGTGGTCCAGGCATGGAATCACTGCGATCTGTAAGATAGTTAAGCATGGGGAGCTGATCAAATTTGAGGACGTGTCAGATTTACGAGATCGGCAGGGAAGATTTTTATCGTTACCTGCAGGTTCGGAGCTTCTTCCGGAAGGAAATTAGAATGCTTGACGCAGATGCTAGTGGGGTGATCCAAATATTTATGGATGCTTATGGTGAGAACATTATAAGAGGTACTATAGGCAAAATATACAGAAGTTTTACAGCCATGAAAAAGACCTCAACAAGATATGTCAGTCATCGATGGGAAAAAGAAGCAGGTATAACTATCTCAGAGGAAGATTGGTTGCGGATGTGGAAGAATGTGTTGTCTACCACAAATTCTTTAACATGGCGAGATTTTGGATGGAAGAATTTAATTAGATTCTTCATCACACCAAAGCAGAAATCCAAAATAAGTGGTTCAGGCGCTTCATGCTGGAGGGAGTGCGGGGAGGTCACTGCAGGTTGCTTCCATGTCTTCTGGTCATGCCCTAAACTGAAGACCTTTTGGGAGGAGATTAAACAAATGGTGATGGATGTGCTGGAAGTAATACTGGACTTCTCCTTTAGTACCATGTACCTTGGGAATATCCCTGAGGATATAAATAACAGAGACTCATACTTACTGAAAATAATTATGGTTGCATGCAAAAAGGCAATTACTAAGTGTTGGTTACAGACAAGCCCCCCCACACGGAAGCTGGTCATAGACATTATTAACACAATTCATCATATGGAACTGATTACCCTCTCACTGCGGCTACAGAAGGAGAAAGGAGAGAGACTTTGGGAACGATGGGATCGTTATATGTCAAGAGACTAGAAACTGATACCTCTGTGATGCAGAGGGACAGCTGCGAATTTGTTTGAATGGGACATGCACCTGTGTAATATGTAATATGTGTAAGTAAAACAAGGCGTTGTGTATTTTGGAATATGCGAACATATGTGACTGTGTTGGTTTCCCTTGCCCTCTTTAGTTCTGTATGTAAAATAAGATGAAAATCAATAAAGAGAAAGTATTAAAAAAAATTATTCACACATGCAACTTCTACTGCTTTGCTTGTGTTACTTATATCCTTATTTCTGGATAATGTTTTCCACTGTCAGTGATTTTCAGGTTACGTCAGGCTAAAAGGCTGTATTTTACAGTCTTAAATTTGTACTTTTACTAATAAGTGCGGTTTTTTTTGTAATTGAAGTCTTTATTTGTTTTTAACATTTAACAACATGAAAACAAACAAAGTAACAAACGAAACAACAAGAGAAAAGAAACAATAAAGAAAAGAAAAGAGCTTCCAATCCCATGGTTAATTCACCTTTATATTTTGGGTCTATTTTCAATACCTACTAACTATCGGTACACCCGTAAAAAAAAAAAAAAAAAAAAAAAGGACAATAAAATCTAATTCTTAAGTCGTTCCATTACTGAGTGCCTACACAAACATACAATGCAGCAAGCATAAAATTTAACTAAAGATAATTGCCCTGACCAAATAAATTCCAGCCATCTCAGCCAAAAACATGTCCCCATGATTTGTCAAAACCCTCCCTATTATCATTAATCCTAGCAAAGAATTTTTCATACGACACCATTTTCAGCATATTTTCTTTCCACCTATTATATTCTGGAGGAGATGGTTCCTTCCATACACTGAGAATAACTCGAGCCGCTGCGATCACCCCCACCTTTATAACCACAAAGTCATATTTTGAAACCCCAGGTAACACCGACTGATCCCCTAATAAGCACAGTCTTGGTGACAGGGGTATCATCAAACCAATCCACCTTCCTATTTTATCCAATACTTTTTGCCAAAAGGGATAAACTTTCCCACATTCCCAAATAGCATGCATAAAGGTCCCTGGATCTGAACTACATTTCCAGCATACATTACTGGGACTGATTCCCATTCTATAAAGTTTGGACGGAGTGAAGTACCATCTGTGTATTAATTTATACTGAGTAAATTTACCCCTGACCTCTCTTATATATTTATCAGAGAATGACAAAATTCTGCGCCAGTCTTCTTTAGAAATTGCACAACCCAGATCTCTCTGCCATATAATCCTTAAGTTTTCACACATCTCTTTTTTTGGATTGTTAAACAGTTTGTAGAAAACAGCTGCCCTATGTGCCGTACTGGACAATTCTAAAAACTCCACCACCATATTTGAGCTTTGAGTAAATTTCCCTTTGGTAATACAATCCCTTATTTGTAAATATTTCCAAAAATTATTTTCTCTTATCAAACCATATTTTTGGGTTATTTCAACGAATGACATAAACACTCCCCCTGAGTAAAGATCACTTATCCTGTGTTTGCCTTTGACAAGCCATTCCTTCCAAAGCACAGTTTTTCGCCCAATCTGTACAGCAGTGTTGTTCCATAGCGAGGTATAAGGTTGTCTTAAATGAGATGCTCCACACATCTTGTGCACCTCTACCCAGACAGCTTTGGAATACCCGAGCACTGGGTTATTATGAAAGTCTTGTCCATTAGTTGCCGAGCCCTGTGAGAGAACATCCAAGGGTGTAAAAGGGCTCACTAGTTCCTGTTCGATCTTCATCCAGCTCAGCTCAGAGTCCGATCCTGTCCAGTGTTTGGCCAGTCTTGACATTTCAAAAGCTAAATTATACAACTTCACATTTGGGAGGGCCATTCCCCCAATGTCTTTAGAGGCCCACATTTTCTTTATATTCACTCTCGGCTTCTTGTTATTCCACAAAAAATCTTTAATTAACTTCTCAAATTGACTAAATATGTGTAAAGGAATTCGTACAGGTAACATCATGGAAACATAATTGAACTGTGGGGCCACCATCATTTTAATCACATAAATTTTACCCCATAGTGTAAGATTCAATTTACCCCATTTATCCAGATTTGTTTTTATCTTTAGGAGGAGAGGTTCCATATTTGAAAGCATAATATCCTCCAGTTTGGGTTTTAATACTATTCCTAAATACTTCATACCTGAAGGTAAGTACTTAGAATTGAATGGAGTAACGCATCTAGAATGACATGATGCTGATAATGGCATGCCTTCCGATTTGTCCCAGTTTATCTTATAACCTGACAACCCTGAAAATGACTCAACACATGTGAGTAGCGCTGGTAGAGACTGCATGGGATCCGTTAATACTGCTAAGATGTCATCAGCATATAGAAATAACTTGTGCTCCATACCCCCTGCATGAACACCTCTGACATCCCTGTTAGCTCGAATAGCCAAGGCCAGCGGTTCCAGAAATATTGTAAAAAGCAGCGGGGACAAAGAGCACCCCTGCCGGGTCCCGGACCTATTTTTAATAAAGCCAACCTGATCACCATTGATGATATCTGGTAATATTTGATCCAGGCGGGAGGCCAAAACCTTTGTCAAAATTTTGCAATCGACGCCCAAAAGGCTTACTGGCCGGTAATTTGCTGGGTCCGATAGATCCCTATCCTTTTTAGGAATAAGGGAGATCAGTGCTTCATTAAACGTACTTGGCAAGGAACCTATTACTAATGCCTCAAGGTAAACTTTATGTAGGACTGGAGCTAAAATATCAATATATTTCTTATAATACTCAATCGGGAAGCCATCCAAGCCTGGCGATTTCCCATTCTTCATTGATGAGATCGCAGCTCTGACCTCTTCTTCAGTTATAGGCTCATCCAGTCTTTTTTTCTGTTCCCCAGAAAGAGTAGGTAATTGTAGACCTGAAAAAAATGTCTTCACCTCCCCCTCATTAAGTGCACCAGCAGACGTATACAAATCTTGATAAAATGATTGGAAAATTGAATTTATTTCTTTCGATGAGGTTACCACTTGGCCGTCTTTCTTAATCATAGATATATTATTTAAATTATCTTGCTGCTTCAGTTGCCTTGCCAATAGTCTTCCATTCCTTTCGCCACCTTCATAAAATTTTGTTTTAAGCCTAAATAAGGCATATTATGCCTTTTTGTTATAAATGTCATTCAGCTGGTATTTTAATTTACATATAGTCTGGTATTTATAATTTGAGTATTGTCTCGCTAAATCCTTCTACAATTCTCGTATTTCTTTATCTAAGGTTTTTTCCCCGTTCTAGATCACTTTTCCTAACTTTTGTTGCGTATGCAATTATCTTTCCTCTTATATATGCTTTAGATGCTTCCAAACTGTGGCTACTTTATCTGTGGAACCCATATTGATTTCGAAGAAAATTTTAAGATCCTTTGTTAACTCCTCACTAAAACATTTGTTCTGCAACAACATCATGTTAAGCCTCCAGCGACCCCTCTTCGTTCTATCTGTGTTTAAATCAATTTGCAACTCTACTGTGGCATGATCACTAATGACAATGGCACCAATCTCACAGTCGACGACTGAATCGACCAGAGACTTTGATATTAAGGCGAAATCTATCCTCGAATATGTTTTATGACAATTGGAGTAAAATGTATATTCCCTTGAACTGGGATTAACTAACCTCCAAATGTCCACTAGGCAAAGATCCTCTGTCAGTAAATGAACAGCCTCTCTGTCCCTGGGTGTAGACGTACCCCTGGGTTTGCTCTTATCAATTATCCCATCCATCACCTGGTTGAAATCCCCAGCCAATATTACCTGCCCCTCATGATCCCCTATTATCTTGTTAATTTAGTGAAAAAAAAAAAAAAAAAAAAAATCTGGCTCTGCTTTATTAGGTGCATAAATATTACACAAAACTGTTCAAACCCCATTAATTAAGGCCTCCAAGCAGATAATGCGCCCTTCTTTATCATTATATTTCTTCAGCAACACGAAGCTTAATTTTTTATTAATAAGGATCAAAACACCATTTCGTTTACTCGAATATGAACTATGAAAAACGGAGCCCACCCAGTCTCGTTTAAACTTTTTTGCCTCTTCTTCCCCAGCAATGTGGGATTCCTGAATAAACGCTATATCTGTATTTTTAGATTTTAAGTATGCTAGAACCTTCTTCCTCTTAATTGGGTCCCCACATCCGTTTATGTTCCACGATATTATTTTAGTATACCTGTTCATCGCTTTCTAATAGAAATGGGTTAAGGCACACCTTGTGCGCTTTACAACACAACACAAATATATAGGCATAGGCACTCAATATTACAAAACCCAAACAAACCAAAACAACGTTGCTAAGCGCCCCCTCCCTCCCCTCCTACCCAAGCCTAACTAACTTTAGCTTGAGACACCAAACTGTCCGTGGTCCGTGAGACACGCTAATCGTCCGATAGCAGCACCGCCGCCGCGGCCCCGTTGTGCCCATTTTTTTATTTGTTACCTTATTTTAAAATTCACATACACTTCTCCGATCTGTTACATCATGTCCCGCACTCCTCTAAGTCGACTCCTGCAGAAATTTCTCGGCCTCCTTTCCGTCTTTGAATGCTTTCTTTTGTCCGTTCCACGTAAAAATGAGTGTTGCAGGATACATCAGCCTATGCTTCACTTGTAGCTCTCGGAGACGCTTCTTGACCGGGTTGAATGCCTTCCTCTTCTCCGCCAGCTCCCTTGTAACATCTTCAAAGAAGGAAAGCTTGGCGCCTTGCCAATCGACTCCACGCTTCTCTCTGGCCACCCGTAGTACTTTCTCCCCAGCAGATGAACGTAGAAAGCGGACATGTATCACCCTGGGAGGCTCGTTAGATTCCGGCATTGGTACAGGGGAACAATGGGCACGTTCAATTTCAAATTCACTTCCAGAAAGCTTAAGTGCTTTGGCCAGAATCTCCGTCACATATTTGTCCACGTTCCCGGGTGTCTCCACACCTTCTTTAAGTCCAATAATCCGTACATTGTTCCTCCTGCTACGGTTTTCAAGGTCCTCCACTCGTGACCACAACGCCTCCATCCTTTTCTGGAATTTGTCCACTTTTGCCTCGGTAAGCACGCTGGCATCTTTCATGTCTGAGGTACGTTGTTCCGCCTCTCCTAACCTCACTTTTATATCTTCCACCGAATCTTTCAGTTCTTTAGTGGCTTCTTTAATAGTGGTGACATCTTTTGCTACGACCTGAAGAGTAGCGTTCATTTTCTTAATTTCCTCAAAAACATCCTTTTTGCTCTCGCTCCCTATACCTTCCTCAACTACTGCTGGAGAGGCGGCCTCAGATGCAGGTGTATTTTCGGGCGGTTCCGGAGCGAGGCTAATGCTAGCTTGCTTCTTCCTCGTGGTAGCTCCCTTAAAAAAAAGTTTGCTTTGTTATTACCTGCCATTTTCCAAAGACGGTAATTCTTGAAAAACTTCAAAGTCAACAAAGGGTGTCCAATTTATGACTACAGCTGGAGTGTATGTTTCCAGGTTCAGAACATTAATCAACAGGCTTTAGGAGCGCCTCTAGTGTGCGGCCATCTTCCTACTTTTTTTAGTGCAATGCCTGGCACAGTCAATATAAGTTGTACCTGTAATACATAATAGAAACTATACATAGTCACATATACACACACACGTGTGCGTATGCGTGTGTGTATATGGGGGTGATCGTGGCTCAAGAGTTGGGAAGGTTGCCGGTTCGAGAGATTGATTCTCTCTCACACACACACACACACACACACACACACACACACACACACACGGGGTGCAACAATACACAAAATTCACGGTTCGATATTTTTTCGATACAAAAAAAAAAATGTTCATGCCTTTTTCATTTGTCATTTATTAAAATTATAAATATATATTTTAACTCAAAAGTACAGTTTTTAAATGTAATGTTGCTGAAACAAAGGGATAAAATAAATAAATCTATCTGATCGAGAAATCACTCATCTTTGGAAAAGAGTTTATTACAGAGAAATGGCTCTTTCCAAAATAAAAGCTATACTATATGCTTCTTCTGGGCTATATTCTCAGCAGCATATTAAACATATCAGGTCCCCATAAGGAGAATCATGTGCTAACGGCTGTCTAAATGACTCGGGTAAAGTTTGTAGCATGCGTGCTTGTTGTTTTTGTCTACTTCCACTTGTCTTTGCACTAGGATGCTGTCGGAGTAAATGTGCAGTCATATTCGTTGTGTTCCCACTAGTGCTGTCAGCGTTAATCTCGTTGAAATGACGTTAACGCCACAACACGGCAAATCTCCGTTAACGAGCTACCGCTGATCGCCCCATGCCTGGGGCTGGACGGCGTCAACACATTAACGAGCTAACTGCGTTAACACACTAGTTCCCACCCATGTAATTGAGCATTGCGTAGCACATCCAACATACTGTTTTACATTAGTCCATGACGCGCTTACCTTCAGGGTCATACGTCACATGAAAACCAAAATAGTTCCAAACGCCACATCTGAATGAGGGTGGGGGAGGTTCAATTTGCCATGTTGCAACCAGAGCTTAACTTCTGTCTCGCTAGCTTGCCCTGCACTCAGTGAATCTGCGTTCGACTACTCCGCCTAGGCTGCACCTTCGAGCGCAGATCCACTGAGCGCTCAACACAGACAGCATCGTCAGAAGGAAAGTTGATAAAATAAATTAAAAATTTTGTATTGTTCGATACATATGCGTACCGAACCGAAAGCACTGTATCGAACGGTTCAAGAGCTCGAGAACATGTGGAGGGTGAAGGTCATGGTGGTCCCAGTGGTAATCGGAGCACTAGGTGCAGTGACTCCCAAGCTAGGTGAGTGGCTCCAGCAGATCCCGGGAACAATAGCGGAGATCTCTGTCCAGAAGAGCGCAGTCCTAGGAACAGCTAAGATACTGCACAGGACCCTCAAGCTCCCAGGCCTCTGGTAGAGGACCCGAGCTTGAAGGATTGACTATATCTATATATATCTATACACACATATATATCTATACACACACACACACACACACACATAAATAAATAAATGACAAACATGGTCTAAAATGTTCTAAAAGGTAATAATAATTATATCCAAAGGAAACAAGAAAAATATGCATGATATTATAAGAAGTATTTTGGTAAAATGTGGAAACGATCTCTTGGTTCCCCAGTTTTAAACTGTTATACTGAATCCTCACATTTAGTACAGGGCAATAGATGTACATGTGTAAAACTGGTGTCAATCTTCTCTCTACTTCAAGCAAGAAAGCAAAAAAATAAAGATATTAAGCTATTCTTTGAATTCACTTTACAGACTGACTTAAGCTACCAGTTTAACTTTGAAGTTGAATCTTCTGTGGTATAAACGTTCAAGCATATATTTGTTCCTGTCAGACAAAATTTGGTTTTGCTAAAAGTTTTTAAAAGTGTGGGTATATGAGCAAATACCTGCAGCAGAAGGATGAAATAGTCCACTGGGTGGTTGCGGGTGTAAAGATAGTGTGCTGGGCTCAGACGGTTGTTAGGGTCAAAGTGCACTTCCTGGTTGACACTGGGGTGACGGAGCAGGTGGAACAGGACCTTCTCAGATACACGTGCTGGGCTGAAGTGTTCCACTTCTACAGAGGCCAAAGGTCAAATAGGACAAGTGAACTCATTGTCTGGACAATAAATGCATTTACACAAGTTTAAGGCACTTGACGATTTCCGTTTTCCTTCTACCTTTACCATTTTGCAGTTTACAGTTTTTTCTGTTTTACCAAATCAAGCAGTACATTAGCTCAAGCATGCCACAAAGTCAAGCTAGGACAAATCACTTGATTTTAAAGTCATGCCTCACCATCTATGGATTTAGATGGTAAACCTAATGACAGGTATTGCTTTAAAGTTATCCTGCAGCTTTAGGCAGGCTATCTGCAAACTTTGCAACCCATATCCACCTCAGCTCCTCTCTGTCATACTGGACTGACTCAAAATGTGTCATATTTGTTGTTGATTATGAATCGGTCCTATGATGAGGCAGCATTTACGAGGAAGTGTGTGATTTCTTCCTTGTGCCTTCCACGTAATGTTTATTAATAGATGGAAATATCGTTTTAACCATGTCATATTTTGGGTTAACAATAGATTCTATTCTTTCACATCATGGGACCTACAGTGACTGCAACCGCACCTCCCATAGAAAGTCAATGGATAATTTGAAATGACCTGTCAGGTGGACACTTACCTAAAGGGGACCCAGAGCTTTTACCCCAAGTACTTTTTTCTGTATGGTGTTTGTACTTTTACTTAAGTATAGGATCTGAACACTTTTCTCTACCACTGGACGCAATGAAATTTGTTGAATATTGGCTGTAAATGGACTGGTTCTTATATAGCGCTTTTCTACTCTGAGCACTCAAAGTGCTTTACACAACAATAAAGTGGTGTTACTAGCTGTGACCAGTCGAGGCTCAATTCTTTGAATGCTTCAGTAGCTTTTGCCAAAGACATCAATACTGGACCTTAGGTCCAGAGTTGAGTCATGATATACAAGCCTGTTTTCAGACAGAGGAAAGATAAAGGTGAGAACTAATTAATCTACTATTAGTTGTTAGGGTCACTCTAATCATTTTTGCTGTGCTTACCAAGGCAATAATAATATGAGGAAGGGTTATGACTTAAACGTAGTCATGACTCATATGCAGCGTAGCTTCATGTTTAAAGGGAGTTCTTCCTTCCCATCAACTCAAGGAGCCGCTTACAGGGAATAGTCTATGATTGTTGGTGTTTGCTCAATAATACTGTAGTCTTGACCTTACAATCTAAAGTGGTTTGAAATGACTGGTTGTGAACTGACACTATTTGAATAACTGAAATAAGTAGTCTGGAAGGTTTCCTCTAGCATCTTTAAGTACACTGGCTGAACATTTTATTAGGTACACCTGTTCAGCTACTTAAACACAAATGTCTAGTCAGCTTTTTACATTACACCAACTCAACACATTTAAGCATGTTCACATGATCAAGATGACTTGTACAGTAAAAACAGAGCATCCGAATCGAGAAGAAAACTAAATTAAGTGACTTTGAATAGTTGTTGGTGCCAAATAGGCTGGGCTGGATATTTCAGAAACTGCAGCTATACTGTGTTTTTCCTCTCACAATCACCTCTAAGGTTCACAGAGAATTGTTCGAAAACAAGAGATGTCCAGATGGAAGCGTTTTTTTGGGTGATAAGACCATGTTGATGACAGAGCAAAATGGTCAGACTACCTCAAGTTAATAATAAAACAACAGTAACTCAAATAAGCACTCACTGGAACAAAGGTATGCAGAAGAGCATGTCTGAATGCACAACACATCAAACTTTCAAGCAGACGGGCTGCACCAGGAAAAGAGCACAGCGGGTGCCATGACGATAAGTTGGCCATACTCAAATAGCTGCCACAATTACCAGATCTTTTGAGGATCACAGATGTGCAGTGGACAAATCAAATGGTAACATGTCAACATTAATCAAAACCTCTTAAAAAATGTTTACAAACCTTGGTGAATCTGCCATGAAGACTGAGGATTTGAAGCTGTTATAGCTGCAAAGGCTGAGCCCACATCATTTTAAACCCTCTGGCTTAGAATGGGATGTCACTAGGGCTGCCACGATTAGTCGACTAGTCACGATTATGTCGACTATTAAAATCGTCGACGACTAATTTAATAGTCGACGCATCGTTTGAAGCTTTGTAAGATCACAAAGGACGCAGGAATGAGTAGTAGGATTTAAGAGTGTAATAACGGACTGAAACAGAAGATGGCAGCACTGCATGTACAAGGATGCCAGCTGCCGTTAAACCCCGAAGAAGAAGAAGCTGTGTCCCAGAATTCATAGCGCAGCCCAGCGCAGTTGTCAACAATGGCGGCAGCTAGTTAGTTTTAACTTTACTCTTATTATTCTTTCTGGGTCACAAAATAAACGTTTAACATATTTTCAGGCGAGAATGTAGCTGTGTAAACCTCAAATATCTGCTCAGTTTATCAAGACACCACATATTTTCAAAAGCGCTCCGACGTTTTCGGAGACGTCTGTTACCCACTAGCTCGTTAGCTAGGCGGGGGCAAGGCTAACTAGAGCCGTGAGAACACCGGACTCCCGGCAAATCGTTTTCAAACCCACCGCCGTCTTTTGCTAGTCAGGTTAAACATATATATAAGTCACTTAGATAACTTAAAAATGTTATTGTTTGGCTTTCTTTAGTATTTTATTTGTTCCTGAGTAAATCGGTTTGGCTGAGATTAAAGTTATAGTTTTTGCACAGCTAAAACTGTCAAGCATACAGCTGATTATCAGAAGTGTGAGACGCTGGAGAATATACTCCGGTGTCCTGTTATATTTTAGAAAGCAAGGAGTTTATTAAACTTCACCGAAACAATCTGCAAATTTCATTAAAAATTAATAAACTACCATCTTGTCTTTATTTTTAGTTAGCACAAACACTTCAAGCTGTAAGCTAATGATAGTTATACAAGACCAGATGCTGCTGGTGCAATAAGCTGTACGTCCAATGGATGATGATCTGATTAGTCGACTAATCACAAAAATAATCGGTGACTAGTCGACTATCAAAATAATCGTTTGTGGCAGCCCTAGATGTCACACAGTTGATAATGGTGTGAAGGCAGACGAGTGAATGCTTTTGTCAATACAGTGTATATTGGTGGGGTCACTGCATTAAACTTTCTAAAATTAGTTAGACATTACTTGACTATGCACCACTTTCTAGACAGCTGTGATACTGCACGTATTGCTAAATAATAGAGTCGGAGCCCCAAAGCTTCTTAAAGTTGTTGTTTTTTGTAATGTCAAAAAGCTAGTGTAGTGTAACTATGGTGTAACCTAACCTCTGCGTTAATACAATCTGAGAAGCAAAATCCTTTAAAGGGTGAACATGTTTTGGGAAAATGGGAAAAATGGGCAACCCCCATCATCAACTGATACCTACAAGTATTTGGGTAAATAAAGAGCAGAGGCCCATTTAAAATTTAAATATGAATAAGTGGCAATGTGAACCATGGTTTTTGTCTTACAAAATTGAGAAAACAGTCAAATGTAAAACTATTACATTTTATTCTCCATAGTACAGTATGAGAGAAATATGGCAACAAGCAAATTAGCTTCATTGAGTCAATAAGCATGATAAATGATCCAGGGTTAACTCTCTGGAAAAAGGAAACTAGTTTGCAGAAAGCGAAATCTGGGTCAACAAATTTGGACAAAGACACATTAAACCTGCTGTTGAGAACATACACTTTGTGCCTTTTACAGACAAAAAGATATTTCAGATTTATACAGTGGAATATTTCGTAATAGGACAGCCTATCCAAATGAATCCTACACTCCACTCACGCTATGCGGTTTATCTGGACATCACGCACATTTATCCACACACAGACTCCAGCAATTCCTAACACAAGATTTTACACAACCTACACAATGTGGTCATTTGGTTATTAGATCATACTCCAACCTTATGGTACAATGCTGGTTATTATTAAAATGAACTGCTGTAGCCAAGTCAGTAAGGATATCATTAGCAAGCCTTTCACTGTCATGTGCATATTTTTGTAATTGCGGAATTTGTCCCTGTTAGTAAATCTGGTGTTGTTGATGTTGATTCATGCTGAAGACATTGTGCAGAAAATTATTGTTGCTGTTTTCCTTTTCTTTTCTTTGAGATGTTTGACCTAAAACTTTACTTTGTTGTTCTGACATTTAAATACAAACACATCTTTACACATTATACATTTACACATTTCCTGTAAGGGAAAATGTCAAAGTCAGAGACTGGTCTCAACTCCCCTTTAACCAGTTACTGCTTGGTTGACCAGGTCCGTGGCATAATCATTACATGTGCTGTGTTAAACTGTGACTATTTTATTCATGTGCTAGCTTCGGTCAGTAGAGATTTACAGATAAACACACATAATCACATACCTCTGGACAGGAAGCGGTGTGTGGCTAGCAGGAGTTGTGGTGAAGTTCGGATCTTGGGTTCTCCTTCAGGAGGCTTGAAAAGAGAAAACTCCTCATGGGTGCTGCGAGGCTCCAGAGGAATCTCCAGTGGAGTGAGGGGACGCTTTACTTTCCTGTCTACTGCAAGGGGAGTCAATAATAACAATAAATAACAATAAAAGAAGCAAAGAAGCCAATATTCCAAAAGACACTCACAGTAGCCATCAGATTCATCCAGGATCTCTGACTTGATGATCTCCTCTATGACATCTTCTAAAGTGACCAAACCCAGCACCTCATAGAAAGGATCTCCCTCTCCCTCATTGTTCACCTTCTGGACGATGGCCATGTGAGAGTTGCCTGATTAAAGGATAAAGGTTAATGGCAAATTATAGTGAGGAAAAAGGTACTTGGAGTAAAAAGAGTAACTCTGAATTATAAAGGAGACATAACAGGAAGGAGGGCTACAAAGTCATAACTCACACAAGTGATTTTCTTTAGATTCAGTGTGATAAACTTACTGTTTAAGTCGTTTCCAGTACAAACTTCTTAGAAATCACAGAAATAAGCATCTATTAAATTCACAACATGCCAGTGATATTCTGTGTGGACTACATTAGTCAGGACAGGCCTGCACTAATTTAGAGTTGGCAGTATAGCAGTTCTGGCACCTCTTTACCTTCTATAGAAAAATCAAATTAAAGTTCAGGGCAGGCGTCAATGATGATAAATATTTAATTAATGAAGTCAGATACAGTACAAAAAGCAGGATCTTGGGTTGAGATGGGTTGTAAGGCAGTTTACAGATGCATAACAGACACACTGAAGCCACTCAAATAGTGCCCTATATGAGATTTACTAATAAAATGTGTAAAACGGAATCAGTTGAATCATCATCATCATCATCATCAGCTAATCTGAAGTGGGATTAGCTGGCATTCTCTGCTATTCTCAAGATTGTCTGTACAAGCATATTCTTTTGCAATAAGAGCTACCAACAGCTAATTAATTGTACTTTAGTATACATTTGTTAAAGGTCAATAAAAATATAAAATATATAGGCTACTCTGGCTTTATTTATATACTTTATTTATATCACTTCTCAAAAGGATGACATTATATACTTATCTATCAAGGCTTATTAGCTTCAGGATCACAGCAGTCAGCCTGGTTCTGCCTCTGTCTCTTGTTGTTGAAAGGGGGCCAACTCATAAGGGACTGTCTAACTGTTTCGAGTTTCTCTCTCTAATACTTTAAAGATTTGATCAAAGCATGTATCAGGCGTCATGAGACTTGAGACTTTTAATAATTCAGGATATGAGCAAAATGAAAGCTCCAAAATAAAAATAAATGTAAATAAAAAAGGTGAAAAGCTTGCAGCATGGCAACTCTATAATTTTCTATGATTCCAACCATTCCCACAAATCAAACAGCAGCCAACCTTTTTTGAATTCCTCCAACATGGCATCTAGTTTGGTATCATTGAACACAAAGTGCAGAGGGTGATTGTAGAACTTGGTGATAGTCGTCATTGGGGTGCAGTCTTCTGGATCAACCAGAGCCAAGTCTTTCACATAAAGGATTTCCACAATGTTAGACCTGAAGGAAATCAAACAAAGGCTTATGATTGGTATGAATATGTGAATAACTCCCAAAGACCTTTCCATTGCACTCTTATGGCTACCATTATATTCATTCTTTGGTAAAAATGTTGAAGTTATAAAAGGCCTGGACACACATACTCTGGTTATTATTAAGAATATTTTGCATGTGCTAGATTATAAGAAAATATACACTTGTGCTGTTGTCTTTTTTGTCATGGTGGTTTCAAGGAATAGACATTTTTAAATGAGTGAATCCAAGGATTTACATTTATTCAACGTTATACCAAGAAGCCTAATTCAAAGCTGCCAATTCTACAGATACTCTGTTCAGATGAGGCGAATGCTGCCATGTCAAGTTTTTAAGCCATGTTTTTGTTAAGCTATTAAGTGAGTGTTGTGTTGCTGATCCCACCTCTCTTCCTCATAAATGGGCACACGGGTGTAACCACTCTGCATGATCTCAGACATAGTGGAGAAGTCTAGGACAGCCGAGCTAGGCAGCATGAAGCAGTCTTTCAGAGGTGTCAAGATGTCCTCCACGGTCTTAATGCGCAATGTCCCACGACTGAACTCCTCCTTTACAAACTCACTACAAACATAATGAAGAAAACTGAGTCAACAATCAAGTCAATTATCAAATCTTCTAGGCCAATCTTTAAGAACCAACTTCAAGTCAGGTCTCAAATCCTACAAATTTAATGCAGATTAGTCCTAAAAAGTCTATTGAACCAAGTTCAAGTCGAGTCTTAAATCTTTTGAAAATGAGTCTGAGTCCAGTCTCAATACTTAATCTGTCTAAGGTGTTAATACAGTTAGACCAATACACACATGGTAAACTGAGTCTTGAGACTTAATCTGGTTCAAGCATCAAATTTTTACAGTGTTAGGCCAGGTCATGTTTCAAATCATTACAAGGCTACTATGGGGTCAAATGTGAAGTCTGTTTAAAAAAAAACAAAAAAAAACAAATCTAAATTTCAAAATACTCTCAAGACTTTCAGATCACGTGTGAGTCAAGTTTCAGGTCTTTCATGGGCAAGTGTTAAGAAGAATATAACAATTGTGAAGTCTTTAAAAAGAAGTCCACCCTCAGAATAATCTCAAATTTTTTTGGACTAATCCAACTAGAATATCAAGTGTTTGGAGATCTAAACAAAGACAACTCCTAAAAGTCAAGTCTTTCGGGTTCAAGTTACATTTCAAGTTTCTACGAATGATGTTCCTGTTAGTCATTGGTTATGCAAACAGTACAAGAAAGCACTGGCCAAAATCACACCAAATGCTTCTGTTAAAGTAAACTGGGATGTCTGGCATTAATCATGAATCAAAGCATCTTAATGTGTCAGACATTTTAATCAAATATTAAACTCAAACTTAGCAAAGAGTCTGTGTCTGGAACACTAAATTGTTCCTGTATGTCAGTGAATCTAACATAATGTACCATAAGAATTATGCACTGTAGAGTATGACAGAACACACTTTTTGTTGGTTATGTCCTATAGTATCTTTTTTTCTAGTTCTGTTTACTCTGTATGTTCAGAAGCATCATGTGTTTTTTTCTTTCTTAAAAAACAAACAAACAAACAAACAAACAAACAAACAGATCAGGGTTTTTTTTTTTAAACCAAGTGTCAATACTCATCGCACCTCTATGTCAGATCTCTGTGATACTCTCCCAAGTCCACTATATTTACCTGTAAGGATCATTCACGTTTGCCCGTACCATCTCCATGGCCCTCTCCCTTATCCCACAGGTACTGATGTCTCTCCTCAGCCCCAGATCCAGAATCAGGCCCAGAGGGCAAGACAGGGGGCAGGTAAGCACCATGCAAACCTGGGCCAGCCAGGTCAGACCAGGCGCCAGCTGGAAGCCGTAACCTGAGCACAAGATGTGAGGAGCCAGCTCAGCTAGGAAGAAGATAAGGAAGCCGCTGTTGAACACAGCAGAGACGATGGAGCCCAGTGCCCGGTACAGGAGCACACCGAGGACAGAATGCCCCAGAGCACACAGGAACAACAAAGAACATGCCTGCGGTGGAAAAGACATGCGTTTAGAAAACACTACTTCATTTGCACCTTTCTTTCCCTGTGGCTTCCCCACGTGCTTTTAGAAACTCACCATGAAGTTCCCCCTTCTCCTGATCGGCTCCAGCCGTTTGGCGGCTCGTTTCTCCTCCTCGGATCCACAGCTGTGTAGGACATAAAGCTCGACTGGGTCCAGCCACAAAAGGCTCAAGTTCACCGTCCTCAGCAATCCGCAGATCATAAGCACAAGCACTATCAGTACGGCCAGACCCCACGGCGGGATGTAGTCTGCTGGCAGATCCGTGTCAGTGTTTATTCGCAGTCTGTCCAGGCCCGCAGATGTCCATGTCTCTCCACTCCGCACACACAGGTGGTAGTAGGTCTGCTCGTTGCCAGCTTCCCCCTCAGAGGTGCTAACCTCCACAGTTAGAAGCACGCTGTGCGCATCGTCGAGTTCTAAATTGGTCACCTTTAACTTGGAGTCCTGGCGGTTGAACTGCTCCTCGCAAGGGTCCGGTGTATCACCGACAGCCCCAGCCGCTCCGCCAGCTGCTCCTGCGAACGCGACCCATGGCAAGCTTCCATTCAGATTAAACCCGAAGACACGGAGCTTAAACGTGGCTCCTTTTGGTGCTGAAATGATACGACCCTTCATGCACAGCGGATCCACTGGTTCTTCCAGCCGCAGCCCCAAAACCTGCGGAGCTTTCTGGCTGCAGGCGCCGTACCTGATTCCGCAGAACAACACTACCATCAACAGGAACCGTAGACCTGCTAGGCTGGCCACCATATTGGAATTGGTCAGTTTGGCTTTGCCTAGATCACGTGACTTTAGCCCCGCAGCGGCCCCGCCCCCCGGAGGGTTGAGCCAATGAAGCAAAACAAACAGCGCAACTGAGCTGCACGGCGGCCATTACGGTTCCACACGCGCGCGCACAGGCCTCATCCGCGAGTGTGGATCTGTCGTACATGTTGCGGTTTTTTATTGCGTCACATCCCTTTCAAGAAGAGCCGAGTGCATCCGGTAGTGAATTTAAAACCGCGACAGACTCTGGCTCCCATTTTCTGTCACAATTCAAAACGTATCACTTTAGGCCTCTTTACTTGCTGTTAAACTAATACAGCTGTCAGTACTGGGAGAAAATGTCACAGGCTGTTTGGACTCTTTTTTTAGGCGGGCGGACGACCATGATGAGACCAAATTGAAGCAAAACTGAAAACATTAACATAGGACCAGTGTTGGTCAAGTTACTTGAAAAAAGTAATCAGTAACTAATTACCGATTACTTCCCCCAAAAAAGTAATCCCGTTACTTTACTGATTACTTATTTCCAAAAGTAATTAGTTGCTTAGTTACTTTTAAAAAACACGATTTACAACCTGAACAGGTGATAAAGCAATAGATCTTTCAGCCCAATTCTACTTTTTCTGCATAATCCATCATACAAAATGTAATCAAATGGAAAAGTCTCTTTTTAAAACTTGTTTTATTAGTTTTAACCTTTTAACTTTATGCATCAAGCAAAAACATAATTATATGCAACATTCTCCGACTGGAAGAAATTTGTTTAACATTTAAACTTATTTTCTGCACATTCCAGCACATAAAATATATATATTTTTTTGTGTTTACACTCACTCTTTCAAATAGATGCAAAATTATTTGAAAGAGTTATTATTTATTTTCTGCTGTGCAAAACACAGCAGAAAATAAATAAAATCAAAGACTAGCAGTCCTTTTGCTCTATTTTCACCTGTAAAGCAGGAGTGGCGTAGGCGGAGGTTTGCCCTGGTGCAGGTGTGCCGCAGCGGTCAGTTGAAGAATCTGCGAGTTTCTCTGTGAGTTTCCCATTACGTGGTAGCGCACTCCTGGTGCTTGCTTGGAAGTTTAGGGGGTTTTTTCGCTGTAAAAAGTTTTCTTCCGATGCACAATGAACGCTAATGTTTTTGTCACTTTTTATGTAATCAAACTCAGTAAGTAAGGCCAGTACTTCCACGCTTTAGACGCTGCACGCTCATACTCTCTCCCGCACTCGATCCATTGTTGATCTGCACACAGCTGTTGTCAAGAATGTCGCACTCGCTTATGTCACTGTCATGAGACATTCTCGCAAAAAAATCATGGTTTTAGTAACGCAGTAACTCAGCATTCCTACGGGAAAGTAACAGTAATATAATTACCGTTTTTGCAATAGTAATCCCTTACTTTACTCGTTACCTGAAAAAAGTAATCAGATTACAGTAATGCGTTACAAGTAACGCAGTAACGTTACTGGGCAGTAACGTTACTGGGCAGTAACGCGCATAGGACAAGAACTACCAAAGTAAATCAGGAAACATGAGACAGTTCTCAAAGACGCAGACTAGGGAGGGAACACGAAGCACAAAAACAAATGTAACTGGACGTGGAACATAGTTTTTGTCCTTATGTCATCAAATGACACCTGGAGAAGAGAGACACGTATGTGAGAATGCTGTTTGTAGATTACAGCTCAGCATTCAATACCATCGTTCCCTCGAAGCTGGACAGGAAACTGCAGGATCTAGGACTGAGCAGCTCCTTCTGCAGCTGGATCCTTAGCTTCCTGTCTGACAGACGCCAAGTGGTCAGACTGGGCAGCATCACCTCATCCCCCATCACACTGAACACTGGTGCTCCACAGGGGTGTGTACTGAGCCCTCTCCTATACTCACTCTACACCTACAACTGCACAGCCACTAACAACTCCAACATCATTGTGAAGTTTGCGGACGACACTACAGTGGTGGGTCTTATCACCAATGGTGATGAGACGGCTTACAGGGAGGAGGTCAGCGCCCTGACCCACTGGTGTCAAGTCAACCATCTCACCCTCAACGTCGCAAGACAAAGGAGTTGATAGTGGACTTCCGGAGGTGCAGAGAAGTACACACCCCCATCACCATCAACGGCGCTGCTGTGGAGAGAGTGAGCAGCTTCCGGTTCCTTGGTGTACATCTGACTGAGGATCTTACGTGGTCAGTACACACAAACAAAACAGTGAAGAAGGCGCAGCAGCGCCTCTTCTTTCTCAGGAGACTGAAAAGATTTGGCATGAGCCCCCGCATCCTCAGGACCTTCTATCACTGTGCCATTGAGAGCATCCTCACTGGATGCATCACCACCTGGTATGGCAACAGCACCGCCTACAACTGCAAAGCTCTCCAGCGAGTAGTGCGGTGCTCTGAACGGATAATTGGAGGTGAGCTTCCCTCCCTCCAAGACATCTACAGGAAGCGCTGCCTGAGGAAAGCGGGGTGGATCATCAAGGACTCCAGTCACCCCAGCCATAAACTGTTCAGACTACTTCCATCAGGAAGGAGGTTCTGCAGCATCCGGTCCCGTACCAGCAAACTGAGAGACAGCTTTTTCCATCAGGCCATCAGACTGCTGAACACCTCATAGACACCTCAGCTTCACTACTGGAACTTCAACATTATGCACTCCATACTGTACAGTAATGCCACTGTTTTGCACATGTCTCAACTCTGTATATTTTTATATATTTTATTTATTGTTTACTCTATTTAACTTGTAAAATATGTGTGTACACACACACACACACACGTAGAAAAATATTTAGTATACACATCCAGGAATGCATATACTATTATATATTGTACATATATTTATTAGTTTCAGATGTAGCCATTCTTGTATTTTGCTTGTTTATGTTATTGTATTTGCACAACTCTGTTGCTTGTGAAGCTCGCACACAAGAATTTCACTCACATGTACTGTACCAATGTACCTGCACATGTGATGTGACAATAAAAGTGATTTGATTTGATTTGATTAGAGATTACCAGGTATAAAATCACCACTTACTAACCAATCAGGTCTCCAGAAAGTGGTGTGACCACTGGAAGATTCCTTGGACTTCTCCCGGAAAAGCAAAGCGATCAGTAGTGTCTGAAGTCTTTGTATTTCCTCGATGGTACTATGCAGAGAGCATCAGGTGCAGCTTTACTGCTTGATTTTTTTCTGTAGAAAGCAGTTTTTCAACAGTATTGTTATTCTATAGACGCCAATATATTCTAACATAGGACAGAATCCTTGCTGAACTTATAAAATCAAACAAATCAAAATCATACATAGATTAAGCTTATGTTATTAAATGTAATCGTCTTTTTAATTCAACAGCATTAACTCCGCAACTGGAAGAATAAAAATAAAACGTTTGGGACTACATTATGTTATGTCTGGAAGTGCCATGTTTTACTGATCGTAGCAACTAGCAACGTGCTAGTGCTTTATAGAATATTAGTACATACAGTGCTACACACAGCCCATTGGTTTATTTTCATTACCGACACTGGATTGCCCAATCAAATCTCTCAGGGCAACTGGTCTCTCCCGTACCTTCGCTGTGCCCTTACGCATCTTGTAAAACTGAGTTTAGTGTGGAAGAAGTGGCGAAAATGTGGAGCTAAAACGCTGAAAGAGAAATAGAAACTAAAAATAAATGCAGGAAAACGTGTCAAATTAACCGACATGTAGAATATCTGCTGCATCGTGAACTATATTACCAGTAACAACTAGAAACCAGGCCTCACAGAGCGACAGAGGAAGGTGTAATCAACGTGGTAACCAAATTGATAGAGGGACTCAAGGATTCAGGTAAAATGCATGGATGCTTTGATCATGAGCCACACCTAATAGTTAAAGTGTAGCTTTTTAGTGTCATATGCTGCAGGGCAGTGAAACTAAGAGCCAACCAACAACTGGACCAATTACAAAGAAAGTCTCTCAATATCAATGAATTATGTACATAATCAACATAGATTTATTTTTGATGCATTTTTGTGAGTGATCATGATTGGTCGCCTGGACCAAAAATGCCAGGCCCGATTTATTTGTGCCAGACCAGTCCTGCGCTGAGGAGATAGATTTTATGTGTGTAGGTTTGCCGTACCTGAAACCACTGAAGTGCAAACTCTGCATTGCAGTGCTACGGTAATGTCTGCATTTTAATTTGATCATTTAGAAAATGTCATTATGCTCGATTCCAATCTCCTGCTGCTGGGACTGTATCTACTAGAATACAGGATTCCCACCAAGAATACCTATTAAATCAATCAAATTAATTCCACTTTGATCTACAACAAACTAAAGCTATTTCCATGTCTCCTTTATTAGACAATAAGTTCAGGGTTGCAAGCATAGCTGGACTGGCCATCAGGCATACTTGCCTGGTGGGCCGATGGTGATTTTTCGTTTTTATGGGCCTATGATTTTTTTTTGTTGTAACGGCATAAACAATGAAAGGTGGTGGATTGGCCAGATGCTGGCCGATGTGTAAAAATAACTCAGTTGTTTGGTGGTGGCTATGGCGGAGCTTCCACAGATTCAGTAACATTAGCAAGTGGTGGAGGCCAGCAGGTGGATGATGGAAAGGTGAGGCAGGAGGAGGAGAGACCCGAGGCGGTCCGAGTGTCAGGTGAACTGAACTTCAGGTAAGAAGTTATGACCTGCAGTGTATCTGAGTCAGATATAAACCAAGTTTAGGTGTAATTTATTTCCGTTATGCTGACTTTTTACCATCAGTTACAATAACTCGTACTGCGTGCTAGCTAGCATGACGGAGTTTCTATACAGCTGGGTGGGTGCACTCAGAAAAATAAAGGTGCCAACTGGAACCAAAAGTGGTTCTTTAAACTGATGCCATAGAAGAACCTTTTTGGTGCCACAAAGAACCTTTCAAACAATGGTTCTTTGAAGAACCATCAAGAAATGGTTCTTTGGAGCACCTTTAATGGTTTTTCTGGCATGGCTGGCGGAGTGAGCCGTGTGGTGTGGAGGAAAAGGAGGACCCAAAATGCAGGCAGCCGACTGATGATATGAGTAAGAGTTTATTTACAGGTGACAGTGGCAGGAACAGACAACGAATCATGAGACATACTAACGGAAACCTAAACTGGGAAAACTAAAGAGCAACTAGAAATCCTCAGGGCACGGGGTGAAAGGCAGAGAGACGCAGACTGACGGAGGATACCAAAAACGCAGAGATACACAGATGAACGCAGACGAGCCGACAATGAACACAGACGGACACCCACTAAATATACACACACAAGGTAATCGGGTAATCACACACAGGAGGGAAGAACAGCTGAACCCAATACACATGAGGACCGGAGGAGACAAGCTGAACACAATGACAACAGACACAGACTTTCAGAACAAAACAGGAAATCTAGAACCCAAACCGGACACAAGGGGGGAGGACACAGAATAACTAGAACAGAGGGACATAATCATAAAACACAAAACGCTGGGCCAGCACCATGACATTTTCAAAGAATCTTTTTAAAAATGGTTCTTTAAAAATGATTAAAAATGTTTTTTTAAAGAACCTTTTTGAAATGGTTCTTTAATGAACCATTTTAAACCATTTTAAATCTTTCAAAATAAAATCTAACATAAATTGAATTTGAGCAGGGTAAAATAAATACGAGCACAGCATAGACATATATTAATGGTTTATTGCCATTTCGTAGTATACCAAAAGACAAAAAGGCATTTTAACCCTCAGCACAACATCACAACTAATACATGTCACATATTAGTCATTTAAACAGTAATAATCTATAGATAACACAACAATACATGTATTGTTTAATTAATAAAACATCAGAAAGTGATACAAAACACATTAGAAATAGCAATAGCTTCATAACAGACCAATAAAATCAACACATTTTCATCAGCAGATGTTTGCATGTTCAGTAAAAATATTTCAACAACAAGTTTTTGATTAAAATGATCAATGAACTTCAGCGTTATGTAAGGCAAGTTTCATGTTGGACTCATGGTCCTTTGTTAGTCCAGTTTAGGACAATGTCTCTGATATATGTATCATATCAAATATATGTTATATCAAAACAACCCCACACCTGCAGTTGTTTCAGTTTTTCACAGGTGTTTCCTGTCAGTGGTCAACCTCACTCAGGGGGACATCCATATCAGCTAACCAAATGACAAGCTCCTCCCTTTGTGCTTCGAATCCCTCCCACTCTGAGACAAGGAGCTGAGAGAGAGAAAACAAGGGTCAATTATAAAGAAGAGAGAAAACTGAAACCCTCCTCAGAAGGTCTGACTCGCATACCTACAGTCGACCTGTGATGGACTCCTGTTTGGCGGTCACGTCATCCCAGCGGCGGCCGCACTCCCTCGCGAAGGCCAGCAGCTGAGTCTGCAGGGTGCCCTGGAAGAGCTGAGTTAATGTTCGACTCCTCCTGGTCAGGCTCTCCAGCTGGATGAGCCGAGGTCTCCCCTTTCGCCGCCGCCTCTAAACACACAATCAGAAATTGCATGTAAAGCAGGAGGTGCAGATTTTTTTTGCTATTCTTTTCTAAATCCAGGCTTAATCACGTGGAGGTATTTGGAAAACTTTTTTGGCCAGCGGACAACTGCTGTCTCGCAGGAAGTCAAATCAAATGTATGCGATACACAATCAATTCACAAGAACACATTAAAAAAGAAAGTCCCGTTCTTGCTTGATTTCAACTGAATTCTGCATCAAAACAGGGTGACAGAATTAAACGAATGTTTGCAGCAAATGTGAGCACAAGGCCTCACTTTTTACAAGCCTACTATTAAAGTTCTCTTCTATGCAGACAGCGTTCCTGTTTTCAAGGCACAACTTGGATCTGCTGTACAAATCTTATAGATACACACTAAATGAAACAATAGTGTGCACGACTCCAGATTCTGATCCCTCATCCTAATATGGTCCCAAAAGGCTCACAAAAACCAACATAGCAATAAAGCAAATGTTGAGGCTTCAAAATACAAAGTCCATAAACCAATGGCTGACATGGGTTTTATCATAAGGGTGATAAATATACAACATATGTTCTTAAGACTAAAAGTATAATACAGATTTTAGCCTGAGAAATTTGATGTTCATTTACCTGCAGATTAGAGCAGGGCGATATGACCAGAAATATTTATCACGATATACATTTGAAAATTTGCGATAACGATATAACTGACGATATAAATGACACTAGACAAAATACTTTACAACTCCACAACTTTATTAGTGCAAAAAACCCCATCAATGTATTTTCACTTAAACAAGCAGCTGTTTTTTATGTGCATTAGAGTTATATAAAAATGTAACAGTGCAAATTCCTTGCTGACAGTTTAACCAAAAGGCATTTCCAGTGGAAATTGGCCGACATATCCTCAGCATAACCATGTATAATATCCACAAAACTTAAAAAGAGGTTATACACACACAATACGGTAATATTATGTTGAAGCGCAGTACGTATCACTCTGCGAGGCTCCTGCCTACGATAGCCGTAATGCTCTGACAATCCATCAAGCGGTGCGGGTTCGTAGCTTAGCAAAGTCGTACTGAAACATTTGACAGATTTTCGCCGTGTACCACATAAAATCATTTCGAGGTCAGTAAACACAACCAGAATTCATACATAAGGCACACGGGATTATAAGGGGCACTGTCGATTTTCAGAAAAATCAAAGGATTGATTTTAAGTGTGCCGTATTTTCCAAACAACACGGTAATAACGACGGCCCGCTAGCATGCTCTACCAAAAATAGTGTTTTGTTGTGTATCTGACGGACAAAAGCCAAACCAGTTCCACACCACTGAAGTTGCAGCATTTTTACAAACCAATTCTGGTTCATCCGTTTCATTTAACGATCCACTTTCGCTCTTCTCATTCTGTGTCGCCGCCATGTGCGTATGTAAACATAGGCACTGCGCATGCGCGTTTTACCCATATTCTATCACTATATTTCATTTTCCTATCGTTGCCCAAAATTACACCGGTATTATCGTGAATGGTATGATATAGCCCAGCCCTACTGCAGATGCCCTATACCTGCCTGCTCTGTGGTTTTCCACAATATTTTGCACATCACTATTTAATACAGGAAGTAGGTGAACTAAAACAAGTCATATTTCTTTGTGAGAGGACCATATTAATGAAACCAACCTCAATGACATCATAGAGATCCCTAAAGATGCTCCTGCTGCTTTTCTTCCTCCTCATCCTAAGCTTCCTTCTCCTTGTCCTCGACTTCCATCCAATTGTAACTCAATCTAATTGTGTTCCTCCCCCCCTCTTCCTCATTCTGTTGTTGTGAACAGAATTAGTGTGAATCTGAATTAATTTGTGCAAACGAGAAAAATCTGCTTTTCGATCAGAGGTAGAGCTGGTCGATAGAACGATAATGATATGTATTGCGAAATAACTTTTTCTCGATGGAAAAGTTAAACTATTGCGATAGGCCTCATCTCTCTTGTCCTCTTAAAAAAAAAAAAAGAAGAACAGCCAATCCAAATCAAGTAGCGCAGAGCCAAACCAATCACAGCCGCAGCGTCACGTCACGTGACTTGTTACGTACAGCACAAGTGCCAAGCCGCACATGTGTATTTGTTTGGCAAGCAGCCAGCCGCCATGCCGCCTGGGTAATGGAGGAAATGAGTGTGCTGACTAGAGAAAAATCTACCGAGAGGAAATGAGTGTGCTGAGAGCGTGACCGAAGGTTACCGAAGAGAAAACAGATGATGGTTCCAATGCCGGAGAGATTGTCGAACGGAAGAGCCATAGAAGTTCCGTAGTGTGAAGGTATTTCGGCTATTTCAAGTCTGACAAAAAACAGAGTAGCGCACACGGTAAATTGTGCCAAAAGCAAGTCTGGAAATACAAAACCGGTGCATGCTCAATCACTGACTGGAAGCGCTAATTCGCCATTCGGCTTTTGTCAGACTAAAGTAACTGTTAAAACAGTTTGAAAAGCTAAGCTATACAACAAGGAGAGATTGAGAATTTCCTTTTAGTTCTCAGTTTATTTGATATTGACAAAAGTTAGTCAATTTTGTCTGTTCTTCTGTAAAACAAACTAAGATTTATTTTTAGAATTAATATTTTGTTTCTAAGTGGAATTGACAATTTAGTAGTCTGTTTCATTTGTTCTATTTTGAAACTTAAACGCTTTAGCGGCTGCCTATTGTGTAGTTTGCAGTGATGTTGTGGCAGTGATGTACACTGTTCTGATGGTATATATGTATCAATCTATCAATTGTTTGTTGTAAGACTCAGATAAAAAAAATTTTTTAAAGCGAGACATTTTAAATGAGAATAAGAAAGAAAAGTATTTCCTTGTGCCCCCCTTTCCCCGTTAATGCCCTACATGGACCCCTGGCAACACTTTGCTAGACCCGCCCCTGCACAGTTAGCAGCTGTCAGCTACTTAGAAAAGGATCCTGGTGTTATTTGTCTCTCAGAAACAGTTCACGACTTCCCTTCAACTCATTCCTGTCACCTAAAAGGTAAACCTGTTTCTCCATCACCTGTTCAGCTCTGATGATCCAGTAAGGACATCTCCTAGTTTCATCTTCATGTTTCCCTCTCACCACATATACAAACCGACATCATGACAAGCAGCTTTACAGCTGTGGCTCCAGCAAACATCAGCTGAAGGCCTTTCTTCAGGCCAAAACCTTTCAACCTTTGCTATCATACTCTCAACATGCCCAAACAAATCCTGTTCCAAACAAGCCAAGGTATGAAAACCTCTCTCATTTATGAAAAACATTTGGCTTAAAAAGAGCAGCGTTAGTAACGAAACTCATTATAATGACATTTGGAACTGATGAACCATGGAACAAACCAGATAGATAGATATAGATATATATACACTTTGTGACTGTATGTCTACACATTATCCATTCAACAATAAAAACTATAGCAATTTTATTTTAACACTGACTGTAGGTCTAGTTTTGTCTTGAGCAACTGCACTGAGAGTGTTTCATGCATCTCTACATGTAGCAAAGAACAAAGCAGCCTCAACTTCAGTATCAGTATTATCCACTAATAACTACACCATTAACTAGCCCTAAAGAGAGACAGGATTGATGAGGGCAAAAGTCAGGCGTGATAACGGTCTAATCTTGTGATAGAGAATGTGAACACTCTCACATCCCTGTTAGGCTGTACTGCTGTTTTTTTACTTACCATGAGCAGACTTATCAGAAAATTATGAATAAGGACCACAACACCACACATGTTAAAGCATTTTAAGATATTTGGGGGGGGGGGAAAGGCTTCTTGCAGATCCCTGCAATGGCTATGGCATGAAAACACAACAGAAACTTATAGGGTAGAGAATGTTTGATGTGTGGTCCTGACCCTGAACTTCAGATAACCCTATTTCTAATCAGCTTTGTCAACAGCATTTATAGGTTCGTAATTATTAATGAACTTTTTGAATTCAACATAGTGCGAGACTTCAGACTTGATAACCCCTACCACATAAGTCCGTACAAATGTCTAATCATCTAAAATAATATTTTAGCATCTTCTATTTTTCAGGCAGCGCCCCTGGTGACATGATTTTGTGTCTCAGTAAAGCTTTTAATAATTTTATTTATTTCAAGTCACTGATTTTTCACTAATTTCTCATGCTGTTTAATATAAAGGAATAAAAGCCTCCCTGCAATGTGTGCTCCCTTTTCTCCTTTTCTTTTATATTTGTGCAGTAAATCAAACAAAGAAGTATTTCAGGTAGGCCACAAAATCAACCTCAGGTGCAATCCCAGTTAATTCTGCTGCTCTCAATGCCAGCAAACAAACAGCTGAGGTGTGGGGAGCCATAGCCCTGCCCCCCAGGACCTGGAGGAGATCCAGGCCCCAGACATCTAGAGGCCCCCCAGAGCACAAGAGCCCAAGAAGGAATCACCAGAGTGTGGTGGGGGGAGATAGGTCCCTACATATGGGGGGGCCTGAAATGTTCTCAGAGAGGTAGAGTCTAAGACCCAACCTGACACATAAACATAGACAAACAGTCATACGCAGACACAAACATGCAATCCCACCCTTATGCACACATATGCAAATACTCAACACTTGCCCAACATGGAGACACACTAACACACTCAGAAAGGGACAGAGGAGGAATGTCTCCCCTTCAACTCAGTGACACACCTGTACCTCAAGACCCTGCATCTGTGGTGGTGTGAGGGAGCCAGCTGGGGACAGTAATAGCTGATTACTTCGGTTATGACCTTCTACACAACTAATAAATCACCCATCCAGTAAATCTCAGATAGGACGTGCTACTTAGGCTGCTTTAGCCTCAGTGTGCACACAGTTGCTATACATTTGCAATCCACTTTGCAGCCCACCTCAGATCTTCATTTTGTACTACCTCACACTTAATATCATATCTGTTGTCACTGAGGCCTGTTCTGTTCTGTGCTGGGGCCTTGGCACTGGAAGATGGAAATAATCTTCTTTTGCTTCATGTGTGCAACCACTGTTTGGACTGGACTTTGCCTCGGGACTTTCTCAGATGTCTTCTAACAATTCTCACAACAGTTAATGTGAAATAAGCTCATTTTCCTGCAGACACAGAGTCAGACAGATTTTCTGTAGAGAAATATATCTCAGCTTTATTAACCTCAGATTTCGTTTTGCTTTTTATGCCTTACAGTAGTTAGAAAATAATATATACACATTGCTTTAATTACACAATCCTTATTTGGAAGTGCTCCATCTCTGCTCAACCCTTGCAATAAAAGAAAAATGTATCGTTACACTTAAACCTGCTAAACAGGTATTCTGGGCACAGAAGGAAAGGGAAAGCAGACTTTTTTGCCTTCAGGGCCTGGAGTTTTGTATTTGTCAGTTTGTCACTGACTTTTCTTACATTTGGTCTGCAACTCAGAAAAACTAATCAAACAGCAAACATGCAGTTGGAATTTGCTAAATGTATTTCACCCTCAATGCATGAAACCTCAAACAATTTCAAGTGATACACAGTGCAGGAAACCTCACTGTGCTTCATAAAACGTTTAAGCTTTGTGTAGGTTTAATCCCAGCACCAATGCAGTGTTAAAACCAACACAGCAGGTGTTGTTGATAAGCCAGTAGCCAAAGGAATTTCAATAACTTTATCCAGCAGGAGATGAACAGAAATAAGACAGGCTGGAAAAAAAAAACATGAGGAAAAGTGACAAGGAAGTGTAGGAGGAGAGTAGAAAATAAAAGAAAGATTTTGGCAGAGAAAATTAGCTTTGGTTTTCATGCCATTTATGAAGAATACTATAGAAGACAGTAGAAGTAAATTATTATTTGAGGCCAACTTTGTGCATTGTTTATTGCTATGCAATGCCCTCCTAGTAAAACAAGGGGAAAAATCATGTTTCATCTTCCATTACAAGTAAAGCTCTTTTTTCCATGTGTCCCCAGCACCTCTTCATGTACAGAATATTTACAGTAATATAACACAAGCAACAATAAGAAGAAATGAACACAGTGTTTCTGGGCAAAGTAACCCAATAAAAGCTGCGTGTTACAGCCGGAAGCCCATTTTGACAGATACCTTGTGCACATAAAAACAAACAAATTATAAATAGAACGTTTACAATAAATACAACGTTACTTAGTAAGTTTTCACATTTCCCAGTACACAAACTGGTAGTCAAACAGCCAACCAGTGGCTTTACTGGAAACCAGTAAAACTAATTGCTACATGACATGTATTAACCAGAAGTGGACATTTTCTTGAAACAGAACATAAGGCTAGTTTGACTATACATATATATGCTTTAAACAGACAGGTTTTTTGCCCTGGTCAGAAAGATCCTGCTAAATAAACTCTATATTTTCACATAGTGCAGCTATTTTCCATGGCTAGTTTTTACTTATATTTGTCCCCTGGGCAAAAATTAGCTGCCCGGACCTCCCCTAGTGTCTGGTATGCTGATAATGGAATACTACAAGGCTACAGTTTTGCTCTATGCTCAAAAATCAGTTTTGCAATATGCATCATTGAGGTACAAAACTGAAATGATGACAATATGGGTGTAAGGGTATAAAAAGTTCATTTCATGATAAGACTTCCTTGGTTTTGGAAATCGTGTGAGTTAAACACTTATTAGTTTTAAGTATAAATTAAACAAAGTATTCGTTTGCACTTATGACCAACAGTGAGTTTTGTGTACCCTTACAGCCCTAAGAAGATGGTCTAAACTACAATGGAATCCACTTCAAAACAAGATCGCAGGATAAAAAAATTAATTCACACCCAAAACAACTGACTCACAGTAAATCTGTGGCCTTTTGGTTCCTGGAGAGGAACCCAGTTTTTAGCCCTCTGGGGGGGAAAAAACCAATGTTTTGGAATTTTTACTTTTAGAGTTTTATGCTATGTAACTCATATGCATTTTTGTAAAACTAGCTTATACGTCGGTATTTTTTCAAATAAATATCTTTCACTAGATCTTCAAAAAAATAGTCTCTCTTATGTTATCGTTAAAGTCAGTTCAATTGTCTTTTAGACAGATGGAAAAAAAGATAGATTACATACTAGCAGCTTTAACATTGTCATTCTTCTTAACATGGGCTGAACAGTACTATTTACAAATACACTTTAAAATGTAGTTCACATTGTATCAAGGATATGAATGTATCTCTGGTCTAGAATACTGAACAAGGACAGAGAGGATTTTTAAGGGAAAGGTTAAAACTACTGGTGTGAATCACCGTGAAGACATGCAGTGTTTGTTGTCCATTAAATTCAAACAAGCTACATTCTAAGATCAAGTCATAAGCCGACTTTTGCCCATCGCTTATTAACCTTGTGCTTACTGGCAACTCAACAATTTTCTAGAGCAGCGAAGTGGGGGCAGCACTAGTTTGAGACTGTGTTTCAACACCTCGAGATTACAACCGATCTACACCGTGTCTGACTGTACAACTGTACTTTGTACTACGTCTCAAATGTACTTGATTACAGTGCAGTGTGTAGTCGGGTGAAAATAAGACTTACATTTGAAAACATTACCAAAAAATCACAATGGAAATCTGCCTTTTTGTGTTTTTATAAGACCTAAATGCTAAAGGTGCTAAAAACTAAACAATGTTAACCAACCAAATAAACATACTACAGTTTTAAAGGAAAATACACTGTAGATTCCAGTTAGTCTGTTTTTGTTTTATTCCAAAGGCTTCAGAGATGTTTGTAGGTAGTCAGTTTCCAGTCTTTTGAAAAGCTAACAGATTTTAACCTGCTTATGTAATGTTTAATTCTAAAAATTGCACCAATATTTCTAATTAACTATAGTCCTATTTAAGATCATTCGAAGCTAGCACAGACTTTGGTTGGGAGTTTTGGATAACAGATAATGTTTCTTTTAAGCAGCCAAATGTGCTGTGAATACACTTGCTATGAAAAACCATGAGCACACATGCTACTTGCTCTGGAATATTTAAATCCTCATCTCAATGTTGTTGAGGTTTAAGCAGCATCAAACTTAGCTTTAGTAGAGAATTTATAACAAAGAGATCAGACATATCAGTGAACACAAAGTGTTGCAAACAGTTGATGTCCAGTTCTTTCAGCCTCTTTTGGATGGACACTATATTCACAGTGAGGGATATGTACTGGAAGTGGAAGACAGTCAAGATAAATATTATCTGTCCTGCCTGTCCTCTAACTTGTCAAAAGTAAAAGTAAGCAAAAAATAAATAAAAGTCAAATAAATAACAAATTAAATGTCAAATACTCATAGATCGATATTATTCAAAATAAATATTTTAATATTGCTCCTGGAAATTAAATAAATTTTAAAAAATGCATTAAGGAGGTAGGCACAAACCGACACCCACCTTCACAGATCTAGTGACACTGCATTAAAGGACCGTACCAGTGTTTTAGCACCTTAATTACACCTTAATTCGTGATTTTTATTACCAATTAACAAATTTGAAGCTACAATTTTCGAGCTTTTTTTCAGGAAGCCACAGGGTTTTTTTGTTTGTTTGTTTTATAAAATAAATACATAAGTAATTTTTGTGCTGATTGATTTACCTGACATAACGACTTTTTCAAAAAAAAAAAAATAGGCTTCCTGAAATAAGGAAAAGTCCAGCCTTTCCCCCCCAAAAGATCAGACATAATAGAATGTGTCTATTTGGTTTAAAACAAGTTACAACTTGCATCACCACCAGTTTTTCAGTATGTGTCAACTTATACTTACTTATACTTATACTGAAGAAGCGGTTCAATACAGTGAATCTGGTTCTTTTGAAATAAGAAAAATAAAAGTGTTCATCTGTCACAACAATGACTTCTTAGAATCAGCCTCAGTTTCAAAAAACAAGTCAAGAAGGCTGTCATTAACAAGAAACTGAATAAATGATCACTAATGGAATAAGCCTCAACTGTTAACTCTAGTACTTTTGGAAATGTCAATCTTGATAAAGATAAACTCAAACGTCCATGCAACTGAAATAAAACAACAGCAAAAACGTCTTATGTTAAACTGCATAGTAGGGATAAGGATTATAGTAGGGATGTCTGTTCTATTAATGTGATGATGTTAACAGCCAAAGCTTTAGTTCTATTTGAAGAGATTTTTTAGTATTTTCTTCCAAAACACATGTAGTGCTCATTTTTGTTGATCTGCTTCCATAACTGCTAGAATCCAAAATTATGAGCAAAAACAAAATTGTATTTATTGCCTGGCCCCAATTCTTTTTACCCTATTATAATAATGTGGGAGCAAAAATGTCAAAAACCTGGAGAGAGGGAAAACCCACAACTATATGCATAACAGATACAACTTAAGGGAAGTAATCTTCAAAAGATGTACAGACACAACCCTGTGTAAATGAAAAATATATATAATTAAAAGATATATATATATATATATATATATATATATATATATATATATACTATACTAATATATATACTTATACATATATACATGTATAATTTAAAAAATACATTTAACATGTAAAGTAATTGTAATGAAGAATTTCTGATGGACAGGGCATAAACAGAAAAAAGTGTAGACTATTAATTACTAAATATTGGAAAGTGAGTGGGATTAAATAAGCTTATGCTTCTTCCTACTCCTTTATGAACATGCAATTTATTTATAATTATTATTGCTTTGTTTTCCTTCTGTCTTGCTTTGTTTGCTCTTTTTTCCTCTGTTATACTATTTTAACATGTAAAGAATACAATACCATACTCATTAGGGTTCCTTTTTCTCTCCTCTCCCCTTGGTCTTTTTTCAGTGTTGGTAGGGAAACATGCAGGAAGGTACAGAGGAGGAAGTCTATTGGTCTCACAGACTGTTGATCTCCTCAGCTTCTTGTCAAAAGGAAGGGTCAGGTGACAGCAAGCAAACAGGAACCAGAATTAGTGCCCGTGTGGTATGTAATGTGAGATAGTGAGTGCACAGGTAGTTTTGGTAATCCCAGAGGGATTTGAGTTAAATGGTGCTTTCAGTATGTGCGTGACTGATTGTGTGAACATGTGGGTGAGGGTGGCTGGGCCGGTGGGGGCCCATGCAGTTCTGCTGCTCACTGAGCAGAGAAGTAGTCTCTCCTGGCCCGTTCTCTGGGCTGACAGAGGGCGGAGATAGCGGAGACTTGGAGGAAAGGGTGGAGCTCAGAGTTAGATTGGGGTTTTGGGCACACAGGACGGTGCTCATGGAGGAAGGAGGAGTTTGGGAGATAGGGGCGTGGTTGCTTGGAGAAGGAGTGGCCTGGGGCAAAGAATGGCTTGGCCTTCTGCTGGAGGAAGAAGAGGTGGTTTGGGGCAGTGTGGTACGGTCACTCAGAGGTGTAGGCTGAGAATTGGATGCAGGGCGCTTCACAGGAGGTGTGGCCAGCGGCAGTGGGGTGTGTGGCCCTGGTGGCGTCACAGGGGGCAAAGAAACCGACGTGTCCAGGCGTGTGTGACTGCCCTCTGGAGACTGTGGTGTGCTGTCCAGCCTCGATGCCAGCAGACCATTCTGGTACTGAGGACGAGTGATCTATGCAAGACAAAACAAAGGTGAATAGATTTTTTTTTTTTTTTTTGCCTGTCCCGTTTGGATCTTTAGCCATCAGAATTGCTGTCTGAAAGCCAAGAAAGATGCCAATTGGATTTACTTTACCAAGTGGATCCTCATGGCCTTGCCATATTGGTCCATTTGATTGACCTTTATTATAATTATGTATTTATTTTATTTTCGTTTTTTAGAGACGGGACAGACATGACTGGGGGATAGGACAGGGAGAAAGAATGAAAGAATGAGAGGGAGAGAAAGAAAAATAGAGGGGAGATGAGATGGTGAGAAAGGGGGAAGAAAAAAAAGAAAAACAAACAAAACACCTGGATCACCACGATCAACAAAGAGCAACATAATAAAAACAACACCATCACATATATGGGAATATAACTGTAAATACTAAATATTAAACATTATTGTGCAGCACGTAAGATCGACAGCGCACAGTGTGCTTTGAGGTAGGAGCCAAAAAGGGTGTCGTTTGTGTGTGTGTACACCTGTGAGCATGAACGTGCTTGTTTTAAAAGGTTCCTTCATGTAATGATCTGCTAGAGGGTGTGGGGAGCCACAGCCCCGTCCACCAGGGCATCAAGCAGGTATGGAGGAGATCAAAACTCCAGACATCCAGAGGCCCTCAGAACACAAGAGACCAAGGAAGACCAACAGAGGGGCAGCCGCGCCACTATCCCAGAAAGAGCTGACGAGAGTCCCAAATGAGGGGTCACTCAGCAGCCGCGGAGCAGAAGCCAGGGGGGGTTGCAGTGATGTGCCCGTGAGCTCCGCCGGCAGCCAGCTGTGCCAGAGTGACCGAGCCCCAGACCGAGAGCCCGAGGGCACCCCACCCCCGAAGTGGCCCGAGCGAGCCCCAGGCTCCAGGCCCTGATAAGCGGGCCACCAAGGAGTGAGCCGGTGTGTACCTGGACGCCCATCCCCGGACACAAAGAACCACCAACGCACCGATGTCTGAGGGTGTCTGCCACTGGTAGGGGAAGTGGTGGGGGAGATAGGCCTCCATACCTTGGAGGACCTGGGATGTCCCCAGAGAGGTGGCGTCTGATACCCGACCTGACATATGGACACAGACAAACAGGCACACACAGATACAAACATCCATTCCCACCCTCATGCTCTCATATGCAATTACTCAACACTCACCCAACGTGGAGACAGACATAGAGAGACACTGTACACACAATCACACTCCCCAAGTGTACTCTAAGCCCCGGGTCTAGGTAACCTTGCCCCTGGAGGGGGGAACTGCACCCAGACCCAGGTGGTGTTACCCTTTTCACTGGGGTGGGGAGAAGCAGACCGCCCCGACTCCGCAGCAGCAGGGAGGCCCCACATTCCAGACCCCAGTCGGACGGCCAACTTCTCCTCCTAGCCCCCCCGCTCCAGCAGGCCGCAGAGAATGGGGGTGAGAGAAGACTCCAAACCTCCCTCCGCCCGCTCATATGTAGTGTTGATGCATGTGTGTTCTAAGGTGCCTTTAAAACCCAGGAGGGCATGGAGCTACCTGCCAGAGAGCAGCAGGTAACCGCATAGCCCCTCCTGCTAGCCCTCAATGTCTACGTGTATTTAAAATTGAGAGGTGGGCAACGACGCCAGGGGTGAGGTTGTACACCCTGATGGTCTTTTGGAGTCCGTGTAGCGTGCCCACCCCCAAGATCCTACATGTATGTGTTATGAGAGTGTGAGTAATATGAATGTTTAAGTTGTGAGATAAAATTGAGGCACAGGCAGCCAGAAGGGGACAGAGGGGCGGATGCCTCCCCTGCACCCTTGTGACACATCTTTACCCCAAGGCCCTGCATATGTGGGTGATTGTGGTGGAGCGGAAAGAGGGAGGCAGCTGGAGATGGGGAGGGAAGGAAGGGAGGGGCAAGTGACCCCTCCCTGGGGCCAGCTCCCTCACTGACCCCAGTAGGCACCCCCATACTCTGCAACCCGCCAGGGAAAGGGGGCCCAGGCCCATCTGGACCGGGGCCCAGTACAGCAGCGCCGCCCGGCCCCACAGAGCCCGGGACAGCCCACCCGACCCCACCTCAGAGAAAATTGCACCCACCCCGTCATCCACTCATCTTCCACACTACACAAGACAATAGACACCCAGGCTGAGATCTTCCTCCACCTCTCCTGTATCTCCCCCTCCTGCATAGTGAGTTCCTGAAGAGAGGAGAGCTCCTGCAAGATGTAACAACATCCCCCACCAGTAGAAGAGCCTCCCAGGTGGCTCGATGCACTGGCGGCACCCTGCGCCAGGACTGGGCCCCCATACACCCACCCGCCCACAACCCCGGCAACACACCAACCAGGACCCAAGCCCCCGAGGCCCAGCCAGGGCCCCAGCCCAGAGACGGAGCGCCCCCAGAACCTCACGCCCGTCCTGGACCCACCCAGGGGCAGCCAGCCAGGCTACCAGGTCAGTAACCCACGTCCGTCAGCACAGACCCTCCCCTAGCCCTGCTGCACGCAGCCACGAGGAAACCGTCACCTAAGAGCCAACAGAGCCCTTAATAGGCCATGACCGCTACCCCGGGTTGAGCCCTCCAAGGAAGATGCTCCTGGGGAACCCCCCGACGCCCTAAGCCTGTCCCTACCCCCACACCAATCACAACAGCAAAGGTGGGACTAAACTATGACCCCCCACCCCCACTAAGTGATGGAGCTGATCAAAGGAGCCCAGAGCAATTGATCTGATGTGGTGGCAGAGGCTGTATCAAGACTAATGTAATCTAATAGATAATTTCTATATTGGTTAGAATTAAGATTATTTTTATTTTTCCAGTTCATGAGGACTGTTTTCTTGGCTATGCATAGGGCAGTGAAAACCATATGGGCTATATTCTTTTCTGTAGTGACATTATCTAAGCTGCCCAACAAAAACACTAAAGGGGAAGTTGGAATGTTACATTTCAGACACTTTGATAAGTCTTCACATATCTCGCGCCAAAACTTCTGAACTGGTGGACAGAACCAAAGAGCGTGGATATAATTGTCCGGTGAATTCGTTTGGCAGTGTGAGCAGTTGTTGGTAGACGTAAAGCCCATCTTGAACATCCGATGACCTTTATAGTGCATATTTTGTATTGAATTAATTGAAAACTGGGATTTCTAATTAGATGAAAGGTTTTTAAGCAAATCTGAGACCAGAAGTTTTAGTCTAAGTTAACTGATAAATCCGCTTCCCATTTTGCAATAGGAAGTGATATTGATTCATCTGTTTTAGAAAGCATTCTCAAGTTCAAGTTCAAGTTCAAAGTTTATTCGCCACATGCAGTGGCAGGTTGCCCTGCAGTGGAATGAACCCGCCCCCCGACCTTACACATACAACACAGACATCACATGGGTATACAAGTCGGAGAACGGTTGCATTACAGAAAAAACACTGAAATGTACACTACAGTGGGAAAGGTACAAGAGGAAAAAAAGAGACCTCTACTCATGCTGGGCTACAGGAGGACAGCATGAGAACAGGAAACAAAAAAAAACTCCTCTGCACAGAAAAGCACATAAATGTCCACAGTACAACATTGTAGAGCACGTGACCAGCAACAGGGTTGGGTAGGGGATAAGGAGTTCTCCCAGGCAACACAGCAGCCATCCTGCCACTGCGCCGACTCTCCAGCGCGGGCTCAGACCCGCCTCATGTTCCCAGGAGGCAACAAGCATTGAAGGCGTTGGAAGGGGATGGGGGATGTGTGAGTGCTTATCAGTGTAAGTGTATGTGTGTGCGTGTCCATAGTTCAGCTGAGACAGTGTCCTTCGCCCTATCAGGCTAAGTAAACAGTCTGCTAGCCAATCCAGTTGGCCTTGCATGGAATGGGAAGAATAGTCATCACACAGTCGTTATCAGGGATTTTTTGTTTGGCTCCAGCCTTGGGCCTGAGCAGCTGGCACCGTTGAGTCTTCACGGCAGCCGTAAGCGTCTCCAAGGTGTTAACCATGCTGCGTTCGTTGTGAGAGGTCGCGCCTCATCCCATCGCTTCAATTCCAGCGGTCAGCCTTGGGGGGGGGGGGTTTGAACAGCTGGTTCCACTCTCTTATTTCTCCGATAAGTCAGGGCCAAGCCAGCTCCGATCAGCAAGAACCCTGTTATCATGGTTCCGAATAGGTAGATATCTTCAGCGTCCTCGATCGACAGTCCCGCCAGGCACATGACCCTCCAGTTCTGCCACCCGTCCATCGTGTATCCGGCAGGGAAAGTCCCTCCAGGGCACTCGGGCTCTCCCGAGCCCAGACTTCTCGTTGAGAAAACGGTGTCAATAGCATTCAGAGACCAGTTGATCAAATCCATAATTCTCTTTTAGGTTTTAGAGAACGACAGTGAGAGACTGTTCGAGGGAAAGTAATACACACGAGACAAGACAAGGACACAAGAGGCTAAGCAGGGAAGATAAGGGTAAGGAGGAGAGGAGAAAAAGTGTGACCGCCTTCGCTGAGAGCCAAACGAGAACATTCTGTATATTTTGGAAAGTAATTTGGGGGTTTTAAGAGTAAGAAATTGAACCACACTTGGTGGTGTTTGTCGTTCAACTTGACTCAGTTTAAATTTCTTTTTTTTACTATGGATTTAATTTGTTGATATTCTAAAAAGAAAATTCTTGTTGATCCCATATTGTGTAACTAGTCTGTCAAATGAAATAAATTCTGTTCCTTCTAATATATGTTCTAAATATTTGATTCCTTTACCACTCCAATCTGAAAAGTTTATCATATTATTGTTATGTAATATGTCAGGGTTGTTCCAGATAGGTGTATGTTTGCATGGGATTAATGAAGACTCTGTCAATTTTAGAAACTCCCACCATGCTGTCAGAGAAGAACTGATGTTGACGCTTTTGAAGCATTCATGTCGTTGGATGTTTGAGCTGATAAATGGTAGATCTGAAATCTCTAGATTATTGCAAAGTGCTTGTTCTACATCTAGCCAAGGTTCATCTAAGAAGGTATGTTTTAGCCATCCTGAGATAAACTGAAGCCTGTTGACTAAGAAGTAGTGCTGAAAGTTAGGTAGTTCTAATCCTCCTTTATCCTTGGTCTTTTGTAGTGTTTTTAAGCTTATACGTGGGGGTTTATCTTTCCAAAGGAATTTGGACATGTATGAATCTAGAGATCTGAACCAATCTTGTGGAGGTTTAGTTGGGATCATTGAGAATAAATAATTTATTTTTGGCAAGACCATCATTTTTATAGCGGCAACCCTTCCCATGAGTGATATGGGTAAACATTTCCATCTAGCCAGATCGCCTTCTACCTTCTTTAAAAGTGGGGTATGGTTTAATTTAGTTAGAACTGCAAGCGTGGGAGAAACATTAATACCTAAATATTTTATATTTCCCGATTGCAGTGGTGTAGAAGAAAAATTATGGAAGGAGCAATTAATCGGAAGGACTGTAGATTTTGACCAGTTAATTGAGTAATCTGATATTCTTGCAAAAGAGTTTATCAATTAAATCACCCCAGAGATATTGGTTTGTGCGTTTTTCTTTGTAGAATTCTGCAGGAAAGCCGTCTGGACCTGGAGCCTTATTATTGGGCATACTTATCAGGGCTTCCTGGAGTTCACCTGATGTCAGTGGCGAATCCAGTGCCATTGCTTGAGTGTCTAATAATTTTGGAAGAGTTATGTTGTCTAAAAACTGATCAATTTCCTTTTTAGACAGGTTTATTTGTGGTGGATACAATCTTTTATGGAAATCCCTGAAAATGTTGTTTATTTGTTTCGGGTCATATACTGTGTTCCCAGATGAATCTTGAACAGCACATATAGTTGTTTTTTCTTTATTTATTTTTAGCTGGTTTGCTAGAAATTGACCGGATTTATTACCATGTTCATAATTTGTAAGTGTAGTCTTTGTACTAAGAATTTTGTTTTTTTTTTATCAATTATCTCATTTAATTCTAGTTTTGTTTTGCGTATTTTGTTCAATGTTTCCTGATCTTGGTGGGACGCGTAGGTTTCTTCTAGTGATTTAATGTTTTTTTCTAATTCCTGAATATTTTTGTTTTCTTCTTTCTTTTTATGTGATGAGAAAGAAATTATTTTACCTCTCATCACAGCTTTCCCTGCTTCCCATAGAACAGATATGTAACTGTTTCCATTAGAGATCTACCTAATTTATAGCTCAACGTAATGTAGCTACATACATAACTGAGATTTTTTTTCCTTATTAAAATATTGTGCTATATCACAAATACTACCAAATATACAATTTCCTATTCATGTAACATCCTAAGGGTGATATTCTACCTGCTTTCATTTCAACTTGTTAGCCCAGAAGAACGTTAGTCAGCTAACAGAGGGTGCAAAACGCCATCATGACAGACAGGCTACAGAACAACAGGATGAATACCAGGCACCATAATGTGTTCATAACAGAGGCCAAACAAGTGTCCATAGTGTCTATGTTGAAGAGATACCCAGAAAATCAAGAGCCAAGAAAATAACTAGCATGTTCTCCAAAGAGCCATCCAAAGTGTACTCTCAGCTGAAAGGGACCAATACTGATTCACCCAGAGGTGACACTGACCAATCCTGTAAGAATAATTAAGAGAAAGTAGCTGAATAACCTAAGAGAACAACAACTTCCTAGAACAAGAAGAATTATCCTGATCATTAAGGTTTTCCACAAAGGTATGACACATGCGAATTACCTACCTCGCCACAACATGGAAGCTCCTATCATAGCAACCAAGCTGACTAGGCAAAAGTCAACACACAGCACAGTTAAAAGGGCATGGCAGATAACACCAAAGCACCAGCTCCTGGTTGACAGAGCAGTAGATCAGGACCCCAAGACATATCAATCTCAGCACTGCCTGGACTGACTACAAGTAAGCTTTTCTAAGGAGCTTAGGAAAAAAGTAGCAGGACTTTTGCAAGTTTCACAAAACTTAAAGACATCTAGTCACATTCTTACTAATCTCCTTAAACTAGTATGAGTTGGATAACTGAGAACCTACACAGAAATACACAAAAGCTAATGAAATTCACTGTGGGCAGTGACAGTGCTGGAAGCCCTTACCTGTATTTTTATTAATTTTAGTGATTTGTATTTAAAAACTACATATTTAAAAACTACATAAAAGAAAGAAAACACATTTGTGGTTAGTGATTCTTTATTAGGTTCATTTTCTAGTATTTAAGTGAATCGCTTGTGGAAGGTGAAGAAACAGGGGGACTGGCCATCCGACCTGTGTCAGGAAAAAGAACCTTAGTTAGAGCTGTTCACATTTTATCATTATCATTTGTCTGTAACCTAAATTCTTTATATAAGTATTAAGATAAGTGTGTTAACAGTACTCACCTTTCCTGGTTGTTTCTTTTGCAGGATGTGGAGCAAAAGAGTAGAAGCAGCTCAATCACCTGCTTATGAGCTCCTGGAGCAAACCAATACCCCAAGTTAGGGGAGTGTGGTTAAGGTGTTTAATTTATAAAGAAGTGGTTGAAGTCTATATGTTATTTAATTATTTATAGGACTTGGTAAAAATATAAATGTGTCTTTTATGTGTTGTATTGTGGTTTGATGATGGCTCATGTGGATGTTTATGTTTTCATTTGGTTTGCTAACTCTAGACTTGGGCTATTCTAGATGCTCACCGGAATCAGGTAGAGTATAAAATGGAGCCAGTTGCTTTTAGAGGTTGTTGGGTTCTTTGCTGTGTGTTGGTGCGTAAACTCACGGTCTCTTTAATAGAGTCTTCCAGTTAATGAATAAATTTTATTCCAGTCTTATGCCATTTTGTGTGAATGTAACCCCCTAATTCACCTCTTCATGAAAAGTGGATACGAATATATAGATTCAGGAGTGGAGTGAACACTAGCGATGTCAAACCATTCGCCAGTAAGTGAGACATTGACTCACTGATCCACAAAAAGGACATAGTTATGTCAGAGAGAGAGTGTCGACAAATTGTGTGGTTCACAATTTGATATTTTGAAAGATTTCATCTACTTCAAGCATTTATTTGTACTTGCCTGATTTAAATGCCACAAAATCTTATTTCTTCCATCTGCTCAGTGTTATTTAAATACTGTTCAATATGTAGCTTTTAGAAGAAATGTTTAGATTTTGCATTGTGGGAAGCAATTTTTAAATATTTTTTTCTTATACTTGAAATAGAACCATTATAAATAATTCATTTCCTATGGGTGTCTGTGTTATACAGAAGTATAGTAAGTTAAAAATCAGCTTATATAAAAATGTTTGTCAGTCAAACAGGGAGTTACCTTGACAAACTGAAGATCTGAAAGCGCTCGAACACAGAAATCTGGTATGTACTGGAAGGGTGTGCCTGGGATCTGAGTGTTGCTTCCACAGACGGAGCCACTCTCTGGAGCCCGTTCGGTGCAGCTCAGAGATGCCGAGCGGTTGAGGTTGCCCCCATGTGACGGAGAACGGAACTCTAAGGATTAACAGAGAAAACAGTGAGCAAAAAACGACAAGGGGTCTCTAAAAGAAAAGTAATTAACAAAGCTGACATGAATGAAAAATGGAAACAAAAATAATTATGAGCAAGGAAAAAGTGAAGGCAGCTGGGTGAATGAGGTGGTGAGGGCTGGTGTAATGAGTACACAGTGCAACAGATCACACAAACACACACAAAACATATAAATGTCATACTTGTGCTATGACTGCATGAATGTGGGGAGACTGTTTGTCACGCAAAGAATGCGCCAAACATGCTGTGTGATGATGCAAAGAGCATCATTTGAGCATTTTACAGCTGAGCTCTGAGAACAGATTTCTGTCATTGGTTTTACAGATGATTTAGGGTAGAGGACGGCCTATCATAATTGGATGAGCAAGTTTAGTAAGTGAGGAGATACTGTAAAAAAAAAAAAATGCTGATTTTCTTTCTTTTAGAGTTAGGTAATAAAAATTAGCTTAGCTTAGTTTATAATTAAGACTAGGAACAGGGTTGAACAGCTAGCCTACCTCTGTAGAAAAATCACAGAATCTGCCACTTAAAAAAGACTCTACAAAGTTCCACCCACAAATACAGATGATTATGAACAAAAGCTTTCATGCAATGTGAACATTACAGCTAAGAGGCACTGAAATTCAGACTTAGAAATTAACTCCCACTTTCATAAGATGGCAGATACCACCTGCAGTGGGATTTAGCAAAAACTGCATGTGTGATTAGCTTGAGAAGCTTCTTCGATTAAGAAGAGCTAAAGTCTCTGGGATGAGAGGTGAGCTTTTCCATTAAATTAATGATATCCAGTTCAAAGCTCTTAAGCTTTCCCATTACAATACATACTATTCCCATTTCTGTTGTAGAGGAAATGGGCAAAATCACAGGAGATTTGCACATTTCATTCAGCCCTCAGAAAGACAAATAAGCACATTCTTCAAAGTGTCAAAACTATTTTGTTAACCAGAGTTCTGCAGTCAGATTAGTGTAGCTGTTGGTAAATATCACAAGAGTGATGGAAAACCATCTGAACGTAGATCAGTGGTTAGCAGGAGGTGTTAGTTTTGACAGGGTTAGAAATTAGAGGTCACAGCATCAAGAATCCCATCCAACAAGTTGCTCATTTAACTGTCACACCTGCCTTCAGAAGAAGACACAAACAGACCACATGCAGCATCAGCAGTGAGCGCTTCAGCATGTTCAAAATATACAGCAGCACCCAGCTACTGATTTTACTACAGAATAATCAATTATCTATCAATGAATATGGACAATAAAACCAAATATTAACTAAAAGGTCCATTTACAAGCTGATCATAGCTTTCAGTCGCATTTTGCAGTGTTCCTGTGAGACCATTAAATGTTTTTTTTTTTAAATATCCTCGCTCTGTATATCAGACAACACAAGCAATTAGAAGACATGATAAGCTGCTGTTTGTCAACATTTTAGGACATTATATTATCAGCTTACTTTATAAGATGTCTGAAAATGATCACAAATACCTATTGTGAGTTTTCAAAGCTGAAAGCAAACAGTTTTCATTTAACTTCTTCTGCTAAATAAAAAAATCAGAGGTCAAAAATGTTTAATTTACCATGCTTTTTGTAACCTTTGAATCTTTCCAAGGTTCATTTATGATTTAAAATTTTCTAACCAACTCCTTTTTGGGATTTTCTTACTTCCAGCTCTTGCTTTAAGACACAAACTTTGGAGAAGTTTGAAATATTTGAAAGCATGAGTTTGGTTGAGCAGTGTAAAAACCTTACACCTTATAACCCTTTTAGAAATATAATCATTGTTGGTAGAAATAGTAAAAACCCAGAAAAAAGGGACAGCATGAAAAAAAAAAAAAAGCAAAACACCTTTACTTCCTACAAAACATGTGTTCTAAAACATTGACTTGTTGGATCAGGACTCTGAACATGATGCAAGAAAAGAAAGGGGGCGGGGTGATGGTGAGAAAATCTGATTAAATACAGGCCCCCGGGGCTCTGCCTCCACAGGTCCATGCAAGTATTTACCTGGGAAACGAGAGAACAGAGAAAATCTCTTAAGAGAGAGGCGTCGTGGAGGGGGGGAGGCCACTGACGGGGAAAGAGGAGGGGTGACAGCTGAGAGAGAAAGAAAGGGGGCAGAGAGAGAGATGAGCGGGTTTATTTATTTATTTATGATTTTTCTCCTGATTTAGTTAGACTGGATCACTCTACGTACTCATTTTTTATTACCATAGAGCTTGGAAGTTTGTTCCATTGAACTCTGAGGATAACGTAGGAGATTCTCTGAATGTCTTCTTCATTCTTCTTCCTACTCCCTTGACCTATAATTCAACACTTTCTAAATGGCTTTATTCTCTCAATTGCTAGTTTAAAGTCCTATTAAATGTAACATGATGCTCATTTTGTTGGTTTGTGCCCAAATGGGGAAAATGGACAGTTAATAGTTTACAATTTGACTACTGTTTATGTTCAGTGCTGCCATCTTGGATTACTAATTTTGGGTTTGTGGAACGCCCCCTCAGAGTTGAGGGGGCGTTCCACAAAAAAATTCAGACTCAGAATTTTTCAACTTCCAACTTATTCAGCAACACATCACAACATCCGAGTTCTCACACACTCAAAGCCCTTAAAAAGGGAGAATTGTAAAATTCAACAAACAACAGACAAAGCATTAGATAATGTCCTACAGAAAAACAACCCCACCACAATTTCTACATAAATGGAATGTTCAAGTTTATAATTCTCTCTCTGTCTAGATTACATGATATCTGAATGCATCACTGGAATAAAAGTTACTCTGTTTTCAGGATTAGAAATGGTCAAGTGTTTGACATTTACATCCCACACACTGAGGTGGATAACGTGCACATAAAGCAGCGGTTTATCAAGTGGTGACAGAGCAACAGAAACAGGCCAACAGGGAAGAGAAACAAGAGAAGAAGGGACAGTAGCTATATCACAGCTCCCTTTAAGTGTTTGACATCTTATTACCATGACACAAGTCACTGACAGTGTTAGATATTTGTGACCTGATTCAATCTTTAATGTAAATGTCTGGAATTTTGTGACTAGTGGCACAAAGATGAAATGTTCACAGTGTAACCTGCTATAGACAGTCAAGGACTGTCTGAACAGAAATTCATTAAATTAAAAAAAAAGTCTTTCAAAAAACATGACTGCACTGACCAACATTTTTTAAAACATTATTTTTCTTGGATTGCACAAGAGTAGCTTTGCATGATTCACAACTCAAAATAAGTCTAAGATAAATTTGTATTCATACTGGGCCTTGATGGAGCCCATCAGTTCATCCTTTATTTGACACAAGCTTTTCAAGCTTTCAGCCAACTTTCTTTTGATTGGCTGCCCCTTACAAAACTTAAGCTTTGAAAAGCAGGTTCTGTGCTCACAGCTACAGATGACCATATTAGGGATATATGTTCTCACTGACAACAAACTTTTAACAGTACTTTGCAGGATATCCACTTTAAGACCTTCACGTCCATGTTTCTAATTTATTACAGATTATGACAGGGTTGGGAAGTTCATCTTCAAGGTATGCAGAGAGAGGTTTGGTGAGGTTAGTTGAATGGAGCCCACAGCCCCAAGGACAGAGGGGGAGAGAGAGAGAGAGAGAGAGAAAAACGTTATCAAAGACACCCGGCAGCTCTGTCAGAACTGGGGGAAAGCTGCACCAGATGAGAAAGCCACTTGAAGGAGCTGTGGGACAAGATCAAACGATGGGAATTGATAAGACTTTAGTGATTCCGATTCACTTATCGATTTGATGTCATTGGGTTCTCATTGCCTCCATGGCACCAAGGACCCTGGACAAGATGGGATGCCGCTATTAACATCTGGAGGATGCCACAATCCAGACTTACTTTCCTTTTAAGGGAAACCTATGACACCCTCCCATGCCACTGGAATATCACACAGTGGTACAATGAGGAGGTAAGCTGTTCTCTCTGTGGGAGCCCCAAGGCAAATTTCCAGGACATATTATCAGGATGTAAGGTGGCACTGACTCATACTGTAAATGGATCTTTTGTTTCAACTCAAGTGTGCTAATACATCTCCCCGTTTCCATCTCTGTCGGACAAACAGTAGCTGTCACATTTAATAGCCATTATATAGGAAACTGTTGTGACTTGCTGATCTAAAAAAAAGGTGCTGGCACTGATCCAGTCTTCAGTGTCTGTAGCTTCTGCAGTTCTATAGATTATATTAACTATAATAAGTGTAAGATATATGAGATATATTTTCTGCTGGCATATTTCAAGTGTGCATGGAAAACTACAGAAAGGAGGACAAGTTGAATCTTTTTTTCCAAATACAAATCTTTCATTCTCATTTTCCTTATGCAGATTTTTTTCAAAGTTTAATAAAAGCTTATGTACCACTGCAAACTTTGAAATACATGTTAATGTCAGCTTGCAAACTTAGCTTGAGTCTGTAGGTGTCTTTCCATAGGGCAACATCCCTTGCTTCCTTATTTTTGTCACCTACAGTCATGTGAAAAAGTACTTTGTTCTTATGATCTACTTGGTCTATTTGGTTCACATGACTCTGTGGAGCCCTGTGAAAAACCAAGTACATCCTTACTTGCTTCCACAGGAATTAAGAGGGTAAGTAGAGTAAGAACATGGCTTCAGTTTTCAAAGCTGCACTTAAAGAAACCACAAAACTCGTGGAACAATATTCTTGAGACAGATGAGACCAAAGTAGGAATGTTTGATCATAGTGCACAGTGAACTGTTTGGACAAAACCAAACACACCATGCCAGCACGAATACCTCATACCAACTGTCAAGTATGGTGGAGGAGTGATGATTTGGACTTGTTTTGCAACCATAGGACCTGAGCATCTTGCAGTCATTGAGTCAACCTGTTTTCAGTGCTAACCACAGTCATTAGCACTATTGCCTCAGAGCAAGAAGGTTCTGTGTTCAAATTCACTCGTCAACTCGTCAAGTTTGCATGTTCTCTCCGTGCTTTCAATTGTTGAATTGTTTCAATTCAACTGTATTTATACACCACCGAATTACAACAGTAGTAGCCTCAAGATGCTTATTCCAAGGTAGAGACCCTACAAAAATACAGGGGAAATTATTTCAGTGTGCTCTCTCCAGGCACTCCAACCTTCATTTACCATCCAAAGACATGCATAGATTATCTTAAGCGGGAATATTAAATTGGCCATAGGTATAAAAGTGAGATTAAATGATTTGTTAGTTGTCCCTGTGATACACTGATCAAAAATACCTTGTTTTTATAGCAATGATGGTGAACCCATGACCTAGTTCATAAAACTTGTAATACAGCACTGAAGGGACGCCATTTAATTGGACTAAAGCTCGGGTCTAAGTGTTAATGTATTTGATGCTTCCTTTATACAATGAAAAACAGGCTTCAGTGTTAAGGACTCTCTTTCATCCACACAAGTTCAGGTAAACTTCTCAAAAAGGCGAACCTTAAGGTGCTTTTTTCTCTAATTAGGCTGCAGTAACATGACTTTACAACAAAAAGCATATAAAAGAGCAGGTGTGGATAGGGACACACACTTATGGACAGAATATGTCACTGCAGGGCAAGTGCAGTGCTAAACTGCTGGATTAACCTTTTAACCTTCTATAACAGAAATCCTCTCAACAGCCTGGGAGGTTCAACTCAGGAGAAACAATCAGCTAATCTGTAAACTGGCCACAGAAAATACCACCAGACTACTGGTTTTTCTTTTGGTTTTTTTAGAGCCTTCATTTTGGCCATTTCTCATTTCTTAGACATTTTCAACAAGTTCTGAAAAAATGTAAAGCTAGAACAGTTTTCTAGAATTCTTTTGAGGACTACGTTGACATTATCATGCAATACATGCATAACTACTACAATAACACTTGTATTACTACATAATTCTTTTGCGTCAACTTGCAACTTTAGCACAGGATGGAGTGCAGTGAGTTTTACAGAAAGAAACAGATATTATGCTGAAAGAGTTATTAAAAGCTTCTATAGACTACATTCTAACTCCTCTACATCACAAGTTAACCAATATGTTTGGTGTGAGAAAACTCATGTGTTAAGATTACAAGTCACTGAGTAACTGATTAATTTACTTGCAAATGCTACTTCTGTTTCCATATTTTTGTATTTGAATAATAACATGCAGATTGTAACTGATCTCCAAGCAGAGTCAGGGGCAGCTTGTCTAACATGTTGGTCTCCTGTCAACCCTTTGTTAACAGGGGTACAGACACACTCATGACAGAAATGACAATTTCCTACAGATCCAATTCAAGCTACGTAGGTTCCAGATACAATAGGAGACGCAATTTATAGGATGGATGGAACATGAGATTCAATTCAATTCCATTCAAATAGCCCCAATTCACAACAACTGTTGCCTCAAAGTAAGGCTTACAATCACACAGCCCCCCTATGAGCAAGCACTTGGAAGGAAAAGGAGCAGCAATTCATCGGAACAGGTTGTGGGTGAGGGCAAAGTACAGTGAGAGAGAGAGAGAGAGAGAGCGCAAGAGTTTAATTCAATTAACTGCTAATTAATAAATACAGAAGCGGTGTATAAAAACACAGATAGTAAAAAGTGATAAAAATGTATTATGGGCACCCACTGCAGCCTCAGCCTGTTGTCATATGACCCACCCTAACTATATGCTTTATCTAAAATTAAAGTTTTAAGTTTAATATTAATGGTATCTGTCTTCTGAATCCAAATTGTGAAATGGTTCCGTGGAAATGGGTCCTTACAGCTAAAAGCTCTACCTACTTTTAAAAGCTCTAGGAACCACAAGTAGCCAGCGGTCTGAGAGCAAAGTGCTTTCATAGGATGATATATGATATGATATATCTGAAGTATTATGAGGTCCTTAAGATATGACAGGGCCTGATTATTCAAGATTTTGAATCTAAAGATTATTTTAAATTCAATTCTGATTTTAACAAGGAGTCAGTGAAGAGCACTAATGTAGGAGAAATATTCTCTCTCTTTGTAGTCCCTGTCAGTACCCTCGCTGCAGCATTCTGGATCAACTGAGGGGCTTTTAAGGGAGTTTTTCAAGCAACCTGAAAATACTGAATTACAACAGTCCAGCCTAGATGTAATAAATGTAAGCTAGCTTTTCAGCATATTTCTGACACAGTGATGGGCCACGGTAATGTCATCTCAAGTATTTAGTGAGACATTGTGTTTCTAAGATTCCTAGGACTGAGTACAATAACCTCCGTTTTATTGAAATGTAAAAGTTAAAAAAAAACAAAAAAACAGATCAATCCAGGCTTTTATATCTTTAAGACGTGACTGTAGTTTTACAGGCTGATTTGTATCATATGGCTTCATGGATAAATAAAGCTGGGTATCATTTGCATAACAATGAAAACCTATGCAGTGTTTCCTAATAGTATTGTCTAAGGAATGCATGTATAATGTAAAAAGTATTGGTCCCAGCACAAAACCCTGCTGAAGAAGACTCCCCATTTACATACACAAACTGGAATCTGTCAGATAGATATGCTTCAAACCCAAGCAATATCATCATGCATTTAAATCTTTGTAGCAAACAGACAACACTATGGAAGCACACAGATGAGTCTACAGCTGGAGAACTGCAGGCCATATTACCTGTGACACAACAGGTGAACAGTAAGAATGTACAGCTGATAAATGTGATAGGAACATCTCTGATAAATCCCATATAGGTTACTATATGAAATAAGTCACTATATGAAAGTTTGAAATTAATTAATCTACACAGATGAAGCTACACAAAACATTACTATGAGTTATAAAAGAAGGTAATGAGATAGTGAAGTGAGAGCCAAAACCAAGTGAGAGATCTGTACATGGGAATGTATTTGCACAACTTCATGGTAAATTTAACATAACTCTACAACATTTTAGAGTTACCTTGCAAACATTACCTTTCAACAAGGTAACGTAAGTTCCTCAAAAGATTTGTGTGCCAGTTCCAAATAAGATTTGCCTTAATTGCTATACTTTTACATTATCTGACAATAAGTTTTACATGAACTCAGAAATTTTTTACATAGCCTTGCGTAACTTTACTCAAATTTAATCAAAGTTTTACCTGCATATGAAGCACAAAATTCAAAATAATGCTGCATCCATGTTTTCCAAAAGAATTTCTCATTTTGATTCATTGACCGCAAAACAGTTTTTGGTTTTGCTTAAATCAGAATCAGAATCAGAATCAGAATACTTTATTGATCCCTGGGGGAAATTATTTTTTGTTACAGTGCTCCATTTTAAACCAACATTAAGACAAGACAGACAATACGCTAACTAAGAATAGTACAATATATACATATATATACATACATACATACATAAGTCACTTATAAATAAATATTTGGAAAAGAAACATGTGTAGTTGTAGCAGCAAACAGTGTGTTAAGTGGATGCGTTGTACAGGGAGATGGCCACAGGCAGGAATGATTTCCTGTGTCGTTCAGTGGTGCTTTTCGGTAATCTCAGTCTCTCACTGAACGAGCTCCTGTGACTGACCAACATGTCATGGAGTGGGTGGGAGGTGTTATCCAACATTGTCTTTATCTTGGACAGCATCCGCCTCTCCGACACCACCTTGAGGGAGTCCAGCTCCATCCCCACAACATTGCTGGCCTTACGGATCAGTTTATTAAGTCTGTTGGCATCTGCGACCCTCAGCCTGCTCCCCCAGCATGCAACAGCATAGAGGATCGCACTGGCCACCACAGACTCATAGAAAATCCTCAGCATTTTCTGGCAGATGTTGAAGGACCTCAGTCGCCTCAAAAAATAGAGACGACTCTGGCCCTTCCTGTAAAGTGCTGTGGTGTTTTTAGCCCAGTCCAGTTTATTGTCAATGTGTACTCCAAGGTATTTATAGTCCTCCACAATGTCAACACTGACTCCCTGGATTGAAACAGGGGTCAAGTGTTTCCTGGTCTTCCTGAAGTCCACGATCAGTTCCTTGGTCTTTGCCACGTTGAGCTGCAGATGATTCTGCTCACACCACGTGACAAAGGAGTCGACCACAGCCCGGTACTCTGTCTCATCATCCCTGCTGATGCATCCAACCACCGCAGAGTCATCAGAAAACTTCTGAAGATGGCAGGTCTCTGTGCAGTGGCTGAAGTCTGTGGTGTAGAGGGTGAAGAGGAAGGGGGAGAGGACAGTCCCCTGTGGTGCCCCTGTGTTGCTAATCACCTTGTCAGACACACACTGTGGGAGACGTACATATTGTGGTCTTCCTGTCAGGTAATCAACAATCCAGGACACCAGAGAAGCATCCACCTGCATCGCTGCTAACTTATCACTTATCACTTATCACTAAATCCATTCTAAATGAGCTTTGAATCAGGATCTGGATCATGTTTACATTTGCCTTTTTTCCCCACATGTCATAATCTTTGCGAACACATAAATATAGATTTATGAGTTTCGGAAATATTATTTTTTTAATATTTCAAGCAGCATCGAAGTTCTTTTGGAATCGGGGAATTGGGATTCTAAACTTTCAGCTTCCATAAGCCTCCAGGAAAACATAAAGATCTCTATCAAATAAGGTACCAGACATAATTACATGTGACTAATTATTCTTATGTGCATAGTTATCACCCAGAAACTTTGAGCCAAGAAAATGTGTTTAGTTCTTGCAATGTGCATTCCTTTTGATTCACATGAAGAGTTGGTATATATAGGGGTGGCTGTAGCTCAGGTGGTAGAGCAGGTCATCCACTGATCGGAAGGTTGGTGGTTTGATTCCTGGCTTCCCCTAGTCTACATGCCAAATATCCTTGGGCAAGATACTAACCCCAAATTGCTCATCCATCGGAGTGAGCGCTATATAACACGCTCCGATTAACACTGGGACCACTGTTACCTTCATCCTCCACATCTTCTCGAGCTCTTCTCTGAGCCTTGGTATTTCTCAAACTTCTCGTGTTCCTTCTTCTTGATGTAGCTGTCATTCGGTATCACTACAGCCGTTTTCCTCTGCTTGTCCACCACTATTATGTCTGGTTGATTAGCCACCCCCATTTTTTCCATCTGTATCTGGAAGCCCCAAAGGATCTTAGCATGGCTCATTGTCGACCACCCTTTTGACCTCAGGACTTCCTGGCCATACTCAACACAGATGTTCCTGTACACTATGCCGGCGCCTTGTTTATGGCGTTCCACGTATGCCCTGCCTGCCAACATCCTTGCATCCTGCTGTGATGTGCTGGAGTGTCTCAGGGGCATCTTTACACAGCCTGCAACTGGGGTCTTGCCTGGTGTGGTAGACTCCAGCCTCTATGGATTTTATACTTAGAGCTTGTTCCTGTGCTGTCTTTCAGTCCAGCCCCTGGTAGGATTTCTGGATGTCAGCCACTTCTTCCATCTGCCGGTGATGCATAACATGCAGGGGCCGGTCCTTCCATGATGGAAATTGAGAACCCAGAAATTCAATTCCTTGGAATATTTAGTCTGTCAGTTGGTTTCAGTTTGTGTGCTGGAGAAGGAAATTAATGGCCCAGTCTACTGTGTGGATATGGAGATTACTTTTATTTTTACAAGAGTGCAATGGTAAAGTGTAAAGAACAGAAACACTTGCATTATACTGCTAACACATAAGTGATATGGATGATGGAATCAGAATAGCTAAATTCTTATCAATTCCCAATTTATTCTTAGGTTGTTCCATTACAGACCATGAAACTGAAGTGCTGCACAAGTTCAAAGCCATTTATGCTCATATTTGAAACACACGAATATCAAGACCTCCAAGTTGGCACAAAGAACAGGGGCAGAAACAGCTTATAACACTCTAACCCAGTGACTATCACGGAGACTTCAGTTTTATCTGAACTGACAAGTTTGTCTGGGATAGGAAGAACACAGCTTCAATTTTGTATTTGGGTCAGTAAATGGTACAAATGTAAATGCACATGTGTTGGTATACGTGTGTCTCACCCATTGTTGGTGTGCTTAGAGCCATGACTCCATAGTAGGAGAACGGGCCAGTTTCAAACTTCATGTTCTCATTTCCGGCTTCAACCTCCACCCGTCCCTGTAATACAAATACGAATGCAAACGTAAATACACAAACACAGAGACAAACACAAACTAGGGAAATCTTTGATGAAGAAGTGACCGTTCCAAACATTTTCAGTAACACAAGGCTTAGATGGGGACCAGGCTGCTAAGCTAAAACTATCTTTGTGGAAAGGTCTTCTATATGTCTATCATTTAATGACCAAAAGAGATTTTCCATCAGACAATAACAGAGACATCTCCTTGAAAACCACATCTGACTCCTGCAGAAAATTTTGTGCACAACTTTAGCATCAGCCTGTTTACTGGCTTCTGTAACCACACAGCCTCCACTTCTACCATGCAGACCACATTAAGATCTAAAACCACTACATCCTGACTCAATATGTCAGCAACGCTAGGCTTGGTCTACTGTTTATGAGAAATGGTCAATTTGTTTTTATGAATATATAAAGTCTGAAAGATCCAAAATGTTTTTTTAGAGGAAGCATTTCAGCATAAGAAGCTGTGGTATGCCAACTTGGCAGCTGAGGCAGAGGACAGAGGCTGGAAGATCAAGGTGCGCCCGGTGGAAGTGGAGTGCACGGACTTTGTTGCCAGTACAACAGCAAAACTGCTTAGAGAGATTGGGATCAGAGGACAGGCGCAACGGCAGGCTATAAGAGAACTAGCTAACACTGCTGAGAGGACCAGTCACTGGATATGGTTAAAAAGGGCTGACATCACTTGGGCAGCTACAGCAGTCAGCTAACCGCGAGAGAAAAGAAAATATTATGCTCTTCTCCCCTCTGCTCTTCTTCCCTTTTCTGGGAGGTGGTGGGGAGGTAGAGCGTACAGCCCAATCCAGCGGGCAGCTGTGGGAAGCCAGATCGGATGCCCCCCTTCCGGCTCTCCTCTCTCCTATCTTGTACCTTTTCTATCCCTTTGAAGAAGTGAAGCTCCATAAATGCTAAAGAGGTAAGTATTATTTCTCAGTTGCAGTGAATAGATAGGAGAAAATAAACTGTACAAAAATAAACAGAAGAAAGAATAGGAGAAATAACAACTTAACATAAACCAGTGACACACTGCAGGGCCTGATCAACCCTGGCAGGACCTCCTTGGATTGTCCATTACTGATGATGTGTCCCAAATCTTAATATGATAACCTAGATCAGATCTCTAATCCCCCCCCCCAAACAATGGCAGATTAGCTTGGTAAAAGACCAAAAGTTGAGGCACACAACGATGTGTGCTGCTGGTAACGTTTCTGGGCTGCCTTTCCTCATAACAGTCATCCCTCAAGATTCTCGCCATTTAAAGCTATGCATTATCAGGGAGTACAACATCTAGTCCTTTTACTGAATTTAAAAGGGCGTAAAATAGAGTTACTTCCATAGCATTTCATTAGTTGTTGTTTTGGGTTGTTGTTTAATGATCCATGTTGCCTTTACCAAACTGGCATGATTAGTAATGCAAAAGCCCAAATGTTTTTGCACTTTTGAATGTATCACATTTCCAGTAATACTCTCAGCCAGCTATATTACCTTAATCATGTTGCTGAACATCTTTCCTCACACCCTGTTTTGCAGGACATTTTACTATTTCCCTTATTTCCAGGATTGTCCTCCAGGGCAGTAAATCAAAACCTCAAAAGGTTTTCAGGCTTTCCAGGACCTGCAGGAACCAGACTGTCTATGTGATACATGTGTGACCTGGAGCCTCTGCAGTGAAAAATCCACGAGTCGGGTCTTATGACATGTAAGAGAAACACCTTAGCCTCCTATAAATATTACATCCTGCCGCAGGCACTCCAGTGTAGGGTTCAGTGTCTCTTTACCTCAAACAAATCAACACATAGACGTTTGTGCTTTCCTTGCTCTCAGGACTCCCGATAATACACTGCCTTAATTTAACCTTTAACATAAATGCTGCACTGATCTGATTCCAACCTAAAACTCAATGCAGCGCCACGAGGTCTGTCAATAAAGACAAGCTAAAATCTACATTTTCCAAGGTATAAGGATCAAACTGGTCCTCACCAAGACAGACACGTGTGCACACACACACACACACACACACACACACACACACACACACACACACACACACACACACACACACACACACACACAGCCAAGTGGTGATGGAATGGGAGCAGTTCTGCTCAGGTTGCACACTGAGCATGTAGAGTCCCTCTATCCACACCTCAGGTGTTGACAACAAAGCCTACAGAAACTAACAACAGTTTCGCCTCAGCACAGCAGACACAGCCATCGTATGTGTATTCATCTGCATCTTGCTTTGAAACACTAAATAGAGAATTCGTACTCAATTCTCCAAATACCCTCCTAAGGGCATGCACACTTTTGTTGTACACTGTAAGTACCTTAAGTCAGGTACAGACTCGAAAGGTGTTTAGAGCCTGCATGTGTGCAAATCACCCCTACACACACACACACCCACCAACCACTCTAACAACCAGAGATAAACCTGTTGGTCACCAGATTAAGCAGGTCAATCTACGTCATCCAGTCTGACTACATTATGACCCTTGAAATCTATGCCAAAATGAAAATAGATAAATGAATCGATAAATCAATAAGAGACTCAAAAAAGAATAAATCATGAATCCCAAAAATACAATGTAGAGTACTTTTTATTTAGTGTCAATTTAATTGACATTTGGTTTACAAATGTATAAACTTTCACATTTTCAGTGGTTTGAGGAGACTATGAGCACGTTAAGATAACTATGATTTGATGCTAAATGAATACAATTGAATTGAAGTGAACACTTACACTATGTATTCATTCATTTGATTTTGTACTTCTCTGCCTGTATCATTCTCCACATGCATTGTTTCTGATTTTTTATTTCTACATTTCTTTGTGCATTTATTTTTTGATATATAAATGAAGCAGGCAATGAGTGAAAGTGTCACATGGAGTCAGATTTTTGCCTATTATCTGACTGATGTTAAGATGAATGAGCAGTGGTAAAACCACAAAACATACTGTTATTGTAGTCACCCCTTAAATGATCTTTATCAGTCTAAGTGTATGATATTTTTGCAATATTTTCACCAATGCGCAACTCAAGGCTTTATCTCTAGCTTCAAAGCCATCAGACTCTGTTAGCAATGACAGTCACTTTATCTTTGGTTAGTCAGCTAGGTTTGGAGTGGTGTGCAACTTTAGTGTTTTTAACTTATTAGCATACTTGGGCAGAAATCTCATAGAGACTAGCTGGGAACCACCAGTCCCTAGGGCAGGGGTGTCAAACTCAAATACACAGTGGGCCAAAATTCAAAACTGGAACAAAGTCGCGGGCTAATGTTAATATTTATTGAAATATATTTATTCCTCCAGATATAAGAATGAATCTTTTCTTATGGACTAAAACACGTTTTGCTGAAAAACTGAATATGGAACAAGCAAAGCTTAATACTAAACAATATATATACTAGCTGTATAATACCAGTAGGCCAGCTCTAATAGTAATTTGGTATGGCTTCGCGGGCCAAATGTAATTAGGCTGCGGGCCAAATTTGGCCCGCGGGCCAGAGTTTGACACCTATGCCCTAGGGGAAAAAATGACTATTCCACAGCCAGTTGTGAGAACTTGACCAAAGTGTACTTGGTCATAAAGAATTTTATGGTGCTGCATCAAAAACGGTGTTTGGTGTTCAGGAGATTGTCAATAGGTTGTATGGAACATGACAATTTGTCTGCAAACACTCACCAATTACTCACCAACTGGTAGTGAAACAGTATTTCAAAAGTCCCAGACATACTCCTGATTACCACCAAATCATATAGGTGATGTCACCATTTCTACAGACTATATGAATGTGTTTTTACCTGCAGAATGAGAACAAAGTAGTCGACAGGTTTGCCTCTCTGATAGAGGAAGTGCTGTGGCGATCGTTTATCATTTTCATTAAACTTTAGTTCCTGGATGACATCCGGATGTTTGAGGATCCTCAGTAGGACTTTCTCTGTGATCTGGAATGGGCTGAACAGGCTCACCTCTAATGGGAGAGAAAAAAAGGCATTGTAAACGATCAAATTAAAACAGCAGAAAATACAGGCCTTGGACTAATTATTGACTGAGAGGTTTTTAGTAGATAACTTTATAGCATTTTACAGTCAATAAATAAAAATCAGCTGATTAGTTTAAGCCCTGTTAATTTGCATACTAAAAGATAGCATGTACAGACAGTGGCTGTGATTCAGCAGGGGATAATAGTCAGTGGCACTGAAACAAATGTGTGCTGGCTAAATGTAAGATTATTGCCTAGTGAATATCACCTGTGGCCAGGAAACGATGAGCTGCCAGTAGGAGCTGAGGAGAGATCTTCACCTTACTGTCCCCTTCTTGCTTGAACGCTGAGAAGTCGCGTTTGCTTTTGTTGGGATCCACCTTCTTCCTGTTCCTGTTGTCAGCTGTGGCAAGAAAGAAAAGAAATAGGAGTTTAAATAATAGTAAAAATGAATGAAATTAAATGAAAAGTCATGTTTTGCTCTGTTAAAATTTCAAAAAAGTTTAAACTTAGAAAGGTGAAAGTCAAAGAGGAGGAGGCAGCACGAGCAGGCACCAGCTGATAGCACTCCGGCAATTTCAGTGTTTTTTTACGGTGTCCCACACAAACCGTTAACTAACTGACTCTATTGCACTCCACATACCACTGCCTTTGTAATGCAGATGCTGCTCTATGGACAATTCTACCCTCAAGAATCTCATGTTTACAAGCTGCTACACTGGTCACTTTAAATCATTAAACCTGTAAATTGTAAATTTAAAATTGTTATTGATCCTTTTACCTTACGTACCTAAGCGTATATTTATTTCTCTTCTTATATTTATTGTTGTCTTTTGCACTGAATGGAACTGGAGCCTCGTCTGTACTGTACTGTATATAGCAGAGATGACAATAAAGTTTACTTTGACTTTGAGAAGTTATAAGGTAATGCTAGTCAGCTTGTTTACCAAGGTGAATTCATAAGCTATACAGGTGTAACGCAAAGCAATACGTGTCAGGCAAATGAATAATAAAATATTAAAAATATACTCATTAAAACTAAAGGAACAACTTTTGTGGTCTGCAACTTACAGCAAGTCAAATTATTAGGGACATAAAAACACTCCATCATGTGAGTTATTAAAGGTTGAGCTTTTCAGACCTTAGTCATGTTAATGTGATCATTAACAATATAAATATCATAAAGTTGGACACTTTAACATGGGAGGCTGTGGGGATTTTATTTAACATTTAAATTATATACAATTATATATATTATGAGTAGGACAACACAGCAATCATCTCTAAGTACAGGTCCTGTGTACATGTGCTGCTGTATCACTGTACCAGTGCTTTTGTCGGTGAGTGAGTGTTTATGTGTTATAACATTTATGTGAGTGCTGCAGTCAGCAATTAGCAAGAGCTGACTCACTGTAGAGGTCAGATTCATCCAGGATCTCTGACTTGATGATCTCCTCGATAACATCCTCTAAGGTGACTAATCCCAGCACCTCATAGAAAGGATCTCCCTCCCCCTCATTGTTCACCTTCTGGACGATGGCCAAATGAGATTTACCTGGTGAGGACACAGATCACCTAAAGGTTATGAGAAACAAGAGCACTGTAGAACATGCATATCATTTTTCTCATCATTTTAAATTCCCTATGTTTCCAGAAATCATTTAACATGAAAGTGGGGCAGCATCAAACACGACAGAGGAGAAGAAGTTAGCGAGTTTCAGTGCAGCTGCTGCGTCTTTAACTTCAGCATCTAGCCTTTAGACAGATTTAGCTCCTGCTACAAGAAAACATCCTTTTTTGTTTTACAAAAGTCACACTGCTATTCGATCTGTCAGTGGATTTATCCTGACTGATGAGAGGGCAGACTCATGCCTTAATATAGCCCAGACTAGGCTAAGAGCTTTGAAGAGAAAAGAGTTGGAAGGACTGCCAGAATGAGATAAAGAGAAGTGAGACAGAGAGAGAGGCAGGAGGAGAACGAAGCTAAGTAGAAAGAGGTATATAACAAGAGGACACAAAGCATTATTGCACTCATGACTCTGCATTGTTCTCACAACACTCCCCACATGCACCGACTGCATGCAGCACTGTGTGCAAACAACTAAACCTGATACAACATGATGAGCAATGGCTGCCAGTAAGAGTTAAGTAAAAACATTATCAGGTCAGCAGGATGGAAACCTGTCACAGTTCATGGTCATCAAACACCAGCAGAAGCAGAAGCACTATCTACTTTTGGCCTCCATGGTGCTCACTGATTTGTATGAAGTAAAAGAAACAGAAACGTCCATTTTCAGCAAGAAAACATTTATTTTGTTTCAATAGGTTTCATCAACTCCAGTGGTGAACCTTTAAACAGTGTTTCATTCCCAGCCTTTTTCACCTGATCTGCTTTGAAAAGGTCTTGAGCAACCCATTACTTCTTTATATTTTGCAAGGAAACAGGCACAGTGACTTACTGAAGTGTTGTGTGTTTTTATGTCCAGGTTATGCATTTACTGCATTGACAATATCTTTTGGATAATTTTCATACTGAAAACCGAAGCAGTTGCCCATCATACACTTTCCAGTTCGTATTGCATGGTAGATTAAAATCTGATGATACAGCCCAAATCAAAAGATTAAGACCACACGAAAAATGACAACAACAAAAAGAAAAAAGCATATTATGCATGCTTGGATCTTAACAAGGTTCCAAGTAGAGCCTCAATATGCAGCAAGGAGAAATGGGAGAGAGAAAAAACATTTTTTGAGCATGCAATTTGTTGAAAACAACTCTTACACTGAAGCAGGCTGCTATACAGCTGATTAAAAGTTTTGGACCACACCTCCACACCTCCAGTCATGCCAATAACGTTGGAAACATTCGGGACCATCCATTCATCCATCCATCCATTTTCTTCCACTTATCCGCGGCAGGGTCGCGTTGGCAGCAGCCCAAGCAGAGAAGCCCAGACCTCCCTCTCCCCAGCCACCTCCTCCAGCTTGTCCGGGGGAACACCAAGGCGTTCCCAGGCCAGCCAAGAGATATAATCTCTCCAGCGTGTCCTGGGTCTGCCCTGGGGCCTCCTCCCGGTGGGACATGCCCGGAAAACCTCACCCAGGAGGCATCCTTGTTAGATGCCCAAACCACCTCAACTGGCTCCTTTCGAAATGGAGGAGCAGCAGCTCTACTCTGAGCCCCTCCCGAATGGACAAACTTCTCGCCAGCCACCCTATTCCCGCTACTTGTATTCGCCATCTCGTTCTTTCAGTCACTATCCACAGCTCGTGACCATAGATGAGGGTAGGGGCGTAGATCGACTGGTAAATTGAGAGCTTCGCTTTTACACTCAGCTCTCTTTTCACCATATGGGACAGGTACAGTGTGCGCATCACTGCAGCCGCTGCACCAATTGGTCTGTTGATCTCCCTCTCTCTTCTCCCATCACTCGTGAACAAGACCCCGAGATACTTAAACTCCCTCACTTGGGGCAGGAACTCGTCCCTGACCCGGAATGGGCACTCCACCCTTTTCCGGCTGAGGACAAAGGCCTCAAATTTGGAGGTGCTGTTTCTCATTCCCACTGCTTCACACTCGGCTGCGAACCGTTCCAAGGAAAGCTGTCCATCACCTGATGAAGCCAACAGAGCCACATCATCTGCAAAAAGCAGAGATGAAATCCTGAGACCACCCAAGTGAAAGCCTTCTCCCACTTGGCTACACTTAGACATTCCGTTCATAAAAATTATAATTTCATAAAAATTATGAACAGAATGGGTGACAAAGGGCAGCCCTGGCAGAGCCCATCACTCACCAGGAACGAGTCAACTTATTGCCGTCTATGCGGACCAAGCTCTTGCAACTGTTGTATAAGGACTGAATGGCCCGTAGCAATGGGCCAGACACCTCATACTCCTGGAGCACCCCCCACAGGACCCCCGAGGGACACGGTCAAATGCCTTTTCCAAGTCCGCAAAACACATGTAGACTGGTTGGGCAAACTCCCATGCACCCTCAAGCATCCTCAAGAGGATAAAGAGCTGATCCAGTGTTCCACGAACAGGACGAAAACCGCACTGTTCCTCCTGTTTCCGAGGTTCGACTAACGGACGGACTCTCCTCTCCAGCACCCTGGCTTAGACTTTCCCAGGGAGGCTGAGGAGTGTGATTCCCCTGTAGTTGGAACACACCCTCCGGTCCCCTTTCTTTAAGATGGGGACCACTACCCCCGGTCTGCCAGTCCAGGGGTACTGCCCCTGATCTCCACGTAACATTGTAGAGACGTGTCAACCAAGACAGCCCTACAACATCCAGAGCCTTCAGGAACTCTGGGCAGACCTCGTCCACCCCAGGGGCTCTGCCACCAAGGAGTTGTTTAACTGCCTCAGTGACCTCGCCCCCAGAGATTGGCGGGTCATCCCCTTCATCCCCAGACTCTGCTTCTGCAACGGAAGACGAGCCAGTGGGATTGCGGAGGTTCTCGAAGTATTTCTTCCACCGCCCAACAACTTTCTCAGTCAAAGTCAACAGCACTCTACCCGCACTATACACAGTGCAGGTAGAACACCCCTTTCCCCTAGTGAGTCGCCTGACAGTTTGCCAGAATCTCTTCAAGGCAGCCTGAAAGTCTTTTTCCATGGCCTCTCCGGACTCCTCCTAGACCCGAGTTTTTGCTTCAGCCACCACCCGCGCCGCATTCCGCTTTGCATGTCGGTACCTATTGGGACATGGAATGTCACCTCTCTGGTGGGGAAGGAGCCTGAGCTAGTGTGTAAGGTTGAGAGGTAGATATAGTCGGGCTCACCTTAACGCATGGCCTGGGCTCTGGAACCAGCCTCCTGGAGAGGGGCTGGACTCTGTCTCAGTCTGGAATTTCCCCATGGTGAGAGGTGGCGGGCTGGGGTGGGTAACATTCAGGAACATCAAGGTAAAAAATTTTATCGTCAGAGAATAAAACTTTCTTCAACCTCCAATATCCCATGTTTGTTGCTCTCTTGCAAAGTCCAAACTGTCGGTTCTGTGGGAGTTCAAGGAGACGAGGCCTTTGAAGACGTTTTTTGTTTTTGAAGCCCTTCAGTCTCAGATGCCATCTGATGGTTATTGGGCTGCAGCCTGCACCAGTAACGGCTTTAATTTGGGTCGAGAATCGTCCAGTGGCTGTCTGTCAAGACACCAGCACTGAAATTTTTGGGGGTCTTCCACTTGACTTTCTTGTTCCATAATCCTCCGGATCATTTAAGGAATTCCAAATGACTGTCTTAATGCGTCCCACCTCAGCAGTGATGGCACACTGTGAGAGAAACTGCTTATGCAGTTCAACAACCGAACACATTCAAAAAGGGAAATTTTTTTTTGCCTTTGCAATGAGAATGTCAGTGTGACTACCTGACAGAAAATGACAATTAATCCACATTTTTGCACAGATTTGGCCTTTTAAAGGCATGTGATCTTAAACTTTTGATCAGCTGTAAAATGCTCAAAATTTTTTTTGTCTCACTCCCATTTCTTTTTGTTGCATGTTGAAGCTCTACCACCATGCAAAATTTTTAATTTATTTTAATTGGGACTGTACTTTTGACCATATTCCCAATACCACTTGTTGAAATGCAACCCCAACCCATGAAAGAACCTCCATCATGTTTTCTAGATGTCTGTGGACACTCACTGTGGTACTTCTTTTCTAACTTCCTCTGTGTGACTTGAACCAAAAGTTTCACATTTGGATTCATCACTCCATAAACCTGTTACCACTGAATTTCAATCCATTTCTAGTGTAATGGCATACCTCAGCTTTTTCTCTCCATTTCCCATCCTTAAGTATAGCTTCTTGAAAGCCACTCTTTCACCAGCAACCTTGACACCATAGGCTGATGTATCTCTCAGGTCCTCTGTCAGGACACTCTGCATGCCATGCTGAGATATGCCAGATTTTGGGCTAATAGCTTTTTGAGATCTTAATGGTACAAAAATACTATTGCATGCCTGTGAAACTGTTATCTTTCACAAGTTTTATAGTTTCAGTAAATACAAGGAAACAACTTACCGTATGTGCTTTTGCAAAAGGCCCCAAGCAACAAGGTGCCTAATAATTTAATTTAAAATTGATTAATTGCCAAGCTGTCCATTACGTGTAGACATGACACTGGTTTATCCCTGGTGTTAAGAGCCTGAATATGACTGAATGATTCACGGCATACATATAAATATATTATATAATTTATAGTTCTTCATGTACTCAAACAGCCACTGTTTGAGGCTTAGTGCTTTCAGTGCATCAATATATCATCAGTAGTTTGAATAGTGAGCAGCTTCAGCCAACAGATTCAAACATTTGCCCCATGAGGCAAAAAAAATGACTTTGACATCAAGATTTCTATCAAACAGCTTTCTTCTTCCTACATGTGCTTTAAAAACATTTTAAAAAATGTTCTGTGTTAAGAAATGATTCTAAAATTAAAAAAAAAAAAAATTATCCCTCAATTTTCTTCTGACATGTTTAAGCAGAGATGCCCACTTCCCTCCTCCACGCCTGGGGAGACAGAGGTTTTCGCATCCAGCATGTCCTGGGTCTGTCACAGGGTCTTCTGCTACTTGGACATGCCTGGAACACCTTACCTAGGAGGCTTCCTAGACAGATGCCTGAACAACATCAACTGACTCCCTTCACTGTGGAGGACCAGCAGCTCTACTCTGAGCCCTTCCTGATGATCTCTAATGCTGAGCCTAGGCACCCTTCAAAGCAAGTTCATTCCTGCCACTTGTACCCACTTGTAAAGGTAGGAAAATAGACCACTGGGTAACTCACAAAACCACAGATGCTTCACTAATTTGCTTCAAGCTCCCATAAATTATTCCCTCCCACTCAAAATATTTCACCTGGAACTATGAAACTATTAAAGTGAGAATTAGTCTCTTATGACCCATCATAAAGACAGCCTACCATGACCAAACAAAGCCACGACTGCTAGCACTGTAGTGTGCAGTCCTAGCAATGTGGTAGCCAGCAGCCAAAAACATGACTCATACATCAGACAGCACTACTACCACCATCAGTCCCACCCCCCACAGAAGGTTTGAACGCCATCTCCTTGCAGCACATTTTTAGCAGACAAGTTCAGTTTCTAACCTTAAACAAAAAGTGTCTCTCATCAAAAATGTGCTCATGTTGTTGAAGATTAATGGGCTGAAATATAAAAATCCAATTTTTTAAACTGAATTGTTGACATCAGATTGCCCAAAATACTATGGAGACCTTGATTTCCTGTTTTGCTATTATCATGGTAATTTGACAAATGGCACTTTATTTAGGCTTATGCATCATGCATGCAGGACTTGGGCTTTGATGCTATAAAAAGCCACAGCTGAAGGTGATGCTTATTTGCAATGACAGCTGAAATTACACTAATTCTTTTGCAATTTGGGGTGTGTTGGGATTCAGAGATTCTTTTATTGCTACCATATAATTTGCCTTATGAAGAATGTATTAATAACATGTTTCACAGTATCATTTATCAGTAATATTTCCTACAGGGTTTATATTGCATTGAATATGTCTGTCATCACATTGACCTTTCTATTTTTACAGGTTGAGTTCATTTTATACACAATGCATAAATGTGCTTGGTTAGAGTTGATGTTCCATTCTAGAAGGTTTTAAGCTTCACTGGTGAGAGTGTCCAAATGATACATGCTGAGGGGAGATGAGAACATAGCAGGTTAATTGCATGCACGCTTACGATACACATATTAATCTAGTAGCAGGTCTGAGCGAAGGCCTAAGCGTCTTCTGCTTCAGTTTGAGACTGGCTGCAAAGGACTCTACTTAGTGATTAAGGACGAGGGTCCATTATTAGCTCTCAGAGATGCTGAGACCTGAAGTTATTACCCTAAAAGGCAAGTAATGTAGAAAAGAGAAGTAATATGTCAGTGTATGGTTATTAGAAGTGTACGTGATGTACCCTTGTCTGCACGGGTTGAACTTTTGCCCGTCTGTCACCATGTATTTTTGAACTGTATTGACGTAGGTGTGATATTTTATCCTATAAAACCAGAACCCAATGTATTCTTGTCAGAGCAACCCATTCCGTATGCTGATGGTTGGTTGTTCTCCTGTGATAATAAAACTCATCGTTTGATTGCACTTTTCCGGAGCCTCCGTAGTTTGTTGTCTGGTCTAAAGTTGATCGATCTCGCAGCAGGTGGAAATGAGGCATGCAGCCAGTTCCACAATGACTGAGCTTCATAATGTAGTTCTTTTCATATCTACAGTCTTATAAATGTAATGTCAAAGAATGAAATGCAATGTTTTTAATGTCTCTGGGGAAAAAAACCACATTGATATGTTGCAAGACCATCACAATCAGCTGCAGCGCCAAGGCTGTTATGATATTAAGCTCAGCTTTCAAGGTGTGTATATCAGTGGATTTCTGGCACTACTCCTGTACGGCTGAACGTGCCGATTTTCGTCCCATCAAACAGCACAAATCAGATGATTTGAGTGATTAGGCTAGAGATGATCTCTGACTAGAGATGATCAGTGGTATCCACAGCCAGATTTAATTAAAGGAGTAACTTGTGGCCACTTAGGTTTAAGTCATTGCAGCACACAATTATAAATATTTTAGTTTGTCGTTTCTGGTAAGCTGAAATGCTTCTGATGGTGACATTTGTATTCTTGATTTTTCCCCATTTTTTAAAAATTACTTTTACATTCACTTAAAGCCACTTTACTAGGCAGATTCAATGCAATCTAACATCACAGCCCTGCCACAAATTCATTTTTAACTTTTGCTGACATTGTTTTAAATGGTGCGGATTCTGCTTTATCTTTATCACTGAGCTGTGCTTATATGCAAACTTGCACAGCTCAAGTATGTTCACTTTGGGGTGAAAAATGAAGTAAATGTGAAGTGACAAAAACTGCAGTTCCTCTAGAAGTAACTTGAGGTTGATACCCAACTTTACATTATCAAAAGCATTTTTACTATTTAGCATAAAAATGGTTTTGTCCTTTATGAACCCTTTCCTCCTTCATAACAAATGTACTGTGGGTGACATTAAAAAAGAAAAAAAACCCAATATATCCATTTGGATGCTGGAGTGGTGTGGCTAATTTGGGTATCAGGTATAACTGATCGGGATCAGTTATACCTGATTGGAGTCAATGAACTGGTCCTCTACACTATCTACACTGTCTATCCCTTCTGGAGCATTTTAATGTAATAATTTGCAAAATAATATGGCCAACTGTGGGGTCAGAATATCAGTAAGAGAAGATACGAGATCTCTCATGACCCTAGGGTGTGAGTGTGTATGCCAGAACACTCTGGAATGCACACAAAGTCTTTGCAGACTACTAAGGATCACACATCCTATCACTACACAATCGATTATACACCTCTAAGCATATATGGTTAAATATTTCTAAGCATAAATGACAATCAACAATATAACCCTGACAGACAGCCAGAATGTTACCAGAATAACCAAAAATGACTGAAAATGGATAAAATGTTAAGAACATCTAAAGTTTGGCATATTCTTCATGAACAGAAAAGATGGAGATAGCCACCATGACATCACCCATGGGAGTCATTAAGTTCCACTGCGAAGGCTTAAATGAAGATTTTTGTCATAACAATCATGGTGTCTTGGAACAAATGAGGGGTGGATATAATTGAAATCAAGGAAACTGCACTCTTATAGCATAGAGATGTGTCAGTTCTCTGCAAAAATATAGAATGAACAGATTTATCGGTTATAAAAATATAACAGCAGAAACATGACCTTTTACTGTTGTTTCTTATATTAAAATGTATTGATATATATCTGAATATGACATAAGAACTAAAATGTTGGAAAACAAAGTATAAGCTGTGTATTAGATTTCTAGTGTTCCAAGTGGCTGAAGAGTGTATACTGAATTATTCGAAGGCAAAAATGAATTGCCATTAATGATCTAAATATGCGTATTTACTGATAAGAAAAGTAAATGCTGCCCTACTTCTTATCTGACACTGAAAAGGACAAGATCAGCAGTTTTTCTAGAAATTAATTGTTAATGTTTTTCAAACAAAAATAATAGAAAAGATAACTTTTTCTTAGGTCTGAACTGCAAGTTGCTGCATTTCTTTACATCAGTGTGAACTGCGGGTTCAAGATATTGCTAAGCAATTTTATGACCCAACACTTTGGGGGTGTCACCCTCACCACATAAAGCTCAATTAGATTCTCAGATTAGCTTTATGTGGTCAATAACTTTTTCCACACTGAGCCAGGCTAACATCATTACAAAAAAAATGCTAGGATATCAAACAGACCACCAGCAGCGCACATTGACTGTAACCATCTTATTGTGGTTTAAGCTCTGGGTAGTATTTTGGTCACTAGGATGAAGGGAAAACTATCAAATATTCAGATGTGCACCGAATTAGAAAAGCATTTCAGAAATTGGGTGGGTGGACCACAGCTAATCTCGTTATCTCTTGATACTACTTTTTTTCCACATACAGTGAAAAATGTATGTATGTACCTTACTGCTAATTTTTGTACCCTGCAAAATCAGCCAGTGGCACCAAACGGCCAACAGCCACGTAGCCACTAATCTAGGCCTTATGTTTGACTTAATCACTTGATTAATGAAAGAAATATTCAGCAGACACAATGATAACATTAACTTAGATGCACTTCTTATTTCACATGTTAGAAACATATTATGGATTTTTTTTAATAAACTGTCATTTATATGACAGTTTATCCAAATAAGTGTTTGTCTAGTTTCTTTTTATTCCTTTTCATATTGGGTTTCAATTTTATACTGCAGCTATGCTAGTTGTATTGTTGTGCATGGGACAATTAAAGCTCTCCAATCTTTAATAAGTGAATGCATAAACATACACTGCCCTCATGACAGCCTTATCAGGTGTGTGCAGGTTAAAAGCTCAACCCTGACCCCTTATAAGAGTAGTACAACATGTGCCCCGATGATGAAATGTGCTTTGTGTGTGTGTGTAGGCTGTGGTGTTCCACTAATCAATAGTGCTGGTGAACAGAGAGAGGGGGGGCTGTCGAGCTCACACAGGTTTAGGTCCCTGGTGATATGAAGGTTGCAGATTTTCAGAACAAAACATCATCAGGTGTTAGATTATGTCAATGCACACCCACCTTTCTTGAACTCCTCCAGCATGGCATCCAGCTTTGTGTCATGAAACACAAAGTGCACAGGGTGGTTATAGAACTTGGTGATGGTCTTTAGGTTTGTGCAGTCGTCCGGGTCCACGAAGGCCAAGTCCTTCACATACAGGATGTCCACGATGTTGGACCGCTCCTCATCATACACGGGTATGCGCGTGTATCCGCTCTCCATGATCTCTGACATAGTGTTGAAGTCCAGCACAGCATCTGCCTGGATCATAAAGCAGTTGGCTATGGGAGTCATCACATCCTCCACAGTTTTGGTCCTGAGCTCCAGGGCTCCCTGGATCATGTTAAGCTCCTCTTTGACCAGGTCATTATAAGGCTCTGTCACTTTAAGCATCTCCACCAACTTCTCTCTGTTGTACACAGTGCCGATCTCCTGTCCCAGCAGGAAATCCAACAGCTTGCTGACGGGAAAGGACAGAGGAAAGGTAAGGAACATGAAGAACTTTGTGACCAGGATCGTGTTTGCTCCCACAGCCAACCCGTGACGCGAGCACAGCGCCTGGGGGACGATCTCCCCAAATATGACAATGCCAATTGTTGAGGCGACCACGGCGCCCAGACCTGACCCGATGAGGTCATCGAGGAGGATGGTGAGGGTGGTGTTCACCAAAACGTTACCCAGGAGAAGCGAGCATAGGAGATAGTTGCCTTTGCTGCGGATCGGTTCGATTTTCCTCGCATATTTCTTCTCCTTGTCGGTGCCGCAGCTCTGAACGATCCGCAGCTCCATGGGGTCCAGCGCCATGAGCCCCAGGTTCAACCCGCTGAACATGCCCGAGAGGACCAGCAGGCACGAGATCATGATGACCTGCAGCCACATGGGTAGCAGCGACTTCTTCTCCTCCACCACCAGCATCCGGCCATCGCTGTCCCCCAGCTGCACCCACCTGCCGTCCGTGCTCAACGTGCACAGAGCGTATTCTTTCTTCTGGTCGCTTTTGCGCAGCGGCTTAATGTGCACGTTGAGCAGTCCCGACGTGCCCCGGCTGCTCACGTTTATGAAGTTCCCGACGGTGATGTCCTGCGTGAAATCCGCACAAGTTTTATCGAGCGCGTCCATCATGCCGCTGCCGCCCCGGGCCGCCGCCACCACCGTCCCCTTCTCCTCCTCCTCCTCCTTCTTGACCTCTGTGAACTGGATCTCAGACCAGGCGCCCGAGTGAAGCTGGACCCCGTAAAACCGGAGCTGCACGGAGCTCTCCTCGGTCACCTGGATGACACCCTCGTCAGTGGTGCTGGCCGGCTTGTTGCTCCTCTCCAGCCTCATGCCGAGCACCTGACTCCCACCGCCTCCGCCGCCGCCTCCCCTTCCACCGCTGACACCGGGCCCAGCGGCTGCCACCAACTCTGTCCGACCGCTCCACAGACAGATAACCACGGTGAGAATGTAACCCTGCTGTCCACTCCATTCTGTCGCCATGTTTGTTTCTGTGCTCGGCGACCTGGGAGCTGACGTCATTTACTCATGTCCAAGCAGCTCCTCCCTCTCCCCCCATTCCCGCTATCTCTCACATACGCTCACTCATACACGGACACATACACACATTAACACCGACTGCCGGACAGCGACATGTAGAGCTGATAAACAAACACACTCACGCTCCTTGCAGGTCACACACGCTCCTGGTGACGCTTCGCTATCATTTTTCTGCAGCAACACTCACACTCCCCCCGCCTCAGTGCCCGGCCACGTTACTCCCCGCTGGGCTCGGGGCACTGCGGCACACAGCAGGACGGACGCTGCTGCTGCTGCTGCTGTCCCTGGCCACCGATTTCTCATCCAATTGTATCCAAAGCCAGTTGCGGTTATGTAAAGGCACATGGCATCTGTGTACATCCCCCCGCCCTCCATCCTCATCCTGCACCAGCCTGCATCCCGCTGGCACGATGCCCGGCCAGGGATGCTAGATGCAGGGGACGTTTATTTATTTCCTGAGAGACAAACTCTGTGGAGCCAGGATATAGCCCGTTTGTATAATGATAATAATTACACAAGCTGTCTGTATCAGTTCAGTTAAGATGTGGAAAAGCCTAATAATTTCCGAGGTTGACTATTACATTACTGCATCACTGCATTGTCACGGATTTTTTTCCCAGTGCAGTGTTTATTAGCCATCTTTATTTATTATTAGATCCTAATATTCGCTAATTAGCTGTTATGTAATAAGCCAATAACGTTAAAAGTCCTTTCCTGTAGCGTCACCCAGTGGCCACACCACTTATCAAAACTGTACTTAGGTCTGAGGTAAAATTATTTCTGAGGGGCCGAGCGTGCCAAAATTAATACAAATACAATGGTTATCATATCGTCTTGTCTCCGTGCCATTTTGTCTATTTTGTCTCTTTATGTGAGTCTTTTTGTGTTTATTTGTTGTTATTTTGTATTGCCGATGCCTGGGTCCAGGGAACAACCCTAACTGAACACATTACGAAGCATTCTGACCGATTTCCTCTTTTAAAGCGATGTGCACAGGCACAGACATTTTTCTTTAGTCACAGCATGCGAATTTTAAAACGAAATGAACGTTTGTTCCTTTCACATGGTTTGATTTCATGGTGATGTCTATGGCTTCTAGACTTCAGGCAGTCACTGACGCTTCAGAAAATGAGAGACTATGTAAAAAAATGTATGTAATTCCCCAACAGTGTCTAATCTAAAGTATTTGTTAAACAAACAGAATTAAAGCTGAAAGTTTGCAGTCACATACTGATTATTATGTGTTTCTGTAATACCACACTTGCATGTGCTTGAACATAAGGGATACTGTAATAAAAAACAGTACAAAAGGTTTGTATTTATGAATAAAAATTTATTTATTAAAATTCCACAATGACAGAGTTTCCAATGATTAAGAAATAAACCAGCATCATTTTACATCATGACGTCATGCTTCTTTAGATTGTGGATCAATTATAATTATGTACATCTTTAATTTCAAGAGATTATAGTGCAGCAATCAGTAATTTTAAAGGCCATTATTATCCAGTTTGAGCAGAGTGGAGGTACACTTATCAAACAAAACTTCAGAATTTGATTTGATAAATAGCCCCAGAAAGTAATTTGACTGTTTTGCCTCTGTGCATGTTTGTACCAGAAAAACTATTTGTACTTGTGGACTTTATATGCAATTGGCACATAAACTAAGCCTACCCATTACGTTCTGGTGTTATTTTTCTTTTCTTTTTTTACTCTTAGGCTGTTAAACACAACTGAGTCTATAGGTGAAAAATTAACACTATCTTTTAAATATAAATTTAAAGAAATAGTCAGTTACAATCCATTATTCTCACATGTCTAAAAGATAGAATTGTGATATTGCTAAGTTGGTTAATTTACACAGTCTACATTTATGACACCTTTCTTTCAAATAGGCTAAACTTTTTTTAAAATGTAGTAGCTCTGTTCCAATCTTACCCACCAAAGTGCCTAAAATGCACACTTGTAATACTGTATTACTTTACAGTGCGTTTTCTCTAACACGGAAGTTTGTATTACTTAACCTCTTAAACCATATTTCCACTGGTTAATCCTGGCGTGTTTTGTATCATGAAGGTAGTTAGCTTCTTATGAGGGTATATTGCCATGGTAAATTGTACTGTTGTTGAGCAGGATATGTTCCAAATTCCAGCTCTAAGCATTCATTTGAATTCAATTTTTATATTTATTCTTTACATGCTCTCAAACAGCTAATAACAATCCAGGCAGCAGAATAAAACCTAAAACTCTCTTTTAAAAAATAATGAAATGTACAAGCTGATAACCAGCTAATAACCAGGTTAGTGGATGAATCCAGATTACAAAAAGACACCCTGGATATGTTCAACTCTCTTCATAGAACAGGCCCAGATTACAAAAACAAAACATGTCAATATTAAGACAGAGAAACTATGTACAAGATGCAAAACTACCACAAGGAGCTGAACACATCTACACAGACAGGATGACTATAAAGAGACAAATATGGCAACAAAAACATGATGTTGTGGGCCTTTTAAAACTTAAGGGCTTTTTTTTCTTGTATCCATCCCAAACTGACGCACTTATACAAAGCACTTATATTATACTATATTTCACAAAGCACGTATATATGAACATCTTACTAATATATTACCATATTAATTACAAAAATTACTAGAACACAGTAAATCTTTACAAATGTGGTCCTTCAGTATTAAATGATGAGCTTGTACAGTTAATTGTGGTTCTGGTTTGAAATGCTGTATAAAGTAAACATTTCTCTTTGTTACTGTTGTTCTGAATGGTTCTTCTTTGCAGTGGAAAACAATGGCTACATTACACCGTGGGCAAACCAACCCTGTTATTTCTCTCAATTTGTTTAATATTTCCCTTAATAATACTGTATGTACCACTCAATACTAGCTAAAGCTACCACTAAAAGATGCTGAAGTAAACCTTCAGAAGTCTGTGGAAAGCTCTCCAATTAAAGTAACTCATCTGTTACATTAACTACAAGCCAAACACACCTAACAGTGTTTAATTATAATGTGTACAGTGTCCTAAATGTATGTGTAAATACATGTTCAGAAATGATCTCATGATTTAGCGTTTGATTGAGAAATATATATTGATTGATGATTTAGATATTTTGTTTAACTTCCCTCACAAGCTTAACTCACAGACTACATATAGATGAATTACATGAAGTTTGTGATCAAAATGGGGCTGAACCCCCCCCCCAGCGATAATTCCCTTGAGAGGGGGTAGATGCCAAAAATAGAGCTCAAAATGAATCAGATGTATACAAAAACATCTTTTTTGCTGATTCAAAGTGACCAGTAGAATCAGCTATCATGGGTTGTTTAGCAATTAGTCAGGTAAACTTCAAGTTTTAATCAGTGAAAAGTTCTATAAAGATAAAGAAAGCTGCAGATTCAGCTGTGACTCCCAAATTCAGCCTGGTTTTAAGTCACTTCGTAATAAAATTACAACAAATGTATGTATGTGTGTATCATGAATTCATACATACTGAACGCAGTGGAAGAAGTGGAGGTAATTTAGCCCCGATGGGATGACATAGCTAACTAGTAACAAAGATCAGAACTGTGTCCTCTCAGCTGTGGGTGTCCTCACTGTAGCCTTCCATCACCACTGCTGCGTGGATATTGCATCAGAACATCTGCCGGTGGAATAACTTCAACCTTGTATCTCACTTTCTTGGACTGAAGGATGCTGTAGCTGTTATCAAAACACAGCACATCTGCACAAAGCAAAGGATACAGTCACTAACAGCTAAGAAAAGCTATCATCCTGTAAACGCATAAAATACTTTATTGATCCCACAAGGGAAATCACCGCGTTACAGCTACACTTCTAAATCACTCTATAAATGTGACAGGTTGTGTTTTAATAAGAATTTTGTTGATTCTGAATATGTGAACACCCTATAGCATCCAAAGAAGAGCTAGCCTTTTGCTACATTCTCTGTCCAGATGATCCCTCACTGCTTTCACATAAAGGTCATACTGGATTAGCGAGAGCCTTCACTGTATTATGACTGTAAGACACTCACTGTTGTACCTCTGTCCTGATATCAATGACAATTTAAACCAAAATTTCACATCTGGAGTCATCACTACATAACATTTATTGGCACTTGATTTTCAGTCCAGTTTTTATGTAATTTGGTATACCTCAACTTCTCATCTGCTGTAGGTAATTTTTTTAGGTCTGCCACATTTTCTTTTGTCCTCCACTTGACAGTTTCCTCACATTTTCTAAGGACCCACTGCATACAATGTTGAGATATGCCAAGTTTTTGGCCAATAGCTCTTTGGGAATCACCTTGTTAGTGCAAAAGTACTATTGTATGCCTATTAAACTGTTATCTTTGGTGGTTTGAAAGGCAGTCTGACATTTAGCTAAGGAAAAGGGAATAAATTATGTGCTTTGTGTTTTTACAACAGGCTGCTAGTAACGAGGTACGTAAAGTTACAATTTAAAATTGAATTTAAGTTATCCGTTATGTCCATTGAGTTAGGAGCCTTGAATATGCTTAAATGATTCACATGTCAATTGTTAAAGTGCCTCAACAAACAAACAAAAAGGATTCCTATATAAACGGTCTTTGAATAGAGTTTGAAAGATCTTTAGAAAGCTGGAGGACTGTTGCTCAAGTCCACTTAAAGAAAAAATAACAAGAAAGTCTGGCGCATTGGAAGCAAAATGAAATGAGCAATTTTCATTGTTACAGACTAATTTTGCAGACATTACTGCAAAAGTACCTGTACACACAGCTGTGAGTTACTTACAGACTCCGGGCTCAGGACAGGTGAGGCAGCTATCTTCAGGGACCAAGTGTGCATTGTAGCGCTCGCTGGGTAGAACTTGCTGCATGTCAGCTATCTTCTGTTGGCTGCCCTCTTTAGTCCTCTTGTACACTCCAAACCCAATATCTGCTCCATCACTGGCAAACTGCCACCTGACAAGCAATAATGAATTCATCATGAGTGGCAGCTTTAGTATTTTTTTTTAATTTAATTTAATTTTAAAGTCTATATCACTAAATCACCACAAACACACACTACAAGTCAGTGATTCATTGTTCTCAGAACACAGAATAAACCTGCTGTACCTCAGGAGGCTGCTGGCTGCAGGAACATCAAACTCCAGCTGGATGACAGAGCCACGGCTGATGGTCACACTTTTGTTATACTGAACCTTCACTGAATCCTGCACATAGTAGGACTTGGGAACTGTACCACCAAAATTGATCTGCAACCACAATACACAAAAACACGCATCACTTTAGTCTCCAATTTTAGAGGAACAGCATTGTATTTAATCAGTCTTTCCCTCTGTTCTCACCATGGTTCTGCAGTGGGGGTCTCCATCTGGGTCAGTCAGAGTTCCTCCATACACCACTGGAAGCTGATCTGGGTCAATATGTTCACGTAGCACTTCTTGCCAGTTACCTGTAAACACAATATTGTAATTTAAAACTTTTTAGTTTAATAAGACTGCTTTGTTTCATGACCTTAGTTCCTTTATAGGTTGACATTCGTGTAGATGAAAAGAGTAAAATTATAAACTCTAAATAGTAAATATAAGAAAGACTGCATATTGCCCATAGGGGTCAGGTGCAATGTGTGCCAGGTAGCACAGAAGCCCTGGTGGATCGATCCCCAGCTACCAAAATTGGGACATGGGATGTCAACTCTCTGGCGGGGAAGGAGCCCACCAGAGATTCGTCCCAGCTCATCCTCATGAGATATAGTTGGGCTCACCTCAACGCACGGCTTGGGCTCTAGAACCAGTCTCCTGGAGCTGGGATGGACTCTGTGTTAGTCTAGAGTTGCCCTGGGTGAGAGGCATAATTGGGAGGAATGGCCTCCTGGATCTGAACCCAAGCTGTGTTTTATTGTTGGATTTCTGTGCAAACCACAGTTTCTCCAAAACAAAAACCATGTTTTAGCATAAGTTAAAACATGGTGGTCCACATGGCACCAGGAAGCTCTAGGCAGTAGGTCGATGATCGATTTCATAATTGTATCACCAGACCTGTGGTCATTCAGTCCTTATAGAAACATTGCAAGAGCTTGGTCCGCATAGCCAGCGATAAGTTCATGATGATCTCCGCCAGGGCTGCCCTTTGTCATCCATTCTGTTTGTAATTTTTATGGACAGAATTTCTAGACGTAGCCAAGTAATGGAAGGCTTTCACATGGGTGGTCTCAGAATCCCGTTTCTGCTTTTTGCAAGTACTTTGTTACTTCAGCATGCTAATGTTAGCATCAAGATCAAGTAAAGACTCAGAAAACACTGGGATAAAGAAAAGTTGTCTTACTTCCTAAAACAATGATCTTGCGCCGTGTTTCCTCACACAGAAAGTGTTTGATCAGGTTGTAGGCCACAGGAAACATTTTGGGCGCTTCAGCAAAAGATACAAATTATCAACCAAAATTCTGAAACAGAACGTGGAAATCAAATATGCAGACAAATGGTCTTATGTACCTTTGATGAGAAACACCCTCTTCAAGCCTTCAGGATAGTTGTCTTCAAACATGGTGAGGATCTACATGGCCGAAAGCAGTAATGACACATAGATGTTTCGTGTGTATGAGTGGGTGATTGTTACAAAAGCTGATAACAAACCTCTCCATAGGTCTCAATAGCAGGTTTCCAAATGTGCTTCAATCCAAGTCCTTCACAGTCATAGATTAGAGTGATGGATTCAATGTACTTCCCCAACTGAGAGAGAGACACAGTAACATTAGAAGAGACGAGCAGAGAGGAGTGGAAAGGGAAGAACAGAGAACTCCTGGCTGACCTTTTCAGACTGTTTTTGACATTCCTGCCGTAGCATCTCTGTGTTTTGGATCTTAGTCTTCAGGAAGTCCTGTTTGGTGGCTGACATCAGCAGACCTTTAGGATCTAGAGGGCCAATCACATCGTACCAGACTGGACTTCCCTCACGGTCATAGCCACACATCCCTCCAGATACATACTTCTTAATCACCTGAGAGATGGATTCATAAAGAAAAAAATGTGACCTTCAAAAACTAAAGAGTCTGAAAGACTGCTCATTTAACAACAGTCCCCTTCATCCTCAGTTCAGACTACTTTTTCACAAATATTAGCTAAAAAGAAAATGCAGTAGGTTACCTCTGGAGGTTTCCAGTCAGATAGGATGGTGTCTACTTTCATCTGTTCCCTAAACACCACATGCTGCAGAGGTCGAAGACAACAAGGCTGGGTAAGTTAAAGACTAAAGCTTACAAAAACCAGGCAAACACAGAGTAATGTGTTTCCCCACAAATGCTCCAGCTGTCAAAGACACTCTATAGCTATTATTCTAGAAATGATTTCATGTTTTGAAATGGAAGAAGCTTTTTTCATGCTTTACTTTATTTTCTGTTTCATATACACAGTATATACTGTTACAATGGTTGGCTGCTTATATTAAATATGTCTAGAATTTCAGACAAAGAGTCCATTAAGTAACCTCTGTGAGCCCAATGCTCTGCCCTCAGACTGTTCTAAACATTCTGCTTTCACTAAGTTTTTCCACTCTTGGATTTGTTTGATGTCAGTGAGAGCAGATATCACTAATATGATCATCTCAACTACACAGTTCTGGTGGTGTATTTCATAAGCCCAACTCACCTGTGCCTTTATCACTTTATCACTCAGCCAATCACAATGAGGATTATTTTAAACTGTGAATTCTGAAAAGATATATAGCTGGAAATATGTGCACTAGGTTCCCTAAAACTATAGGCATAAAGTCTGATCCATTAATTCCATGAATTTACTTTACTATACATTGTCCTATATTACGTTGTCCTTGAACATGAAAAGAGTCACTAACTAAATTCCCTAGAAAGAGGGCCACAAATCAAACACTGGATTAATCTTTAACATTGCACTGTGTTATATAAACTCGTCATTTTATGTAATATCTAAAAGGTAAATACAGTTTTAATGGATTTAATACATTTAGTACAGAGATTTGAAAAGCAGCACCAGGTAGAAATATGTGTTGGGTGTTAGTTGGGTACTTGAAGAGCAAACAGGCTCTCACCGTCTGAACAACACAGAGCTTACCTTCCTGATCATGCTTTCAGCTTTGTGAACATTGAAGCTACGGGCTGGAAAAAAGAAAAGAAAAAAATCCCACATTAGACACATACAATCAAACTGACAACGCCACTTCTGTAACACTGAAATGCCAGGTTACTGTGAGACACTATGAGAAGACACCATCTTCTGGGAAAATAAAATACCTATTTTAACTAAGAACAAAGAAAATACATTTCTTCCTTTATAGTTTTTTTTTTTTTTTTAATTTGGTTTGTGGTTGCCAGTTTATTACTTTTTAAATGGAAAACTATAGGACACCTGAAAAGAAATCTTTCTTCACCCTCCCCTTTTTTCTCAAACATCTCAACAAATCACCACCAAAAGATAAAGAAAAAAATGTTTTCAAAAAGAATCCTTAAAAAGTTAGCCATGATACTATCCAAGCAATATTAAACATTTTAATACAAATAATTAGCCCTTTAAGTAGATTGATCATGATTGCATACAGAAGAGGAAAGTAAACTTAAAAGACCATCAACAATATCTGATGATCATAAAACAGAAACCTTATGATACTTTTTTTTTTTTTTACTCAAGCAAAGAGACTGGCCAAGGTTAACACAAATATTGAACTGCAGACACAGAGACCCCGTTTATCTGAGTCCCTCTGAACTATGGACCTTTAAACAGCTGAGTGAACAGACAGGGCCCTGCATTATTGATCAGAGCATAAATCACCTAAGTCACTGATTCAAAATGCCGTAACAGTATCTCCAACCAAGAAAACACTGTTTCTGAGCATTTGTGCTCTCTGTTCAGAAAGATCTGAAATAGTCAGAGCTGACTTTTGCTAGAAAAGTGTCTTCTTTCAAACATTTTACCCTATTATTAGCTTCAACAGGGAAATTAATTGGTGTTGTGTGTCTTTTAGTTAGTTTCTTTGTCAGATTATTTTAAAAATTATAATAAAAAAGGTAACAATGTGACTTTTGGACGCAATCCTAATCAACAAATTCACCAAAGATTTATTTACCATTTTTGAAATACATATCAAATTGAAATAAGCAAAATTGTGAGACATTTTCTTGAGGTTGTCAAGAACATATCACAGGCTTTCAGATCCAGATGTTCTCCTGGATTCAGGGAATCAATTCATGCGTGGTGTGGAGTGAGGGAATTTAGACCTTGATGGTAATATGCAGTGTCAGACTGCGGTTGTTGTAGAACTGGGCCCTATTTCAGGAAGCCGGTTTAGTGCAAACTCTGAGTAAGTATACCCTGAGTTAACGAAAACTGGGTTTTCGGTTTCACAAAGCGAGTTTAGATTAATTCTGAGTGATTCACTATGACGACACACTCTGTGAAGCTAACCTGCCCCCTAGCAGGTTTACTTCAACTAACCCTGACTTTCTCCGCCTCTTTGTCGGAAACCTGACTGTAGGAAGTGTCAGACATGGCGTGCTCCTTCCTTGAAGAGCCAGTAGATGTTGAAGCCCAAATTCTCCGCAGAGCTCTCCGCCGGGAGAGAGTGATTAGAGCGCGTTTGGACATTTTATCATTTCCTGATGATTTTCTGTGTGAACGTTACCGTTTTTCAGCACAATCTACAATTCATTTGAATAACATCCTCAGGCCTAATATTGCTCATGTGACACATCGCGGACATTCTCTCAGTTCTGTACATATTATTTGTATTGCACTTCGGTTTTTTGCAAACGGGAGCTTTCTGTATAATATTGGTGACGCTGAGCACGTTTCCAAGGCTACCGTCTGTCGGGCAGTCAGGAATGTTACAGTTGCACTGAAACGTCTCGTGTACTCATTTGTGGTGTTCCCCGGTCATAGACCCACAAGATTTATCAAAGAGGGATTCCACAAAATTGCAGGTATCAGGATGAACGAAACTTAATTCATGATGTGGTGATACTTGAACTACTACTTAAATTTTACATTTATTCTCACGGTTCCCAGGCGTGATTGGCTGTATAGATGGCACTCACATTCCAATCATTGCTCCTTCAGTAAATGAAGGAGACTATGTGAACAGGAAGTCTTTCCACAGCATTAATGTACAGGTACATAGTTCCCTGTAGCATTTCAAACTAACAAATTATTTCATTATAGTAATGGATGCTGATTTGTGTTCTCTGCACTGTGAAGATCATATGTGATGCTGCCAACATTATCACAAATGTGGAAGCCAACTGCTCAGCCTCTGTGAGTGGTGGTGGTGGAGGACCCCCAGCTGTTTTTCGGGCCTCCGCTTTTTTTCTGTTGGCTATAACGGGTCGCATATGAGCATACAGAGTAAGCAAATATGTACTTGTAATGTGCTCAGATAATTTCAATAAGTGCTTACAGAAAGAAAATTAATGTAGCCTCTAACTACAATTGATTTACATCGGACAAACAGACCAAGCATGGCTCATAATACAATTACACCTTACCTGTTTGGACTATATTTTTATATTTCATTTTTACTTGCTGCCAGGAACGTTTGGGGCCTGTTGGGTTGCACCTGCGCTCACATCACATCACAAAATCAAATGTATAAAATACAAAATAAAATATAATAAAATAACGTGTTAAATGGGTGGAAATCCCTAGATCAATGTTTAAATTAACACTCACGCATTGACTCTGTCGGCTTTGTTTTGCCATGCATGCTCCCTTTCTTTTGCAGCTGAGGCTGTGTTACTTTTTTTCTGCAAAATTTGCATGTTATCAGCATATGCTGCCATCAGAATTTCGGTCTCAAGCGCTGTGAAATACATTGACCGCGCCTTCTTCCCCTCCGTCTCCATGGTGACTCGCTTAATCTGTGCTCCACTGATCAGGGCTTTATGTATCCTCGTGCGCGCGCTTAACTTGGGGTTAAAGCAACTCCGCGTTGATTGAACTAATTGTTATCAGCCTTTCTGAAACCGAATATTCCGAGTTGGACAGTTCGGGGTTACTCAACCCTGAGTATCGTTTTTCACTCTGAGTTTTCTAAACCCATCCATCCTCATCCGCTTTGTCCGGGGCCGGGTCGCGGGGGCAGCAGCCTAAGCAAAGAGGCCCAGACCTCCCTCTCCCCAGCCACCTCCTCCAGCTTATCCGGGGGAATACCAAGGCGTTCCCAGGCCAGCCGAGAGATATAATTTCTCCAGCGTGTCCTGGGTCTGCCCCGGGGCCTCCTCCCGGTGGGACATGCCTGGAACACCTCACCCAGGAGGCGCCCAGGGGGCATCCTTGTCAGATGCCCGAACCACCTCAGCTGGCTCCTTTCGATGTGGAGCAGCAGCTGCTCTACTCTGAGCCCCTCCCGGATGGCCGAACTTCTCACCCTATCTCTAAGGGAGAGGCCAGCCACCCTTCGGAGGGAGCTCATTTCTGCCGCTTGTATCCGCGATCTCGTTCTTTCGGTCACTACCCACAGCTCGTGGCCATAGGTGAGGGTAGGGACGTAGACCGACCGGTAAATTGAGAGCTTCGCTTTTACACTCAGCTCCCTCTTCACCACGACGGACCGGTGCAACGTCCGCATTACTGCAGCTGCAGCCCCAATCCGTCTGTCGATCTCCGGCTCCCTTCTCCCATCACTCGCGAACAAGACCCCGAGATACTTGAACTCCTCCACTTGGGGCAGGAACTCATCCCCGACCCGGAGTGGGCACTCCACCCTTTTCCGGCTGAGAACCATGGCCTCAGATTTGGAGGTGCTGATCCTCATTCCCACTGCTTCACACTCGGCTGCGAACCGTTCCAGTGCGAGCTGGAGGCCCTCACCCGATGAAGCCAACAGAACCACATCATCTGCAAAAATCAGAGATGAGATTCTGAGGCCACCAAAGCGAAAGCCCTCCGCCACTTGGCTGCGCCTAGAAATCCTGTCCATAAAAATTATGAACAGAACCGGTGACAAAGGGCAGCCCTGGCGGAGCCCATCACCCACCGGGAACGAGTCCGACTTATTGCCGGCAATGCGAACCAAGCTCTTGCAACGGTTGTATAGGGATCGAATGGCCCGTAGCAATGGGCCAGACACCCCATATTCCCGCAACACCTCCCACAGGACACCCCGAGGGACACGGTCGAATGCCTTCTCCAAGTCCACAAAACACATGTAGACTGGTTGGGCAAACTCCCATGCACCCTCAAGTATCCTGGAGAGGATAAAGAGCTGGTCCAGTGTTCCGCGACCAGGACGAAAACCGCATTGTTCCTCCTGTAGCCGAGGTTCGACTAACGGACGAACTCTCCTTTCCAGCACCCTGGCATAGACTTTCCCAGGGAGGCTGAGGAGTGTGATCCCCCTGTAGTTGGAACACACCCTCCGGTCCCCTTTCTTAAAGATGGGGACCACCACCCCGGTCTGCCAGTCCACAGGTACTGCCCCTGATCTCCACGCAACACTGCAGAGGCGTGTCAACCAGGACAGCCCTACAACGTCCAGAGCCTTCAGGAACTCGGGGCGGACCTCATCAACACCAGGGGCTCTGCCACCAAGGAGTTGTTTAACTGCCTCAGTGACCTCGCCCCCGGAAATTGGCGGGCCATTCCCCTCATCCCCAGACTCTGCTTCCTCCTCGGAAGACGTGTCAGTGGGATTAAGGAGGTCCTCGAAGTATTCCTTCCACCGCCTGACAATTTTCTCAGTCGACGTCAGCAGCGCTCCGCCAGCACTATACACAGTGCAGGTAGAGCACCGCTTTCCCCTCCTGAGACGTCTGACGGTTTGCCAGAATCTCTTTGAGGCAGTCCGAAAGTCTTTTTCCATGGCCTCTCCGAACTCCTCCCACACCCGAGTTTTTGCTTCAGCCACTGCCCGAGCCGCATTCCGCTTGGCCTGTCGATACCTGTTGGCTGCCTCCGGAGTCCCACAGGCTAACCAAGCCCGATAGGACTCCTTCTTCAGCCTAGTGGCTCCCTTCACCTCTGGTGTCCACCATTTGGTTCAGGGATTACCACCACGGCAGGCACCAACCACCTTGCGGCCGCAGCTCAATGCAGCAGCTTCGGCAATGGAGACGCTGAACATGGTCCATTCGGACTCAATGTCCCCAGTCTCCCTCGGAATGCTGTTGAAGCTCTGCCGGAGGTGTGCGTTGAAGATCTCGCGGACTGGGGCCTCTGCTAGACGTTCCCAGCACACCCTCACTACGCGTTTAGGTGCACCAGGTCTGTCCAGCGTCTTCCCCCGCCACCTGATCCAACTCACCACCAGGTGGTGATCAGTTGACAGCTCAGCCCCTCTCTTTACCCGAGTGTCCAGAACATATGGTTTTCTAAACCGGCTTCCTGAAATAGGGCCCTGTTCTGGTTTCTGTTGAAGCATCGTCCAGCACCCATGTACACATGTACAATGGGTGCTGTAGTTGGTGAAAGGTGAAAACACCAAACGAGCATTCTAATCTGTGTCTAACTTTCTAAACCAGATCACCCAGACTGTAATCTGTTCTTCACTCGAACCATACCTTAAACTAATCAGTCAAACTCTAATGTATAGTCTGATGTGTTCTTTCACATGGTAGCATCAAGGAGTGAATGCACTGACCAGCTGACATGATACTTTTACTGCAGTTTACAATTTGACAAAACTAAAGCTAGTGTCCATCCATTCGCTTCCGCTTATCCTTTTCAGGGTCGCGGGGGGCGCTGGAGCCTATCCCAGCTGTCATGACGGTGGGAGGAAGCCGGAGTACCCGGAGGGAACCCACGCAAACACGGGGAGAACATGCAAACTCCACACAGAAAGACCCCGGCCTGCTGGTGGAATTGAACTCAGGACCTTCTTGCTGTGCGGCAACAGTGCTAACCACCGTGCCACCGTGCTGCCTAAAGCTAGTGTCAAGTTTCAAAATGATTAGAAACTATGTCAGATTCTCGCAGGGACTGCCCTCAAAGCTCTACCTATTTCATGATACTTCATAAAGATTTAGAACTCAGTTTGACTTTTGTGTTGTTAAATACAGGAAGACAAAAAATATCAGTCTTTTTAAAAATCACCAGGACAACTTAATTAAATTGTAGCTCAGCTGAAACAGCAGCAGTCAGTGCTTTGAAGCTTACTCTTGATCAAGCTTGGAGACCAAGACCAAGTCTGGTTTTGCACAGCAGAAAACAAACATTTACACTGAGAATGGCATTGACTCCATGTTCATTCTCTTTAAACTGTCAGACAAAACTGATAGGTAAGAAATCAATGATTAACTGAAAGACGACTAAGGCTTTCATAAATAACCTGATTAAAAACAAACAAACAAAGGGTATTGTTGTTACTACACCGCAATTTAGTAGAGAGTGTTATGCCATATATGCCACTTTATATCTCACATAAAAATAGTATATCACAACTTTTTTGGAAGGTAAGCTTATCTAACTAAATGCTAAAACATTACATAAGACAACAGGTCACATGTAAAGATGGCAGCCAGTAGGTCATTAGCCTAGCGGAAAGAGAGGCAACAGATGGCATGACTGAGTTCACAGGGGTTTTTTTCAAGGGGGGGCTGTTTCCCTGAATGCATCATAATGCATCATCCTGCTCTGGTTCAAGTATAAAATATATGGTTAACTTTTTGAAGCAGACACAGAACAGATGCAAGTAGTCAAAAGCAGGACAGTTAATTACTGATTTCTTGTCTTTACATCATCAAATACCAACTAAAGCACAGGAGAAAAGCACAGGAGAAAACTGAGCAGCAGAGAACTCAGGCTGAGATTTTTCACTGTCAGCATCTTGGTGTTTAAACTCAGTCATGATTAAAGTTGAGTGGATCTTACTGAGAAACAGAGGGACACTGCAAGCCCAATGGTCAGTTTCACTGTGCTTTATCCTCCCTTTGAACTAAAAGTAAACATCATGATGTGTTCAGTAAGCCACTGAAACCACAAACTGTTTACTGAGGTCACAGATCACAAGAGTTGATGAGTCAATAGCTTAGACTTTGAGTCTGACTCAGTAATGGCTCACTGCTGGCCATTAGAAAGAGTCCAGGTTTATCCATGCCCATATTTTATATACATCATGTAGCCTGTCTGTGCTAAGAAGCTGGAGGAGACATGTTCTATCGGAAAGTCTTTTCAAGTTTGAGCATCATGTTTCAGTTAAAGAGTGCAACAGTGAGCAGTGAGTCTTTTCCAGCTTTTATCAGTACAAGAAATTTAAAATGCAGTTCTGTTAAAAACACAAGTGTCTTCGGGACAACATGTTTCATGTCTGTTTTTCTGGGCAGTTTTTCCCTCTTGAGCTGCATGGAATGGAGGGTAAACAAAAGAGTGACATTTGTAGCTACAGCATGTAAATGCACTTCATTTTAATACATGTTTTCCATCAGATTACAGGAAATAAAAAACATTTCAGTCTTTGATACAAACTGAACCCATGCTTCAAATATGTAGGTTAAAAAGTTTTTTTGTTTTTTGTCTGTCTTATTTTGCTTTTTTGGGTAGTTTATACCCATTGGGAGTATGTGAGCAGGTTTAAATATCTTTTATTACACGTGCCATGCAGTTAATCCCGATTTAACTACAAATCAGACAATATGCTACATCTATCAGCTGTTTAATCTAAACATTAGTAGGCAAAAGAACATGTAAGCTTTCTTTTTTATTCCCCAAAAATGAAACATCTGAGCACTTGTTCAACAACAAATGAATTCCCTCTGTAAACCCCCCCTCTCTGTGCTTTATCACTGAAGTAAATGCTTAATAATTAATTAATTTAGTATTTATAAGTATACAAACGTTTACATTCATTCTGCAGTGCTTCTTGGTGTTTGGGTACCAGGAGCTACAGGCTGTTTAACACATGGAACAAGTTACTCATCAACAGAAACTAATGTCACATGCAAACCACAGAATAATATGTCAGATTAGAAGTTTTCAGAGTGAATGCAGAGTGAATGAGGTCAAATTTCAGGTTGATTTTTACATCAATCTGAAATTTAGATTCAAAATGTAGAAACAGAAAATGTGAAAATTAACAGTTTGGGTCATATTTATTTCAGTCAATCAACTGCAATGTACAAAAAAATCTAAAATGATTATATGTGCCATATGTGAAAACTGCACATATGGCACATTTTCATTGACTATTCATGCAAATAAATACATTCAGAATTTATCCTGATACATTTCTATGATAGAAGGGTCCTCTTTTGTTTGAGCCAACACTAACCATGATTCAGTAATATTAATTTGACAGGTTATTCGATAAACTGGCTTTCCAAAGAATGGAAAGTCAGTTAATGCAGCCAGAAAAGGTTGTTTTTTGTTTTTTTTAAAAAAAACAACAACAATGTTTTCTGATGTATATCAGCTCTTCCTGCAGCTGCTCTGCTTGTATGGAAAGAATAGATGGGGATAAAAATCATCACCATTCATTAAACCTTAATAACTGGAAACACAAGTTAGCATAATAAAACTGAAGTTACTTCTAATTTCTGATTTATTACACTTTACATAATCAGTTGCGATAATTGAATTTACTCGAGTACTGTATGAGGTAGGTATATTTCCACATTTAAATTATGTTTACTTCATTTACTCCACTTCCTTTATATAAAATCTTTAATTATTTTTTGTATGTTAGTAAAGCCCCTAGGGATCCCAGGGGCTATGTTGTCTGGGGGCTTTTGCCCCCTGGTAGGGTCTCCCATGGCAAATTGGCCCTGGGTGAGGGACCAGACAAAGAGCGATTCATAAGACCCTTATGAAAAGGACACCGAGGGAACAGTTTACCCTGCCCGGGATAGGGTCACCGGGGCCTCGCCCTGGAGCCAGGCCCGGAGAGGGTGCCCGAGGGCGAGCGTCTGGTGGCCGGGCCTTAGTCCATGGGGCCCGGCCGGGCACAGCCCGAAGAGGAGACATGGGCCCATCCGCCCGCAGGCCCACCACCCGCAGGAGGCGCCATAGGGGTCGGGTGCATTGTGTGCCGGGTGGCGGCCAGGAGCGGAGGCCCTGGCGGACTGACCCCCGGCTGCCAAGACTGGCAATAGGGACATGGAATGTCACCTCTCTGGTGGGGAAGGAGCCTGAGTTAGTGCGTGAGGTTGAGAGGTACCGGCTAGATATAGTCGGGCTCACCTCTACACATGGCTTGGGCTCTGGAACCAGTCTCCTGGAGAGGGGCTGGACTCTGTCTCTGTCTGGAGTTGCCCCTGGTGAGAGGCGGCGGGCTGGGGTGGGTATCCTAATATCCCCTCGGCTTGCTGCCAGTACGTTGGGGTTTTTCCCGGTGGACGAGAGGGTTTGTTCCCTGCGCCTTAGGGTCGGGGAACGGGTCCTGACTGTCATCTGCGCTTATGCGCCGAGTGGCAGTTCAGAGTACCCAGCCTTCTTAGAGTCCCGGGGGGGGGGGGGGGGGGGGGGGGGGGGGGGGGTGCTGGAGGGTGCTCCACCTGGAGAGACTGTTGTCCTGCTGGGAGACTTCAATGCTCACGTGGGTAACGACAGCAAGACCTGGAGGGGCGTGATTGGGAGGAACGGCCTCCCTGATCTGAACCCGAGCGGTGCTCTGTTATTGGACTTCTGTGCTAATCACAGTTTGGCCATAACGAACACCCTGTTCGAACATAGGAATGTCCATAAGTGCACGTGGCACCAGGACGCTCTAGGCCGTAGGTCGATGATCGATTTTGTAATCGTATCAGCAGATCTGCGACCATATGTTCTGGACACTCGGGTAAAGAGAGGGGCTGAGCTGTCAACTGATCACCACCTGGTGAGTTGGATCAGGTGGCGGGGGAAGACGCTGGACAGACCTGGTGCACCTAAACGCGTAGTGAGGGTGTGCTGGGAACGTCTAGCAGAGGCCCCAGTCCGCAAGATCTTCAACGCACACCTCCGGCAGAGCTTCAACAGCATTCCGAGGGAGGCTGGGGACATTGAGTCCGAATGGACCATGTTCAGCGTCTCCATTGCCGAAGCTGCTGCATTGAGCTGCGGCCGCAAGGTGGTTGGTGCCTGCCGTGGTGGTAATCCCCGAACCAAATGGTGGACACCAGAGGTGAAGGGAGCCACTAGGCTGAAGAAGGAGCCCTATCGGGCTTGGTTAGCCTGTGGGACTCCGGAGGCAGCCGACAGGTATCGACAGGCCAAGCGGAATGCGGCTCGGGCAGTGGCTGAAGCAAAAACTCGGGTGTGGGAGGAGTTCGGAGAGGCCATGGAAAAAGACTTTCGGACTGCCTCAAAGAGATTCTGGCAAACCGTCAGACGTCTCAGGAGGGGAAAGCGGTGCTCTACCTGCACTGTGTATAGTGCTGGCGGAGCGCTGCTGACGTCGACTGAGAAAATTGTCAGGCGGTGGAAGGAATACTTCGAGGACCTCCTTAATCCCACTGACACGTCTTCCGAGGAGGAAGCAGAGTCTGGGGATGAGGGGAATGACCCGCCAATTTCCGGGGGCGAGGTCACTGAGGCAGTTAAACAACTCCTTGGTGGCAGAGCCCCTGGTGTTGATGAGGTCCGCCCCGAGTTCCTGAAGGCTCTGGACGTTGTAGGGCTGTCCTGGTTGACACGCCTCTGCAATGTTGCGTGGAGATCAGGGGCAGTACCTGTGGACTGGCAGACCGGGGTGGTGGTCCCCATCTTTAAGAAAGGGGACCGGAGGGTGTGTTCCAACTACAGGGGGATCACACTCCTCAGCCTCCCTGGGAAAGTCTATGCCAGGGTGCTGGAAAGGAGAGTTCGTCCGTTAGTCGAACCTCGGATACAGGAGGAACAATGCGGTTTTCGTCCTGGTCGCGGAACACTGGACCAGCTCTTTATCCTCTCCAGGATACTTGAGGGTGCATGGGAGTTTGCCCAACCAGTCTACATGTGTTTTGTGGACTTGGAGAAGGCATTCGACCGTGTCCCTCGGGGTGTCCTGTGGGAGGTGTTGCGGGAATATGGGGTGTCTGGCCCATTGCTACGGGCCATTCGATCCCTATACAACCGTTGCAAGAGCTTGGTTCGCATTGCCGGCAATAAGTCGGACTTGTTCCCGGTGGGTGATGGGCTGCCCCAGGGCTGCCCTTTGTCTCCGGTTCTGTTCATAATTTTTATGGACAGGATTTCTAGGCGCAGCCAAGTGGCGGAGGGCTTTCGCTTTGGTGGCCTCAGAATCTCATCTCTGATTTTTGCAGATGATGTGGTTCTGTTGGCTTCATCGGGTGAGGGCCTCCAGCTCGCACTGGAACGGTTCGCAGCCGAGTGTGAAGCAGTGGGAATGAGGATCAGCACCTCCAAATCTGAGGCCATGGTTCTCAGCCGGAAAAGGGTGGAGTGCCCACTCCGGGTTGGGGATGAGTTCCTGCCCCAAGTGGAGGAGTTCAAGTATCTCGGGGTCTTGTTCGCGAGTGATGGGAGAAGGGAGCCGGAGATCGACAGACGGATTGGGGCTGCAGCTGCAGTAATGCGGACGCTGCACCGGTCCGTCGTGGTGAAGAGGGAGCTGAGTGTAAAAGCGAAGCTCTCAATTTACCGGTCGATCTACGTCCCTACCCTCACCTATGGCCACGAGCTATGGGTAGTGACCGAAAGAACGAGATCGCGGATACAAGCGGCAGAAATGAGCTCCCTCCGAAGGGTGGCTGGCCTCTCCCTTAGAGATAGGGTGAGAAGTTCGGCCATCCGGGAGGGGCTCAGAGTAGAGCAGCTGCTGCTCCACATCGAAAGGAGCCAGCTGAGGTGGTTCGGGCATCTGACAAGGATGCCCCCTGGGCGCCTCCTGGGTGAGGTGTTCCAGGCATGTCCCACCGGGAGGAGGCCCCGGGGCAGACCCAGGACACGCTGGAGAGATTATATCTCTCGGCTGGCCTGGGAACGCCTTGGTATTCCCCCAGATAAGCTGGAGGAGGTGGCTGGGGAGAGGGAGGTCTGGGCCTCTTTGCTTAGGCTGCTGCCCCCGCGACCCGGCCCCGGACAAAGCGGATGAAGATGGATGGATGGATGGATGGATGGATGGTAAACTCCCTTCCAAGTATAAGCCCATGTGAAAATACTATGTTTCTTTATCTCCAGTCAGGTTTGATTTCTTTTTAGGTCTCACTGGACCCTTAAACACAGCATCAGATAGAAGCAATTCCAATGCTATTCAGAGAAAGGGAGGCCTTCTCCCTCATTCTAAGCTCACATGTTTAATGCATTACTCAATGACTTTTATTTCACTGGCAGTGGAAATTAACAAGAAGACTGATTTAAAACCACCTTATTAAAAGTCTGGAGTCCTTATACCACGCACTTCAGATTCAGATCGTTTAGTAAAATGACACAATAAACTTACTACATAAAAGGTTTTGCCCCTCTTGTGTTAGAGGCATGAAATTTAATATAATGCAGTATTCCCTCCCCCCCAAAAAAGAAAAGAAAAACTCAAATTTGTAGGCAATAATAGATAATCAACATGAATGCATAGGTTATATTTATGAGATCAGTCCCTTGAAAGAAGTATTCTGTCGATACTGAACCCTCCATCTCTGGTATGGCTACACTCTTGCACTGAAACTGGATTTAGTTTCATGTTCGGAACAGGTTTGTTTGTTTATTCCTACTCAACTGCTTTAAATATCAGAGTTTACCAGAGACTGAAGGTAGCCTCAGGCATTATAAGGCTGCCAGTATACTTGTAGAGTATAATGGCAGCCATGAAAAGTTCGTGGTATACCACAAGCTTTCATTCTGTGCAAAAATATCCCCTGTTACTGAAATCTTCTAATTTATAGCATTATTAGTTGTTTAGCCTCTATATGAGGGTCTTTAACAGCTTTTATGCCTGTTAGCTGCCACAAGTACTGATACAGGAAATCTTTAATATGTCACCCAATAGTCCTTACAATACAACATGTCTGGGTAGCAGAGAATCATCTTTTCGCTCACTGTTACAGCAGAGAACAGATGCAAACACAATGCTCTGGCCTCTGTTACGCTGGGCCATCTGATATGTGCTGTTTATATTCATTAAGCCGTTTGAAATCAGATTTTTCCTTTGTTGATTTTTGAAACATTTTACTTTGTTATTTAATAAATAATTTCATATTTGCATCCGACTTCATCCTTATTTTATTTGAGTCAATTTACTTTGGTTTACGTTTCGTTTTTAACTTTTATTGACACTCATACCTTTCCACTTATTTTGTTATATGTTTGTTGTGTTTCACTCAACGTTAAGTATCTTATCTTTCTTATCTTAAGATAGTTACAGCTTCTCAACACACCTGAACAGTGAGAATGCACACTTCATATCAGGGTTGGAGTCTGATAAGTAATTGGATTGACAAAGTCATTCTTGTAGTAGGGCAGAAGAATAAATTAACAGTAAGTGGCAATATTTAAGCACTTTCATTGAAATATTTTGTAAATACACAGAACACTAACATATATGAAATATGTGTCAAAGTAAAACCGATTTATTAAACATATGGCAGCCTCTTTAAAAGAGAGACTGGCATACATTTAGTGTACTGAATCGAAGATCTCTCCTTTCCACGTGATTTTTTGTTGTTAATTGTCACTCATCTTTTCCAGCTGGTTCTGTTTTTTTTACATTCGTCTTTAGTCACTCTAGACTTGGGTGATTGTTGCTATAAACAGGTGGTTTCAGTGTGCATTGTACATAAATGCAAGTCTCACCTCTGAGCCAGCGCAGGAGGTAGTGATCATGCTGCGCAGGCAAGCTTGGAAGGATGTCCTGAATCCTCTCCCGAAACTGGAAGTGAGAGAACCAGAGAAAAGACAAAGTTATTTTATTATTTAAGGAACAGTTTTACATTTGCAAAATTAGACTTGGTCGCTTTATTGCAAAGTAAGAGAGGTTTGATACCACTCTCATGTCTGTACATAACAGTGTGCAATCACAGGCAATCAAATATATGTTGGTCATACAAATATATGAAACTACAACCAGGAGATACCTAACTTATAATAAAGACTGTTAATGGCCCAAAAAGTACTAACTTGGCCTCATCAGTTCAAGCTACAAAATGATTTTTTAATTTATTTGTAGTTTCAATTTATTCAAAAAGAGAATAGTTAAACTTTCCTCTAGGCTTAACCCACCACCCTAAATTTATGTTACAAGACAAGACATTAACATAAAGTGGTGTGTTTCGTTGTGTGGAAAAAAAAAAGATACACCCCAGTAAACTCACAGCATAATATCAACCAATTTTGATGAGACCAAAGACCAGTGTCAATGAGTTACTGCATATGACACTACCTCAAGCCCACAGATACAACAATTTGATAGATAAGAACAATTAAACCATTCAACTGAACATATATATCTGCATAACGTTAATTGTAAATGTCTTACCTCGGCTAAAATCTCAGCCTGCTTTGGGCTCAGGTCTCCTATTCGTCCACTCATCTCTGTGACCTTGTGTGTTTAATGGAAGCAGCCTATGTGAATGAACAGCACTTGGGGGAAATTGAGATAGAATAGTAAAAAAGCCACACCCCCTCACACACACACCGACCCATCCCTACACAGAGATCTGCCCACACACCAAACACTCACACAAATAGGTGGACTTTCATCTTTTAGCTTAAAGATCTGTTTATATTTTGTCACCTTGTGAAACCTGATTACAGGGGAGGCATTCAAAAAGGCTCACATTACTGCACAATGAGCAACCCCCAAATAATCCTGTCACTTAATTATACAGGGCATGCCCATTTACCAGTGTAAGCCTTTTAATGTTGCTACTTTGATTTGCTTCATACACTGCTGGGTAGCTTGTACATTTCCCCCAGGGATCAATAAAATTTGATAATACGCCATGTTTTTAATGATAATCATTAAAAATTATACAAACTTAATTAAAGAATTAAGTTTGTATAATTATGTAATAATTATGTAATATGTTATAATGCAATAAAAGTAACAGAGATAAAATGCTTTTATTCTATAGCTACCTTCAAGAAAAAGTGCAAAAAACCCCACCAGTTTAAGGCTAGTGCAGACTGAATGCGCTTCTATTCTATTAACCAAGTCTGCCTTTTTTATTGTTGTTATTTGGCATGTGTTATGTCATCGGACAGTATTGTCTCATTTATACTGTGTAGTTTTATGTGATCTATAAGTGTAATTTGGGAGTTTTGCTAAAATGCTTTAGATTTTGTTGACCATCACATTGTGCTCAATCGACTGAGATACTGTGTGTACAGGGGTTTGGCTTTTGCGGTGGTTTTATTTATCTAAATGACCCTTTTCTGTGGCTGCTTCCAAGTAAAGCTCCTCTTCCACTTCTCCCTATGGTGTACCTCAAGGTTCTGTTTTGAGGCCTTAAAGGTCTCTGTTATATCTGAATCTCTTCAGCTGATACTTGCTTGTTTGTTCTCAACTGAATGAAGTTAAAACAGAAGTCATTGTTTTTCCCCCTGACAGATTTGTGGGCAGGGATGGAATGACTAATAGGGAGAGTCGGGTGAATACCCGATAAACTAATTCACTTTCACCTCGCTTTTGGGCCAGTTCAGTAAGGCCCATAAGTGCAACTCTTCCAAGTGCTCACTTATCACACCATTGCTAATTAAGTTACACCAAATCCCCATTAACTTTGGAGTTCACTTTAATATTGGGGCTTTGAATTTTAGAGCTTTGTATAGACATGCAGCAGTGTACATTGGAAAACTTTTACATATATACATCCCCAGCATATGATCAGGGCCTGGCTGTGCAGCATACAACAGTGGCGAGTCTGTGGGCCTGACTCTGTGAAGCAAGTGGAAACTCCAGTTAAATATTTTATTATAATTTTTTTTTTAACTTTCAGAAAGATAACAGGCAGGTTGAGTTTTGTTTTTTCATAAAATTCTTTTATTCTTTAAATACACAGGCTATTCAGAAACTGGTTAGGATGCAGACCGCAGGGTCCTCAAAAAGTAAAGCTGGTCTTATGAATAAATGGATGATTTACAAAAACTTACATAAAATCAATCAATACTTCTCATTTTCACACAGTGGAAGGTTGTTTTAACGAGAGAGAAAGAAATTTGAATAATATCCCTCCCAAAATATTTCTCAAAATGGACATGTTCTCGTCCCAAAATCCAAAGCTATTAGGCTTTGGACTGTGGAAGGAGAACATGTCCATTTTGTAATGGAGGGGAAAAAAGGTGGACTTTGTAAAAATCAATAAGTTTTACATAAACCACTGCCGTACGTTTCAGAGATGTTTGCACGGCAGTATAAACGGCACAATTTCCCCTCATACCCGCTTTCTACATCAGAATCAAAACTCACATTTTTCCTTTTTCAAACTACTCAATAACAACAACAATAATAATAATGATGATAATGGTGGTAATGGTAATAATAACAACTTTAGATAATCCACCATAAAGAACAAAAGCGGCTTTAGGTGGAAAATAGTAAGTCTTTGTGAGCTCCTGATTAAAGTGTGGTTGGTGTTTAGTAAAGGACCTTAAATACAGATTCAATATAAATACAGATTCAGACTCAGCTTATTCAGTCCACTGAACACATTTCGTTTGCATAGGTTTTTTACAGGTCAGATTTATAGCCAATTTAAATCTTTGGACAACCTTTTATGTTAGCAGAAAATATCATCTGCAGATTAGGTGTACATAAATGCAGTTTTCAGGCAATAGATCACGGCCTCTCCAAAGGGTGAGAGATTTCTACTGAAGCTAGAAAGCCTCCCAATTTAACATTCAGTCATTGCATGCATGGCTAAATATCAACACAGTCAGTTACGGCAGTTGACCTTTCTAGTGTTTAATAAACATATCTCACATGGAGAAGTTAATCAACAACTCACAGATTTCAGTGATTAAAAAAAACTGTATAAACCTTCATACATCTAGAAGACTGCAATCAACCTGGAGGTTTACAAGTCTTTACACGAGTATTCATAATAACGCAGTTGTTGCTAAGAATTAGAGCACGACTTGCAGAAGAGTTCATAACTAAGCTCAGTATTCAGATTTTTACCAAAAACATTCATGTCAAACGAAAGCGCTTCATGTATTTTGAGATTAGATATTTCCACCTTCTAACAATTAATTCATTTCTTGATTTGTTTCTCCTCCCAAACAGCTTGCTACACAAACTGCAGAATTAATGTAGCCAACCTTCTATCAAAAATATTAACTTTTTTTTCTTTTATACCAACATTTCAAAAATAACTTTTAATATTTAAAAAATGCACAAGGTTTGATACAATCTCTATGTATACAGGATATCATCTATACATTTGGAAAAAAAGTCCTAACTGAAAAGTGAGATGAGATGCGACACAATGCACTTTGCCCTAAAAAACAAAACAAAACAAACAAACTCAGACCTAGCTTTAGACAAATGGAGGCTGCAAAACACTGCTACAAACAGTGGACACAAAAGTGAATGCATTTTACAGGGACATAACCTCTGTGTACTCTGAGTTTCAGGAGCATTTATTATTCCGACTCATAAGAGATAACTGCCAGTTTGGATCCAGAAATATCATTACCAAAAAAAAAAAAAAAAAAAAGGTTTGGTTTGACAGATTGCCTTCGGGCATCTGTCAAACCAAACCTTTTTTTTCTAACACATCAGCACACTGATATTTATAAAGTGCCTAAAGCTGTTATAGAGACATTAAATAATGCTAAAATATGAACCCAGTATAAAACAGCTCCTACTCCAATCAATAAACTGAGGAAATTAGCTTTTTTTGTCCTTCTGCACAAAACCTGGATGAGAAGATTGATACCACTCTTATATTTGTGTGTTAATTTTAAACTAAAGCCACAAAGCTGCTAGATGAGACTTGAATTTAGACTGGAAACCACCGTCGTGTCTCAGTTCTTCGCTACTTGAATGATAGAAAAGGACCACCAAACAAGGTTCAGCCAGCAGGAGGCTGTAATCATCAGCACTGATGATAGTGGCTTTGCTAGCTTACTAGCTAACAGCAGCAGACAGCAAATTGTCCATATGGGTGGTAAAAGGCAGAACAAGTTTAGAACATGCAGTAAATCGCGGGACAACCTGAGTCCAACATTCAGAATGTCATTTCATTTAAGAGCAGAACGTGACATGTCCATTTGAGAATTAATCAGTCCAAACTTACACACTAGACAAGTCAGCATGTAGTAGTAGTTTTAGTACTACATGAAGTGAACTAATATTATGAACGAAATTGAGACCAAGCATAGGAATTATTTATCTTAAAAGAAATGGTCAATAGAGAATTAGCTCTGAAAAGTTGGGCCAATAACAACACTTAAAAATAATAATTTGGCTGATAATTAAAATGTTATTGTTCTGCCTTTTCTGCAACAGAAACCAAAGTCTTCATTAGAACAAAATAACCAGTTGTTTCAGCATCTTATAGTCAGCACAGAATTAAGGTGACAATACTTGAGTGTGTCACTGCTATTGTTACCTGTCACTGAATGTGTCAGTCAATGGCAGCCCTTAAGTCTGATGTTAGCTGGTAAAGACAATTAGCTGCTCTATCCATGTAAACAGCCTAAAAACCAACCACCAATTAACTCAATTAACTCCAGTGGTTTTCATCCTTCTTTCTAAACATCAAACAAAATATACAGAATAATTTGTAAGCTTTGATGGTTCTTGAAGGCTGAATGAGGCCAGGCTACACAGTTTCACCCGTTTCTACCAATCACACTGAACTAAGCTAAGCTAATTCGTGAACATAGACTATATAAAAGATAGAGGTAGCCTCTGGGCTTGTAAAGTGGAGCCAATGTGGAAGAGCTTTAACTCTGAATTTCTATAAATGGCCAACAGGAGGCGACCAGACTGAATAGCAATAGTTTCAGTCTGATCCATCCATCACGCTTCACATCCAATTCAAAAACACTACAATGCTCACAATGAAAACAGGCACCTTCAGTCCCACATAACTGGTGACATTACTATGGCCAATTCCATTGCTTATATACAATCTGTGTTCGTGACTTGATAATAGTGTAATCAATCTTCTCATCTGAAAGAATCATCTTCATTTTTTTAAATAACTAGTAAAAGTTGTGAGATGAACTGAATGAAAGAGTTCTCATTAGCTGTGCAAAAACAACATTTAACTGAGACTGAAGCAGATAACGTAAAACATCTTAAAGGAGAAAATAATCATTAGTATTTTGTGTTTGATCTGGCAAGAAGTCATCAACACTGAAAGAGCATCTCTGTGAAAAACAGGAGGGATTTTTTTGTTTTAACTCCCCTGACTGGACATTTTCATCCAGAAGCAGAGTGTGTACAATTAATATAGCATCCTCTTTGTTAAATTTACACCTCCTTCTGAGAAATAAAAACTGTCAGGATTGACATCATCTTTTCTTTTGTAAGATCTCAGTGTGAAATGAAACCTCAGTGTGAAGATGGATGATCAAATAATAACGGAAAGATTTTAAGACAAACATACTATTGGATCAATTTTGTGCCAGCAGGATGATGGAAACAGAAACTAAAGCTCTGAGAAGAGCTACACCTGCAAGCTCAGTAATGAGCAGCTTTAACGTCAGCTACTCACCAAGAAAGACATATTCAACTACAAGAGAATATTTTAACCCCTCACCTCCACCAGTTGTAATACTATTATCCAAATAGTTCTGTAGTTTCATCAAGGTCAGTAGGTCAACACTCTTAATCCTGCCAAAATATACCTGTCATATGTTCACTTTTTAGGAATAAAAAAAAACATTTGTAAAGTTCCAGACGCAAACTTCAGCCATGTTACTGACACACACACTGGGCCTCATGCAGGAAAGACTCACTCCCACAGGTTTGTTTCCATCACTCTCATTGCCTGTAAGGAAAGTGTGGCCTTATAATTACGAATTATAATTGACAGAATAAATAAATCCTTGATTATTGCTGCTGTTGTACAATCAGGGCTCAGAGAAATGTTTTTCAGATGCTTTCAGCTGAGAGTATTACGAAGTGTCATCTAGACACTGAGCTAGCCAAACATCTGGGCAGCTCAGTTGAGCTAACCGTTTACACTGGTGAGGCTGCCTCCCCTGAATGAGTTGCATCCTGCACTTTTGTCGTATGAAATTCATGTATATTCTAGACCTGTCGTTTAATGTAGTGCACAGTCTCTGCTTTTATCCACATTGGAATGTGTTTCTTTGACTTGGATACATCTTCATTGGATTTTTTGTCATAATGGCTGTCGTTTTTCTTTAAAGTCTGACATTTTATTGGCGAATATAAGATTGGTAACTTGTACACGTTATTCACTGTCAGCTTGTTAGGTTGTTGTGCATCAACGATTAGTTGTTGTGTAACACTTAACTGACAATAAATAAAGCAGAACAAGTAACAAAGCATGACAGGTCTAGATGTCAATTAAACCAGTGATTCTGTCACACAAAATGAACACACTTAAGCATTATGTAAAAACTCAATAATTGTTAACAGTTAACAATTATATGTCAATTATATTTGCCATATAATTTAACATATAAATTATATGTCAAATATAATTTAAATGAAAAACAAATAAATAAATGAAAAAAGGGGAGAGTCGTGAGAGTACCAGAGTGTTTTAGTAGGCAGCTGGGAAATAATTGGGAGTTGTTTTTAACATAAAGCTAAAATTAGCATCACTGGTCCATGCCATGCTGGTTGGGAGATTGTTGCTGCAAACGGGGCAGGGAGCAGCAGTGGATGTGTGTGCACCAAGAGACCTGCATAGCAGTTACATTGTGAGTGGAAGAGAGCTGAAGCCTCTGCTATCCAACTGTTACTTGTTGCAGAAAGCAGACTCAATTGAGGGGAAAAAAAAAAAAAAAAAAAAAAAACAGACCCTGAGCAATTGGCGATTGTTAATCCTCCCTGTAGATAGACCTTGTTGATCAAACACTCTACTTTTCTTAGCTTGAGTTGAGTTAAACCGGGAGAAACTCTGGGCACGTGGATAGGTGTCCTTTAGAGCAGTGCACTGTAATGAAGTTTGGTTTAGTTTTTATAAATTATCATTAAAAGGCAAACTTGGAATTTCAATCAAATATCATTCATCAGCCCAGCCCCAGGACATAGTTACAAAAAGGTTTCCTGCAGAAGGCCCATTGTTTTCTTGTGCAGTATCATCACAACCATCATGTCAAATGAGAGCATAGTACCTTGAGAGAAAGTGAGCCCTGTGATGTCTGCATTTAGAACAAGTCAACTATGTATGTCAAGTAGCTCTATAGTAGCACCTGATCACATGTCTACGCTCATTAATGTCCCTACTTTTAATGTAAAAATAATGAGAGCCATTTCCATAGTGTCTGTAGGAAACATTCACTGAGGTACTCCACACTGACGGAGGCCAGCAGGGAGTCTGGAAGGCAGAGCAGAGGAAAGCGCTTTGAATAGTTTGGTTGCTTTTGGTCATGTTGTCATATTTCTTGTTTAGTGTTTGGCTTCTTGTATTAAAGCAGCTTTGGTGAACATGAAACACTCAAAAGTACAATGGCTTCTTAACAGAAGACCATCATCCAATCATTGATCCCTCTAAATCACAAACCTCAGGGTGGAAATGTTTTTCTTCCTGTGTGGGTGGCTGCTGCTCCAGCTGGGAACAAGCATCCTGCCTGAAGCTGCAGCTATGTTTTTGTTTTTTTGCCTCCAAAACTTTGAGTGTGTCATGGTCTACATGCACATTCAATGGCATGTGTGATATAGAACATGAACTCCATGTCCATGGCAGTCTGTGGCACACTTGCACTCTCCCCATGGATGACAGGGATTAGAGCGCTGTCCATCTCATTCATGTAGCGCTGTGGGAGAAGACTGCCTTTGGAGCCAGCCTGGTACTCCACCTGAGAAAAAACAGTAAAGAAATATTCAAAAGGCTTTAAGTGCTAAACACAATAAAATAGGGCTGTCACAATACCAGATGTTCACTTCACAATTACTGTGGTCAAAAAACTTCCCAAAACCTATTAGGGGTGCAACAATACACAAAATGCACGGTTCGGTTCGATACTTTTTTCGAAACAAAAAAATGTTCATGCTTTTTTAATTTGTCATTTATTAAAATTATAAATATCTATTTTATCTCAAAAGTACAGTTTTTAAATTTAATGCTGCTGAAACAACGAAATAATAATAAAAAAATTAATCTATCTGATCGAGAAATCACTCATCTTTGGAAAAGAGTTTATTACAGAGAAATGGCTCTTTCCAAAATGAAAGCTATACTATACGCTTCTTCTGGGCTATATTCTCAGCAGCATATTAAACATATCAGGTCCTCATAAGGAGAATCATGTGCTAACGACTGTCTAAATGACTCGGGTAAAGTTTGTAGCATGCATGCTTGCATGCTTGTTGTTTTTGTCTGCTTCCACTTGTCTTTGCACTAGGATGCTGTCGGAGTAAATGTGCAGTCATATTCGTTGTGTTCCCACTAGTGCTTTCAGGTTAATCTCGTTGAAATGACCTTAACGCCGCAACACGGCAAATCTCCGTTAACGAGCTACCCCTGATCGCCCCGTGCATGGGGCTAGACGGCCAACACGTTAACGAGCTAACTGCGCTAACACACTAGTTCCACCAATGTAATTGAGCATTGCGTGGCACATCCAACATACTGTTTTACTTTAGTCCATGACGCGCTTACCTTCAGGGTCATATGTCACATGAAAACCAAAATAATTCCAAACGCCAGATCTGAATGAGGGTGGGGGAGGTTCAATTTGCCATGTTGAATTCAATTCAATTCAATTTTATTTATATAGCGCCAAATCACAACAAAAGTCGCCTCAAGGCGCTTCATAGATACAGAGAAAAACCCAACAATCATATGACCCCCTATGAGCAAGCACTTTGGCGACAGTGGGAAGGAAAAACTCCCTTTTAACAGGAAGAAACCTCCGGCAGAACCAGGCTCAGGGAGGGGCGGCCATCTGCTGCGACCGGTTGGGGTGAGAGAAGGAAGACAGGATAAAAGACATGCTGTGGAAGAGAGACAGAGGTTAATAACAGATATGATTCAATGCAGAGAGGTCTATTAATACATAGTGAGTGAGAAAGGTGACTGGAAAGGAAAAACTCAATGCATCATGGGAATCCCCGGCAGCCTAAGTCTATTGCAGCATAACTAAGGGAGGATTCAGGATCACCTGGTCCAGCCCTAACTATATGCTTTAGCAAAAAGGAAAGTTTTAAGCCTAATCTTAAAAGTAGAGATAGTGTCTGTCTCCCGAATCCAAACTGGAAGCTGGTTCCACAGAAGAGGGGCCTGAAAACTGAAGGCTCTCCCTCCCATTCTACTTTTAAATACTCTAGGAACAACAAGTAGGCCTGCAGAGCGAGAGCGAAGTGCTCTAATAGGGTGATATGGTACTACAAGGTCATTAAGATAAGATGGGGCCTGATTATTTAAGACCTTGTATGTGAGGAGCAGGATTTTGAATTCAATTCTGGATTTAACAGGAAGCCAATGAAGGGAAGCCAAAACAGGAGAAATATGCTCTCTCTTTCTAGTCCCTGTCAGTACTCTTGCTGCAGCATTTTGGATTAGTTGAAGGCTTTTCAGCGAGTTTTTTGGACATCCTGATAATAATGAGTTACAGTAGTCCAGCCTGGAAGTAATAAATGCATGAACTAGTTTTTCAGCGTCACTCTGAGACAGGATATTTCTAATTTTAGAGATGTTGCGCAAATGGAAGAAAGCAGTCTTACATATTTGTTTAATATGTGCGTTGAAGGACATGTCCTGGTCAAAAATGACTCCAAGGTTCCTCACAGTGTTACTGGAGGCCAAGGTAATGCCATCCAGAGTAAGAATCTGCTTAGATACCATATTTCTAAGATTTTCAGGGCCGAGTACAATAACCTCAGTTTTATCTGAATTAAGAAGCAGAAAGTTAGCGGCCATCCAGGTCTTTATGTCTTTAAGACATTCCTGCAGTCTAACTAATTGGTGTGTGCTATCTGGCTTCATGGACAGATAGAGCTGGGTGTCATCGGCATAACAGTGAAAATGTACGCTATGTCTTCTAATGATGCTGCCTAAGGGAAGCATGTATAATGTAAACAGAATTGGTCCTAGCACTGAACCCTGTGGAACTCCATAATTAACCTCAGTGTGTGAAGAGGACTCTCCATTTACATGCACAAATTGGAGTCTATTAGATAGATATGATACAAACCACTGCAGTGCAGTACCTGTAATACCTACAGCATGTTCTAATCGCTCTAATAGGATATTATGGTCGACAGTATCGAACGCTGCACTGAGGTCTAGCAGGACAAGCACAGAGATGAGTCCACTGTCAGAGGCCATAAGAAGATCATTTGTAACCTTCACTAAAGCTGTTTCTGTGCTGTGATGAGCTCTGAAACCTGACTGAAACTCTTCAAATAAACCATTCCTCTGCAGATGATCTGTTAGCTGTTTGACAACTACTCTTTCAAGGATTTTTGATATGAAAGGAAGGTTGGAGATTGGCCTATAATTAGCTAAGACTGCTGGGTCTAGAGATGGCTTTTTGAGTAAAGGTTTAACTACAGCCAGCTTGAAGGCCTGTGGTACATAGCCGATTATTAGAGATAGGTTGATCATATTTAAGATCGAAGAATTAATTAATGGCAGGACTTCTTTGAGCAGTTTTGTAGGAATGGGGTCTAAAAGACACGTTGAAGGTTTGGAGGAAGTAATTATTGAAGTTAACTCAGAAAGATCAATTGGAGAAAAAGAGTCTAACTTAACATCAATGGTACTAAGAGTAGCTGTAGATAATATTACATCTGTGGGATGATTACTGGTAATTTTTTCTCTAATGATAAAAATTTTATTTGTGAAGAAGTTCATGAAGTCATTACTAGTTAACGTTAAAGGGATGGTTGGCTCAAAAGAGCTCTGACTTTTTGTCAGCCTGGCTACAGTGCTGAAGAGAAACCTGGGGTTGTTCTTATTTTCTTCAATCAGTGATGAATAGTAAGATGTTCTGGCTTTGCGGAGGGCTTTCTTATAAAGCAGCAAACTTTTTCTCCAGGCTAAATGATGATCCTCTAAATTTGTGACACGCCATTTCCTCTCCAGATTACGAGTCATCTGCTTTAGGCTACGTGTTTGAGAATTATACCACGGAGTCAGGTACTTCTGATTAGAGACCTTAGTTTTCACAGGAGCTACAGTATCCAGAGTCGTACGTAGTGAGGAGGTGAAATTATTAACAAGATAATCGACCTCTGTTGGGGTAGCGTTCAGATAGCTGCTCTGCTCTGTGTTGGTACAGGGCATTGAAGATGATAACAGTGGGTGGATTATATTCTTAAACTTAGTTACAGCGCTTTCAGAAAGACATCTACTTTGATAAAGTCTACTCTCCACCGCTGTGTAATCAATTATTGTAAATGTAAATGTTATCAGGAAATGATCAGACAGGAGAGGGTTTTTAGGAAACACTGTTAAATGTTCAGTTTCTATGCCATATGTTAAAACAAGATCTAGAGTGTGATTAAAGTGGTGGGTGGGTTCTTTTACATTTTGAGAGAAGCCAATTGAGTCTAATAACAGATTAAATGCCATGTTGAGGCTGTCATTTTTAGCATCTACATGGATGTTAAAATCACCCACAATAATTATTTTATCTGAGCTCAGAACTAAATTAGATATAAAGTCTGAGAAATCAGACAGAAACTCTGTGTAAGGCCCAGGTGGACGATAGATGATAACAAGTAAGACTGGTTTCTGAGTTTCACAGCTGGGGTGGAGAATGTTAAGCATCAGGCTTTCAAATGAATTAAAAGTCTGTCTTGGTCTTTCGTTGATTAACAGGCTGGTGTGAAAAATTGCTGCCACACCGCCCCCTCGGCCTGTGCTTCGAGGTTTCTGGTAGTTAGAATGACTCGGGGGTGTTGATTCATTTAAACTAACATAATCATCCTGCTGCAACCAGGTTTCTGTAAGGCAGAGTAAATCAATTTGTTGATCAATTATTAAGTCATGTACTAACAGAGACTTGGAGGAGAGAGACCTAATATTTAATAATCCACATTTCACTGTTTTACTCTTTGGTTCAGATGTGGATACTTTATTGTTCTTTCTTTGTAATTGTTTATGTTTAAGTTGTTTGTTGCTGGTTTTTAGTTAGTTTTTTGTCTGTTTGGGAGCTGACACAGTCTCTATGGAGATAGGTTTTTGGGGGGGTAGCAGGAGGAGAGAACCAGAGCTTGCAACCAGAGCTTAACTTCTTTCTCTGGTGGTGGTCAGAGGGCCCGGTGGCGCCAGTGTCCGGCAGCCTCGCCTCTGTCAGTGCGCCCCAGGGTGGCTGTGGCTACAATGTAGCTTGCCATCACCAGTGTGTGAATGTGTGCGTGAATGGGTGGATGACTGGATATGTAAAGCGCTTTGGGGTCCTTAGGGACTAGTAAAGCGCTATATAAATACAGGCCATTTACCATTTCTCGCTAGCTTGCCCTGCGCTCTTCCTTCTGAAGATGCTCTCTGCGTTGAGCGCTCAGTGGATCTGCGCTCGACAGTGCAGCCTAGGCGGAGTAGTCGAACGCAGATTCACTGAGCACTCAACACAGACACCATTGTCAGAAGGAAAGTTGATAAAATAAATTACAAATTTTGTATTGTTCAATACATATGCGTACCGAACCGAAAGCACTGTATTGAACGGTTCAATATCGATACGAATATCGTTGCACCCCTAATACACACACACACACACACACACACACACACACACACACACACACATATGGTTAAACTCAAAACACAAGCATATGAAGGTGGTGAGAAAGTCTGTAACCATAACTGACCAAGAGAATTCAAAAATGACCATTAGAGTGGTGATACTAGTGTGTGATTTTTAAATACAGTCAGTCATCATTAATACATCACTATTGTTGCATCTGCATTTTCAAATACCTTGTAAGACCACTCTGCGTCTTAAAAAGGTTTTACAATATTAACCTGAATCACTGCTTGTTTACCATGTCAGCCTGTGTCGAGACACACAGTGAGAGTGAGTTGATTCCGCTGGAAGTGAGAACGGCGAGGTGAGGAGTGAGAGCACTGCAGGTTGCCAACGCTATTTCCTTCTGAAAAACACTGCAGGACGATAAGACAGATGCCAGGTTGCAGTCTGGAGACTTCAGCTGGTAGAATACCTGAACAGAAATACAGTTCAGGTCATGCACACATCACAACTTTTAGATGGCTTTAGAACTCAGAATGGAAACCTCATTCAGTTCACAGAAGGTGTCAGATAGGAGCAAACAATTTGATGTGAAAAAAGGAAAATTTACCTCAGTGCATGTAATCAGCCGATTGTCTGATTCAAACTCAGTGTCTTGTTGCATCCTCACACTACACACTCCATCTAGGGATCTTCCATCAACTCCACTAGTTTTGCTGCAGGAATACAAATTCACAGGGTCACAGTAGAAAGTACTGTTTTCCCAGAGATTTAAACTGCATCGTGTTTTAGTTAAAATATGATCAAATACTGGCATTGGCAAACACATACACACATGGAGTAAATCATTGCGTGCAGTTACCCTGTGTTGACAGGTGGATTCCACTCCACCCAGCGGACAGTCACATTCTCTCTGACCTGCTCATCATTAATCTTGCCACAGGGTATGTGGAAGTTTGTCTGCTCCCTGAGGGCAGAGCGAAGAGATTCCATGGTCTCTGGAGGGATTTGCACCATCAACCCATCTGGTAAAAACAAAACAATTGACTAGTCTGGCCCAGCAATAACAGAATGGACATAAGTATTTCAGAGCCAACAACCAGTCACAGTACCTTCTACAATGCTGGACTTCGCAATGAAACCTGAGGAGGCTTTAAGTGCTCCATTGAACACCACAAAACTGGCCCCAGTGACTGTAACAAAACACAAACCCCCAGAAGTTCATATATGCATGGTACAACAAAATGCTTGCCTCTAATGTTTTATTTTTCAAAAATAGAGGAGTATGGAGCATTTCTAAAGACACTCACCTGTCCGAGACTTCCCAGGCATGCTGTTGGCCTGGGTTTGGTAATTTCCCTCCTCATTCTGGTAACAGACCAGGTGAGAGTCGGCCTCCGAGCTGAATCTTGCTCCAATGCTGATGACATGTTCATTGGATGCATTTATCACCTTCTGCACCTGAAAAATACAGAAAAATATACATTTCTGTACAACACTGCTATGTGCCAACTTTTGCTTTATTTACTTATTATTTTTACATACATACATTGTTTGATTTTGGCCTAAGTAAGTAAGTAAGTACAATTTTATTTATATAGCACATTTCTAGATAGAGATCACAAAGTGCTTTACAAGATATAACAGATTAAAAAGACAAAATACAAACAAAGTTAGCAAAAAGCAATTTTAAAAAGATGTGTTTTTAGCTGTTTTTTAAAAGTAATCAATGAATCAGCGGATCGTAAGTCCTGAGGAAGGGAATTCCACAGTCTGGCGGCCACAGTAGCAAAAGCTCTATCACCCCTAGTTTTCAATCTCGTATACTGAATGACAAGTAGGCCCTGACTACTCGACCTCAGAGACCTACTAAGGGCATAGGGCTGTAAAAGTTCAATAATATATGGTGGTGCTTGATGTTGAAGAGCCTTAAAAGTTAAAACCAAAATCTTAAAATGGACTCTAAATTCGACAGGAAGCCAATGTAACTGCATAAGCAACGGTGTTATATGTGAATATTTAGAAGCTTTCGTCAAAAGTCTTGCTGCAGCATTCTGAACGATCTGCAGACGCTCCAAAGAACCTTTGTTTAGACAAGTAAACAGGGAATTGCAATAGTCCAGTCGTGAAGAGATAAAAGCATGAATAACAATCTCCAGTTCGGTATAGGATATTATAGAGCTCAATTTAGAAATATTTCTTAAATGATAAAAGCAAGACCAAACAAGAGATTTAACATGACTATCTAACGTAAGAGCAGGATCAAGGATAATCCCCAAGTTCCTGACAGATGGTTTTACAAACGTTGAAAGAGGACCAAGAGCATTTATTATACTGGGTATATGTCTATCTGGGGCGCATAAGAGGACTTCGGTTTTATGTTGTAAAGAGAATTTTAAAACGACAAGGGAATCATTTTCTGGTTGTTCATTCAAGACAGATCTTACTACACATTCTTTAATAGATAATTTATCAAGGGTTTATTAGGGTTTTTTTTCTCTAAATGCTACCTCTATATTCAGCCTCCAAAACGTATTTTTATTTGCCAATGATGGCCCTAAAACACCACGATACAACTATATGAAACTAAGTAGCTTTGACTTGTTTGTACAAGACAATTTCTCAACATGTGGCAGGACAATTTACGAAAGAAAGTAAAGAAAAACATATTGTACTGATCATTCAACTGATTTAATCTACTTTGTACCCTTTTCAGTTATCCTTTGAAGGGAGTTAGAGGACGACCACAAAAACCTAATTTCTAAACCAATATGTTTCTAGAAGTTACAGAAATTTTGGGGGTTGTTTGTAGTTTGATTACCAAAAAATTAACCCAAAGCACTTGTAAATAAAGAAGTCAACATCTACTGAAACCAAGTACATGAAGCTTGGGCACTAAAACACCTGAGAAGTTATTCTTTTTTTAGTTGCAACTGTGACAAATGACATATTCAAGCATTATCAATGTTTATCTAAATCCTAACCAGAATCTGAACAAGTTTATTTTACAAAATTAAAGGAACTCTTACCTCACTGAAGCTACTTTTGGGAATATCAATGTAGCTGTGGCCCATCTCCATGTGGATCCTCAGGCCCTCCACCACTGACAGGCTATACTGGTAGTTCCTTAGATCCTGGATGAGAACAGTTTATAGAATCTGAACTCATCAAAGTGTTCTAATCAATTTTTTTCAAGTCTGCCAATAATCAGCATCAAAAAAGTGTCTATGACTGTTGTCCTAATAACATTTATGTTCAAAAACCTTTCACCAAAAGCCCAGTATAAAACAAATTAATTTTAAACTGTCAATCATCAAAATCAAAAACTACTCTGCCAGACACCCATGAAATCAGAATCAGAATCAGAATACTTTATTGATCCCTGGGGGAAATTATTTTTTGTTACAGTGCTCCATTTTAAACCAACATTAAGACAAGACAGACAATACGCTAACTAAGAATAGTACAATATATACATATATATACATACATACATACATAAGTCACTTATAAATAAATATTTGGAAAAGAAACATGTGTAGTTGTAGCAGCAAACAGTGTGTTAAGTGGATGCGTTGTACAGGGAGATGGCCACAGGCAGGAATGATTTCCTGCATTACCTGCAAATCTGCATTACTTAAAATGTGGCTTGAGTGGAGTTAAGAATTATGTGTAGTTTTAGCTCTAACAAAATTTTGCCAAGCTTCTCAATTATAACGGGCGATCGTGGCTCAAGAGTTGGGAGTTCGCCTTGTAATCGGAAGGTTGCCGGTTCGAGCCCCGGCTTGGACAGTCTCGGTTGTTGTGTTCTTGGGCAAGACACTTCACCCGTTGCCTACTGGTGGTGGTCAGAGGGCCCGGTGGCGCCAGTGTCCGGCAGCCTCGCCTCTGTCAGTGCGCCCCAGGGTGGCTGTGGCTACAATGTAGCTTGCCATCACCAGTGTGTGAATGTGTGCGTGAATGGGTGGATGACTGGATATGTAAAGCGCTTTGGGGTCCTTAGGGACTAGTAAAGCGCTATATAAATACAGGCCATTTACCATTTACCATAAATAAATCTTATTTTCTTTATTGCAAAATCTTATTTTGCACTACTTACAGCCAATAAATTCATAATGGTGTGTCCTGTCTCTCGATACACTGACTGCCGAAAACGGATACTTATCAGTGTGGTGGGATACGCTGAAAAACAAAAACATATGTAAATAAACCATAAAAGCACAATATGTATCACTTGTCCCTGTGTCTTTCTCCTAGAACAGCCTATATGCTTACAGACAGTAATTTACAATGGTTTAGTAATTTAACTTGTAGAGGGGTTTACCTTACGATATAAAATGTGTTAGTGTGACTGCTTTTGGTAAAATAAGCTCTTTACAAATGAGAAGGTGGAACTGGGGTATTTTTATTTACTCAGCAAACTGCTGAAACTAATCATTTTAACAATAATAATAATAAACTAATAACCATAAGGTTTCAGAAGAGCAGGTTTTTTTTTTCATTTTCAACAAATCAAAGTTTAAGATTACTATGTTTTAATATGAAATAACACTCAGTGTTGTCATGAGCAACAAAGATTTACATACAGTTGTATTCAGCTCCAAGACGCAAAAGCAGTCTCAGTGGAAAGACTTTGGCCCAGGGCACCTCCAGTTTCTGAATGAGCAGGCCAAACAAGAATGGCTGTGAAGGGAGAGTGAGGCCGTCTAGAGACTGGCAGGTGGGAGAGAAGAATACCATCCCAGCATGATCCTTACTGCCCAAGAAACTACTTGTAAAAGTCACATTATCCAGCTCCTCCACAAACCTCCCTGTAACACAAGATAATGATTATGTTATCCTTTATAAGCTAAAGGTGTAGTTATTAAAAGTTGCAAAGGCAGGCTGAAGGCAGGTATTACCTTTTTGGGCATCCTGGAAAATGCTGAGATATATGGTAAAGAGGTCTTTGGGAAGAGTTTTTTCTTGAGGCAAACACTCCAACAGAAATACTAACTCTTTCTGTCCCAGAGCCTGCAGCCCATTAGAGCCGAAACACCAGCATTCCCTGCCAGAGTCTGGAAGATAAAACACACAAGAGTTAATACATTGGAAGGCATGTGAGGATTCACAAAATTTGAAAGAGGAAATATGAGATACACTACCAGTCAAAAGTTTGGACACACATTCTTGTTTAATGTTTTTTTCTTTATTTCTACTGTTTGCTACATTGTAGATACATACTAAAGACATCAAATATATGACGGAAGATATCTGGAATTATGTAGCAAAAAAAATAATTTAAAAAAGATAAATAACTCTAAATATGTTTTATATTTTACATTCCTGAGAATAGCCACACTTTGCTTTGTTGATAGCGCTGCCAATCCTTGGTCTTCTCTCAATGAGCTTCATGATGTAGTCACCTGAAATGGTTTTCACTTCAAAGGTGTGCCTTGTCAGGTTCATTTGGCCTCCACAGTCACCTGATCTGAACCCAATGGAGATGGTTTGGGATGAGATGGACCACAGAGTGAAGGGAAAAGGGCCAGCAAGTGCTGAGCATCTCTGGGAACTCCAAGACTGCATAAAACCATTTCAGGTGACTACCTCATGAAGCTCATGGAGAGAATGCCATGACTGTGCAAAACAGTAATCAAAGCAAAGGATGACTATTTTGAATAATCTAAAACATAAAACATGTTTTGAGTTATTTCACACTTTTTAGTGTACTACATAATTCCATATTTGTTCATTCATATTTCACTTACATGTCACCAGTTTGACATTGACTAGCAGGTTGGCATTAAGAATGAATGTCAGAGGACGGGGTCCGCCTTCTTCTAGTAAGTGCAGAATCTGACATGGAGCAGGATTCTCCTCAACTAAAACATCTAAACAGAAAACACAGCAGAGCGATTATTAAAGCATTTCGCATAAAAGCCAGTGTGAGACTTACATTTCACTCTGATCCAAGCACAACAGAAAGACATAAGATGTCCAGATGTGCAAAAATAAACCAAGAGATTCATGTCTAAAACACACCTCCTCCTTCGTCCTCTCCAGTGGCAATGAGCAGTGGAGGCAGCTCGTCTTCATTGTCTGGCAGCAGACTGGGAAACCTGTTCACTGAAGAACCAATTCCACAAAGCAACGCGAAATCCCAGGGTCCAGACACTGGGCGGCAAGCTACCTCTGCTGCCACAGCAGCCTCAGGGGAAGATGCACTGTTAACTCCGGTCTCTGCCCCAGGTAAGCCAGGCTGAAATAAGAATGTCATTTCATGTAATACCATCGTCAATGGACTAATTTTTATTGTCCATTTTTTTTTTATTTCTATTTATTGTCTATCTAATTGTCTATTTTAGTGTAGCAGTACTAGAAAATGCCAGGTTGCCAAGAAGCACATAAATCAGCTGCTTCTCAAGAGTTTCTCATCATGTGTATGAACGTCAACTTGTCCATGTTGGACAGCAGCTGGCAGCACTTGTTTTCAATTTATGAAAGAGTTTCTAGGACCTCTGGCCCTGATAATTGACATGGATATATGGAGTAGAAGGGCCAGCGACCTTAGCTGCAGTTCAATACACTGGGAGTGTATGCCGTTATTTTTGTGCCACTATTCTGAGCGCATGTAAAAAAAATTTGAGCGCAAGTGAAAAAAAGTTTGCAGGTGCAAGTGTTGCATTTTGAGAAGAAATTTATTTTGAGCGAAGAAAAGCTGAATTTGAGCGAACAAAATTCATTGCTGCGTGCAAAAAATGTATTTCAGTGTTTGCTGAACACTGAAATCCACAGCTCTCAACGTGTTGCTCGCGCTCTCAACGTGTTGCTCGCGCTCTCAACGTGTTGCTCGCATTCTCAACATTTCTGCCCGTGAGCGTTCAACTCTTTGTGTACGCCGTTATATTTGTGCCACAAAACCAGCCAATCATAGACTTGGATGCAAAAATATCTGATTGACTGTTTTGGTCTCCAATCAGCTCGAAATGACGAAATGCAATATCCCAGAATCCATTTAGTTCAAAACTCAAACGAGGCAGTGGCAGAGGAACACAGAGTGGCGGAGTTTGAAATATTTCTCTTTATGGGTCACGAAATAAACTTTTAAGATATTTTCATGCGATAATGGTGCTGTGTAAACTTCAAATACCTGCTCGATTCATCAAGACATCACATATTTCCATAATGCTCTAGCGTTTTCGGAGATGCCTGTTACCCACCAGCTGACCGGGTGGTCACTCGGGTTAAACATAATATGTAAAGCTCAACTGACAAAAAAATCGGCCGACTACACCACCAGGTATTATAGGAAAAACCATAAAGCCTTTGAACTAAAACAAACGCTGTTGTGACAGTGATGTACACCGTCTTGTTGGTATACATGTATGATTTGTATCACCTTCATGTTTCCAAACCGATACCATGACCAGCAGTTTTACAGCTGTGGCTCCAGCAAACATCAGCTGATACTAGAAATTAATTTTAAATAAATTCTAACAACAGCTTATCAAGCTTGAACGTGCTGTTGTTGTTTAGCACAACATCCGCTGGTTTCCTGTTTCTGGCGCAAAGTGGGAGATAAACAAACAAGAGAGACAGCTGATCATTGATCGGTTTTATGATTGAAGTAGCCACAGGAGAGGGAGGGAAAGAGAATGATGGGAGAAGAGGCAGCTGTGCAACGTAAAGACAGAATAACTCCAGCTTTGTCTTTTTTCATTCTAGCTGAAGTTTATGGGCTCAAAATGTGGTCATAAATATTTTGTACTTGTAAATCGGTTTTGTACTTGTAAAAAAGATTTGTGCGTGCGTAAAAAAGATTTGTGCGTGCGTAAAAAAGATTTGTGCGTGCGTAAAAAAGATTTGTGTGTGGACTTAGCCCAAAAAAAAAAAACCCTGCAAGTTACAAGTACGAATTTTGACCCTATTTTTCTTCCTTTAAGCTGATTGTGATTGACATGACATTGACCAAATTAAACAATCCAATCAGAGAACAGATGGGTTTGGCCGTCGGAGGGGCATTTTTTTGAACTGCAGGTCCTTGAAGAGTAATCTCTATATAAATATCCGATAGCAGTTAGGTCCCCTTACTTTCAGCAGCAGTTGAAAGGATAAAGTTGTGGTATGTCAGTGGTTAGAAATACCATTATTACTTTAGGATTAGTTAATGCTAATTGCTAACTAAAAGCAAAGGATCCAGAATTTGTTACGCTGGCTGCTGGGCTCTGTGGGTTTTTGCAGCAGCTCTACCTGTACTAGATGCACCTGTTCCTTGTCGTTTTTATCTCTGACTTTATGTGAACTACAAGAGTTTGTGGCTTTTTTTTTGCTAGTTCTTCAAATGTTCAATAAAAACATGTATGCTAATTCATAACGAAGAAAGCTTTGTAATGAAGACTGTCATTTCCAAAACACTGCCGCCCCCCCCCCCCCCCCCCGCGTCCGCAGCGCTGTTGAAAAGGCTGTGGAAGTCCCTCTATTAAACACGTAGTCCTGTGACACAAAAATCACCAAACTCGGACGACCACAGACTGTTGTCCTTCGTGGTGATGAAGGAAAACGCTGGGTTGGCATGTAAAAGGGCATTTATTCCCTTCAAAGACCTGCAGTTCAAAAAAAAGCGCCCCTCCGACAGCCAAACCCATCTGTTCTCTGATTGGATTGTTACATTTGTGATTGACATGACATTCACCAATGTGAAAGGAAGAAAAATAGGGTCAAAATTCGTAGTTGTAACTTGCAGGGGTTTTTTTTTGGCTAAGTCCACACACAAATCTTTTTTACACACACGCAAATCTTTTTTACGCACGCGCAAATCTTTTTTATGCACGCACAAATCTTTTTTACGCACGCACAAATCTTTTTTATGCACGCACAAATCTTTTTTACGCACGCACAAATCTTTTTTATGCACGCACAAATCTTTTTTACGCATACAAATCTTTTTTTACGCACGCACAAATCTTTTATACGCACGCACAAATCTTTTTTTACACACACACACACACACACACACACACACACACACACAAATCCTGATTTACAAGTACAAAACCGATTTACAAGTACAAAATATTTATGACCATATTTTGAGCCCATAGAAGTACGGTACTAATTGCATTCCTTTTCCTCTCAATACGGATGTATTGTAATTGGGCCAGCCCAGAGTTGATCATGACCAATTGGCTAATCCACCACCTTTCATTGTTTATACCGTTACAAAAATAAACAAACATAAAAATGAAAAAACACCATCAGCCCACCGGGCAAATGCCCGGTATGCCCAATGGCCAGTCCAGCTACACGGTCAGCTGGTGGGTAACAGGCATCTCCGAAAACGTTAGAGCATTATTGAAATATGTGATGTCTTGATGATTTCAAACTCCGCCACTCTGTGTTCTTCCGCCACTGCCTCGTTTGAGTTTTGGACGAAATGGATTCTGGGATATTGCATTTCATCATTTCGAGCTGATTGGAGACCAGAACAGCCAATCAGATATTTTTGCATCCAAGTCTGTGATTGGCTGGTTTTGTGGCACAAATATAACGGCGTACACAAAGAGTTGAACGCGCACGGGCAGAAATGTTGAGAGCGTGAGCAACAATCAAATCAATCAAGGCTTTATTCGCCACGTGCAGGTTGCCCTGCAGTGAAATAGGACCCCCCCCCCTTACACACACAACACAGACATCACATGGGGATACAGGTCGGAGATCGGTAGCGTTACAGAAAAAAAAAAACACTGAACTATACACTACAATGGGAAAGTACAAGAGGAAAAAAAGAGACCTCTATTCATGCTGGGCTCCTGGGAGGACAGCATGAGAACAAAAAAGCACATAAATGTCCACAGCACAACATCGAAGGCGTTTGGAAAGGGAGGGGGGATGAGTGTGTGCATATCGGTGTATATGTATGTATGTGTGTGCGTGTCCAGAGTTCAGCTGAGACAGTTTCCTTCGCCCTGCTAGGCTAAGTAAACAGTCTTCCAGCCAACCCAGGTGGCCTTGCATGGAATGGGAAGGAACAGACTAAACACAGTCGTTATCAGGGTGTTCTTGTTCGGCTCCAGCCTTGCGACCGCAGCTGGTGACGAAAGGGTATCCGCATGAAGTGATGGTGCTTTTTACTTTAGTGCGAACAGCTCATATGAATTTCAAAGCAGTTCTAACAGTCCAACACTGGTCTCTCAATCTCCTGTTGGAGAACCGTGAGCTTTGCCATGATGTTATCAAACTTGCGCTCTGTGATGTTGTCATTCTTGTTCTCAAAGAGCCGATTCTGAGAACTAACGACCACAGTGAGCCTCCCCAAGATGTCATCCAATTTGTGCTCAGAGATGTTATTCCGAGCGAGCCGTTCTAAGATGTAATCCAGTCTGCACTCAGAGATCTTATTCTGAGTATTCACGGCAGCCGTAAGCCTTTCCAAGATCTTATCCGTGCTGCACTCAATGAGTCCATTTTGAGAAACTCACGCCTCTCCCATTGTTTCAATCCCAGTGGGCAGCCTTGTGGGGGTTTGAACAGCCGGTTCCGCTTTCTTAATTCTTCAATAAGTCAGGACCAAGCCAGCTCCGATCAGCAAGAACCCTGTTACCATGGTTCCGTATAGGTAAATATCTTCAGCACTCAGGCTCACCCAAGCCCAAACTTCTCGTTGAGAAAGGGGTGTCAATTGCATTCAGGGACCAGTTGATCAAATCCATAATTCCTCTTTTAGGTTTTAGAGAACAGACTGTGAGAGAGTGTTCCAGGGAAAAGTAATACAAAAAACCACGAGACTAGACTAGGACATAAGAGGCTAAGCAGGGAAGCTAAGGGAGAGGAGGAGAGGAGAAAAGTGCGACCGCCTTCGTCAAGAGTAAGAGCAGAAAAAAAAAATTGCGAGCGAGCGCAAATACAAAAACTGAGCGAGAGGGGCTGCTATTGTGTGTGTGTGTGTGTGTGTGTGTGTGTGTGTATGGATAATAGCAAACACTGAAATACATTTTTTGCACACAGCAATGAATTTTGTTCGCTCAAATTCAGCTTTTCTTCGCTCAAAATAAATTTCTCCTCAAAATACAACGCTTGCACCTGCAAAGTTTTTTTTACTTGTGCTCAAATTTTTTTTACGTGCACTCAGAATAGTGGCACAAAAATAACACCATAGGAGTGGAGTCTGTGGGACCACAGAATGAGAAACCCAAGTTAGCCGGGACTAGTTGGTCAGTAGTGACTGAACTTTCAAGACAGATGGGCATGTTGACTTTAATACTGGCTATTAAATGAGTGTAGGTATTTACAATGTATTTATACCAAAACAAGGGATCAGTAATTTGAGCCATTTGTTGAGTTATAAACCGGGGTGTACGTAAGTGGTCTGCAGGTGCGGGTTCACAGTCAAAATAAAAGACGCGCACCAGATAAGAAGTTGCAACGTGTGTTTGGGTACATAGGATTTTCTGGAGGAGGACAGACATTTGTTCAGAACTCTTAAAGATGTTGAAGAAGCAAGCTCCTTTAAGCAATTACATTGGTGTTCCTCCATCTCCAAAGAAATGTCCAAAGGAGTCCAAACCGCAAAAGAAGCACGTATTCTCGAAAAAGTGGTTGCAGGTGGTGAGCTGGCTTCAAACAAATGATGGACGCACAGAGATGTGGTTCAGAATATGCAATGAAAATCCCACTCTAGCGGACAAAAACAGTGCCTTTTATATGTACGCAAACGCGCGTTGCAACTTCTTGTCTGGTGCGCATCTTTTATTTTGACAGTGAATGCGCACCTGCGGACCACTTACTGTATGGTCACCCCTGGTTATAAAGTTCTAAAAAGGTGGAATCCTGATAGATGAGCTATGAGGATGATTGCATTACTGTTGTCTCATCTGGGGTGGCACCACTGAACTCTTGGGAGCTCCTGCGGCTCATCACAGACAGCTTGGCGGTGTCTGCCACCTCTCCATTGGGTAAGATACCATCAGCAAACCACACGCGCTTTTGCTCACGAGGACAACCTAATAACACAGAAAAAGGAAGTGTCTTCAGGGGTACAGTTAAGGAAAACAAGTGAAAGGTAAAGCAGACTGTGTAAGAATAACCTTACCGTCATTGCTTGGGTGTTTAAGAACAGACACAGGCACCATGACAGTAGGTGGTGGGGAGTTTAGAGTACCAGCAGCACGGGCCTGCTGTAAAGGGGGGATTGTGCTGCAGTATTCAGATGGGACATTTGGGTTTGGGCTAGGACCTGTAGGACTCATCATCCGTTCCAGAGCCTGGGCTACAACAGAAGGATGCTGTTAGAAGCATGTTCATTTTTTTTTTTTTTTTTTTTTTATTAAAGGTGTTAACTCGAGTCTAAAAAGCTAGTTACCCGACTCATTTAGATGTAGAGACTAGTTTCTTGAATATGAATGTCTGAATGTCTGTGAAATGGTGGCAATCTAATCTGAGGTTTTATTTAGATTTTCAAGTCCTCTTTAGAGTAAACTAAACTTCAGTGGTCAAATGATTTTTCGTTATTAAAGTTTATTGTATTTCTGGAGAAGTAATTAAAGGCTGTGCCTTTTGAAGAAACATGCTGGTTTTAGTAGTAAGGCACAACTTTTATTTTGAATGCAATCCATACATTTTTCCCAAGTGGCCCAGTTTACAGGTCTGTGTGACTGAGGCCTATAAGGCCCACTCAGCCTAAATTTGTCCCCTGCTACGAAGAACCAGGATATTTCTTTTTGCTTTAAAAAAAAAAAAATCTACAATTAATCTACAATTAATTAATGGTTGTTACAAAAATTAAAACAAGATTTAAAAAAAGCATACAGAAGATAAAAGGGGGGGCATGTCTACTGCAATGGCTACAAGATTGTGAATAATTTTCCTGTAATTAATAAGTTGTGTTTAGAAAGTGCAAATGGTGGAGAACAAAGGAAAGCACTGCAACATATTATTATAGCTATATTTCATTGGTTTAATTAAAAAGGACTTCCACTTTCTGCGGTTCTGTTACAGATTTGGAAAATAAGTGAGGACACTGGAGAAGGAAAAAGCATCTCTATCAGTAAGTTTCTTCAGAGAAGCCTGTTGGAAAAAAGCTGGACAGTATATTAGCAGTATCTGACCAATAATGGACTAACACAGATATATATCTAAATGCGTCTAAATGCAGTTTAAATATTGAATTTGTCAAGTATATAATATTCACACAGACTTCCACTGCAGGAATTTTAATTAAGAAAATCCTGACAAATAACAAAACGCCTCTCAAATTAGTTCTCTTACAGATGGACATCGACTCCATTGTCCTGGCCTGCAGCTGGTAGCCCTCCATCTGTATTGCTGCCTCGGTGATTGTGTTGTTATGGAACGTGAACCACTTTCCACCTGCTCCACATTCCCTTAAGTGTGGCTCTCTAGCTATCATTACCAGCTGCAGTCCAAGATGGTGGAGTTGGAGTCCCTCTTAATGCAGCAGGTGAATGATACAGAAGAGTGCCGCTACATGTTTCCTCTAGCTCACTGACTAAAAGAATAAAATTGGTGGCAGCCAGTGGTACCCTTAAGCCGATACACCGATGGTATCAGTTCCAAAATCCTACGTTCTCAAACTATCACATTCACAAGATGTTCACAAAATGTAACCGCTATCCTTGATCATGAGGTCAAGTTTTAGGACGTACACTTATATATACACACACGTATAAATTTGAAACTCCTTCTTGCCTTGTTCTCAAGTTTCTGTATTCATAAAGTTCAGTGTTGGGGTGTAGGACTGTAGCGTACATCAGCATAACAGCTTTTCTAAAGCTGTGCCAGTTGGATATTGGTTTAGTCCCCAACATTGCTATAAGATGAGTTATTACTTTCAGGAAAACTGGCTATAGTGGAGAGGCTTTCAGAGCAGCTTTTCTCAGCGCTGCTGATCAAGCAATTATGTCGTATTATATTGATTATGTATCACATAGCTTTACTTATCCAGTATGTAATGACAGCAACAACAATGTCGCTTTCAAAAACACAGGAATGCAACCACAGCAGATTGAAACATTACAAAGATATTATTGTTATTTAGATCCTTGTTTCTATAATTTCTTTTAAGTAATTCAATTAGTATCAATAATTCAATTAGTATCAATGCAAGAACAGTTATTCGCCTTGCTGTGCAACGAAAGGATGACATGGCAGAAAAAAAGTCAACCAAGGCTTAAGGCTATTTACTGACCCCATTTTCAGTGCAACGGTAACATAACCAAATATATTACTTAAAATGGAGACAAAACACTGATTTGCAATATATGCACACATTCTAAACTCAAACAATCCAGCACAGCAGCAGTACAAAGTTTCCAACATTTTATTCATTACAAGTAAGAAGCATCTTACCTCATCATCTCCTCCTCAACTAAAACACAATTAATCCACGTTATGACAAATCTCTCTCGCCAACTGACATCAGACCAGTCCTCACAGCTTTTCTGAAGTGGCTCCTCTCGTAAATAATAACAGGCTATTAGCTGTAGGCTGAGGTGTATGCAGTAAGCCTCGTATACTGATGTCAGTGAGGGAGAGGAAAGCAAGAGAGGGGAGGAGAGGAGGAGCTGTGTGAGGGAGAGAAGAGAAGGATTGCAACACACTGCCCGAGCATCCAAAAGCCACTAAAGTGGACCATCTCCTCCTTAATTTAGACAGCATGTGAGCATCACATGTCCACTGCACTCGGTGGTCCTGTACTACATAGACTCACAAGCTCAAGGACAAGTAATAGTGTCCTGTTATCACTTTCCTCTGCAATCAACTCCCATCTCTCTCCATATCACTGCTGCAGTCCAGCTAAAAAAAAAGGTGCCTATTTCCACGTCTTTTATTGTTACCAAGATGGTGACCTCAGGGAGAGTTAAAGAAAATGTTTTTCCCAGTCTCCAAAACAGCATCACTTAATCCTGTAATCAGCATTAAACTTTTACTGGAAAAAGTAAACGAAACTACCTGATCACCAAGCTCCGGCATGAGGAAAAGCTAACTTTGTAACTGTTCCAATCCACCGTTGTTTGTTTTACACAGCGAAAAATGAACTGTTAACTTAGTCTGATGTTTAAATTAGGTAGCCTGTTGAAGGCTGACTGTGGCAGCTATACCACTCTCTATTGCACTGATACTTGGAGCAAGCAGGAGTAAATCTAAAGAGGGGCATAAGGTGTACTAGACCATATTTATTTCAAGGCTTTCATCATATTATTCAGCTCATTGCAAGCACCTGCCTATACAGCATGATAACACTAAGCTAGCCAAGAACCCAGAATGATGTTGAATGCACACGCCAGCCTAGCAGCCAGACCCTAAACTTCAGGTAGCAAATGGATGAGCAGTCAGGCTGCAGCCTTTGTTTCTACCTGTTCATGTTTATACAGTAGAATCACTGTAACGAAGAAACTTCAGAAATATGTTAATGTGTAAATTGATTTACATCGCCCAAAATTTAGGATTCTTATCTTTGCTTTGTGCTGTCAGCTTTGTGTTCCTACCTAAATACTAAAGGAAAGCTTGTATGTGTTTTCATTAGGATAGAAATGGGGCTGGGTATTGATTTTGATTTCTATAATCGATTCAATTCCAATTCACAAGGTCCCTTGCAAGGTCGATTCGATTCAATTTTGACTCAGTCAGAAATATAATTCTGATCATTTATCAGTATATATCCATATTTTTATATCTATGTATAAAAACAAAGCTGACACTTGTGAGACTTCATCAGAGGTGTAAGGATCACGACAGATGCCTTTGTGTAACTGAGGACAAAACAAAGCATGAAGGAGATTTTCCTGGCCTATATTTTTATAGCAGATAACCACCTTAAAAATATACTGCAGTAGATCGATAATCATGAATCAACATAAGAACATTACATGATGCTGCTTAAGTAAAGCAGAGCAAAGTTACAGAGGTTTTATTAAAGACACAGCTAAGCAATAATTTGTAAAAGTTTAAATTCCTCCAGTACTGAACAGCAGAAATTAGGCTTTCTTGTCAGAGGAAAACTTTGTTTTTCTTCAATGCAGCCACCACATCTTCCTTTAAACGTTTACAGACAAACTCACTCATTCATTAGCATAGTTGAACACACAGACATACATGCACAAAAACACACACACCAAATCTACAAAACCATCAGAACTCATTTTCCCTTCTACTAATGTAAGAAACACAACCCATTGTTACAATGCAAACAATGTTAGATTTAAGTACGTCCAAACTTGATTTCAACTTTAACTCTAAAAGCTTTGACTCCAAAACAGGCATTTAAAGAAATGTGAGGAAAATATAAAGGCCAGCTCAAATGCTCTAACTTTCTCATGAGCTGAAACTGGTCCTCACAAAAGGACAAATAATATTTTTATTGTCTTTATTTATTGTATTTTATTTACTTTATTTTCATAATACAGTTTAATTTCATTACTCACTCATGTTTGGATGAGCAGTTAAATCATTTACTGCCCTCTGCCACCCCTGGAGGCTATTGCCAACTCTTTCTGTCTCAATTTCTCACCAGGGCCATCACAGGTGACCCCTTACACGCCGCCCACCACCTGTTTGACTCGCTATATTATCATGTATTTTATAATGGTACAACACATGGGGATCTTAATAAAGGCATACAAATAAACCAAACAAGAACCTTACCTCTGTGAATGGTGTCAAAGCAGAGGACACATACACGAGCCTCTTTCTCCAGGTACTTCAGTTTACACTTCCTGTTGCAGCACACAGCACAGTAAACCTGCCACAGAGGAGAGAGGATGACATTGACGGCATAGATACGCTACACAGCAATCTGCATGGACAGTAAATTCACGTCTGGAAGAAGACAACAATTAACAGGATGTTGAAACGTGTTTGTCTATCTGGTCCTTCAAACAGCATAAGATTGTGCTATAAACAATAGTAGAACCTAATCATGTCTGATTTAATAAGAGGCCTTCGAGGGACTTGACTCAGCACAGACCTATAGAAAAGCTGAAAAGAGAACTGCTGACTCATGCTCTCTGCTTACATCAATTCACTGTGCTATATTTGGTCCTCACTTCATCAGAAATTTTACCCTTACATGCTAAAAACTTCCAGAAATACCTTGAATTACACAAGAAGAAAAAACAGGCAATGCAAAACAGGCATTTATAAGAAGCTCATTAGGTAATCACTTCTATGGTGATTTATTTATCAGAATCACTTTTGGGATCTAGATTTTTATGATGGATGCTTTTCACAGTTTTCAGATTTTTTTTGTATAAAGTAATCAGGAAAAATCTGATTATTCAACAGTGAACTCTGCATTTCTGAGTCAATTAACTGTTTAATTGTAAAGCTGGGCATACTCTGTGTGATCTTTGGCCCATTTTGAGCATATTTTTCAGTTGTGCGACCGTTTTGGGGATCGGCCCAAGTTTCACCTTAATTGTGTGTCGTGCATCGTGGAGTATACATGGGGTAACGAGAAGCGATTAACACCTCACGAATAGCTCCCGATCATCAATCGTATGCTCGCAAGGAAATCAAACCTATTTGAAATCCTGTTGGCCCTTGTGAGGTTGTCAACGCAGCCTCTCACACTGCGCATGCGCAAACAGAAGTGCAGCGTGTGATCTGGACACAAGCGATAGAGGCATAACTTGTAGAACTTTATCATGACTGCACCAACTATGAAAAGAGTTGTATGGACATTGCTGCTCAACTGCAGCTGCCTGGTCAATGTTTTTCATAAGCAATTTAGCAAAGTTGATGGTGGTGGTGTGTGTGTCTGTGTGAGTAAAGACAGAGAGGGAGAGCAAGAGACAGATTTAGTGTTATAAGCTTCATGTTATGGACGCACAGTGTGAGCACTCAGGTCACATCAGTGCATCGGGCCATATAGTGTGAGACCCTGCATCATGACCGACGAACCTCTAACCCCTGCGATTTAATTGTACAGTTTGAGCAGGAGCTGAATAACGTGACTGAAAAAAAAACGCACAGTGTATGCCCAGCTTAACGGCATTAAACTGTTTAAGTTTCTCTTACAAATGACATTTTTAATCTCAATGAGATATTTACCTGGATAAATAAAGGAATAATAATTATGTGAAACAACAGCTGTATTGCTTTATTATGTAGCACTCTTTGTCTACCTGAACACTTGCATTTAACAAAGCTACCGAAGTCAGGTAAATGCTGTGCGGCTAGTGGCTGACTAATTACACTTTGCTTTGCTATTACTGCAGAAGTTGACTTCTTTCAGCTGCTATTTGCAAGGGGTTGCCACAGTGAATAGATCTGCATGTCTGAACTTGTATAAATTTTAGGCCAAATGCCCTTCCTGACGCAACCCATCCAGGAATTTGCATCACCTCCCAGTTTTGAAAGTGATACCTTCGCATGCTAGGCACTGGTGTTCCCTTTCAATTGATTCACTCGGTACAACACCTAAGTATGGGATATCACGCCCTTGCGTGTCTTGGCTGAAGAAACCTTTATTCACGCCTTTAAGGCGGATGACATGTGATGACACGCGCACGGACCCGCCTGCACATATAGCCGCTGTCATCACAGTCATGCTTCAGTTCTTATGCTCTTCACCTCGCTGAGAACACCTCTGCTGAGTTGGGCTAGCTAGCTGCTACTAGTTAGCTCCACTGTCTGCGGACTTGAACTTAGCTTAACTGCCCCTGTTGGTGTCAACCTCCACCACGCAGTTGGTCCGTAGGCTGCCCGCGGAGTGCAGCGTTTGGGTTTGCGTTTTGGAATGGACTTCAAACTGATGCGAGCAAAGCAGAAATCTTCTGTTCGCCCCCGTCTTCAGGGATGCGGTTTCTCTTTGCACAACAGCGACCAGCACAATGCCTGCCCTGTCTGCCTGGGGATCATCCACGCTAGGAGAGCACTGACGGAGCCTGAAGCCTGTGCGTTTTGTCGCTAGCTCCGGCGCTCGATCCTGGAAACACGCGGTGGCGTTTGTGGAAATAGTGCTGGGACGCTCTGCTGTTGCACGGCATGAACCTCTCCTTTCCGAGTCTGGAGCCCTGGCTTCGTCCGAGTCCGAAGACGAGAATTATCCGGTCGATGTCCGGGCAATTAGCTGGGCTGACCACATGGAACATGTTGACAGGTTAGCCGATGACGAGCCAAAACCATGCAGGAGCGCTGGCGGGCTTCAGCTTGGCATGAGCCCGCCAGCGGGCTCATGCCAAACTTTTAAAAGTTTTTAAAAACTTTTGTACGGTTTTATCGGTTGGACGTTATAGCCCCTTCGGTGGCTCATACTGTCCTTTCTGCTGGATCTATCGCTCACTAAGGTGGTGGTGGTCCGATTCCGGTTCGGTGGCTGCTCTGCGGGGCGTATATATATGTCCCATACTTACAGTTGTGGTCAAAAGTTTACATACACTTGTAAAGAATATAATATAATGGCTCTACCGAGCGTCCCGTTATTTCTAAAACTGATTTTTCTCTGAGGGTGATTGGAACAAATACTTCTTTGTCACAAAAAACATTCATGAAGTTTGGTTCTTTAATGACTTTATTATGGGTTAACAGAAAAAAGTGATCACATCTGCTGGGTCAGAAATATACATACAGCAGTGCTAATATTTGGTTACATGTCCCTTAGCCATTTTCACTTCAATTAGGCGCTTTTGGTAGCCATCCACAAGCTTCTGGCAAGCTTCTGGTTGAATCTTTGACCACTCCTCTTGACAGAATTGATGCAGTTCAGTTAAATTTGATGGCTTTCTGACATGGACTTGTTTCTTCAGCATTGTCCACATGTTTTCAATGGGGTTTAAGTCAGGACTTTGGGAAGACCATTCTAAAACCTTTATTCTAGCCTGACTTAGCCATTCCTTTACCACTTTTGATGTGTGTTTGGGGTCATTGTCCTGTTGGAACACCCAACTGCGCCCAAGACCCAACCTGTGTGCTGATGATTTTAGGTTATGTTGAAGAATGTGAAGATAATCCTCCTTCTTCATTATCCCATTTACTCTCTGTAAAGCACCAGTTCCATTGGCAGCAAAACAGCCCCACAGCATAATACTCCCACCACCATGCTTGATTGTAGGCATGGTGTTCTTGGGGTTAAAGGCCTCACCTTTTCTCCTCCAAACATATTGCTGGGCATTGTGGCCAAAAAGCTCGATTTTTGTTTCATCTGACCACAGAACTTTCCTCCAGAAAGTCTTATCTTTGTCCATGTGATCAGCAGCAAACTTCAGTCGAGCCTTAAGGTGCCGCTTTTGGAGCAAGGGCTTCCTTCTTGCACGGCAGCCTCTCAGTCCATGGAGATGCAAAGCACGTTTGACTGTGGACAATGACACCTGTGTTCCAGCAGCTTCAAATTCTTGGCAGATCTGCTTTTTGGTGATTCTTGGTTGACTCTTCACCCTCCTGACCAATTTTCTCTCAGCAGCAGGTGATAGCTTGCGTTTTCTTCCTGATCTTGGCAGTGACGAAACAGTGCCATGTACTTTATACTTACAAACAATTGTTTGCACTGTTGCTCTTGGGACATGCAGCTGCTTTGAAATGGCCCCAAGTGACTTTCCTGACTTGTTCAAGTCAATAATTCGCTTTTTCAGATCCATGCTGAGCTCCTTTGACTTTCCTATTGTAGCGTTTGTATCCAATGAGCCCTATTTAACTGGCCTAAGAGAAGTCACCAGCTGTCATCACTCATAATCACTCACAAGCAGTTAAGAGGCCATGCTATGAAGCTCAGTTCACTGACAACTTTCTAAGTCACCAAAATTGCTAATTCATGTTGCCGTATGATTATTTTTGACCCAGAAAATGTGATCACCTTTTTCTGTTAACCCATAATAAAGTCATTAAAGAACCAAACTTCATGAATGTTTTTTGTGACAAAGAAGTATTTGTTCCAATCACTCTATCAGAGAAAAATCAGAGTTTTAGAAATAACGGGATGCTCGGTAGAGCCATTATATTATATTCTTTACAAGTGTATGTAAACTTTTGACGACAACTGTATGTGTTGTACCGAGTGAATCAACTGAAAGGGAATTGAAGTTATAGACATAACTATTCGTTAACACTATGGAGCCACTGTTATTGTGGAAAGTAACAGTTGGTTATACATTAGGGATCAACCAATATGGACTCCTCAAGGCTGACTGTGGTTATTGGTATAATTAAAACAAAACTCTGGTATCATAATACAGGATAAAGTTGACCCTGAAATCAGATTAGGCCAAGGGCCTTAACGGGGAAAAAAGGAATGACTTGTGTTGGCCAAAAAAAACCCACAAAAAAAAAACAAAAAAAAACAAAAAAAAAAAACACACCCCACAAAATTTATGTGGCTCTAAATTAATGAATCTGACTCTTTCTCACTGAAAGCTACTGGATTTTTTTTAACGGCAAGCCAGAGAAAAAAGCCATTTGACAACATGTCATAACAACCATTAATTGCAGCCACACTGTATTTACAGCTGACAATAATGCTGACACAATCTAATATTCAAGTGTAAAATACATTCTATTCAGTGACTAACATACCTTCCCACAGGCACGACAGTGATGCCGCCTTTTGGTAAAAGTGAACTTCTGATTGCACTTCATACAGTTGGGAGCTTCAGAGTCTGGCACCCAAGCAGGCTGTCTGTTCCCTAGCTCCTCCACTCCCTCCCTTTTGCAGCTCACTGCCTTGGCACTGTCTATGGTAAACTCCCCAGGGTAAGGTGGGGGTTCTGACAGTTCATCATACACCACACTGTAATCCTGATCCTCCTGAGTTGCATATGAAGGGTTAGAATCCCTAAAGTTGATGGAATGCTCATCTGTAATACTGGGGTTTATTGGTGAACGTTTTCCATCCTGTGCAGTACTTGGCACTGTTGTAGAAGCACTTAACATCTGAGCCAGCTCCCCCTCTTCCTCTTCTCCTGTTGCTGGAGATCTTGCAGTTTGGCAGTGCAGCTGTTTAGGTCTTGCACCTCCATAGGAGGGTTGTAGATCAGGGCTACTGCTGTGCTGGGACTGGAAAGTGTTGCTGGTCAGAGAGCTTACCCCAGAAGAATAGTCTTGCCAAGGTCTGCAAGAGTCCTCTGATACTGATAGAGCACCAGGGTTAATGCTCCCCTCTGCAGATACACATATTGCTTGATCACTTTCTGGAAAAGGTAGACCTAAGTCCTGTTTTACAAGCCCTTCCTCTGGAGCCCTGTTTGATTCTGGGAGAGATTCAGGATAAGAAACACCCTGTTCTGCTTCAGCATGTGCTTGCAGGAAAGCATCCAACTCCTCATCTGTAACCAGCAGCTCAGCCTGGTCGCTCTCAGGCAGGTACTGGAAACCAAACTCTGGAGGATCTACTAGGCTGGTTTCTGAACAATTGGTGGAGGTAAGATCTGTAGAAGCTTCAAGAAAAATCTGTTGTTGCCCCTCTGGAGACTGTCTGCCCTCTGCAACCTCCTGGACCACAAAAGCAGGTAAAGCGGGTGCCTCCGGGTGGGAAGCGGGTGCCTCCGGGTGGGAAGCGGGTGCCTCCGGGTGGGAAGCGGGTGCCTCCGGGTGGGACTCTTCCTCCTTGGCTTCCAGGCCTGACAGGGATTCTGCCTCTGTGCTCTCAGACACATCTGCATCAATGCATAGCTCAGCTTCCCCTGAATCATCTTCTGTGGTCTTTGGGTTCACAAGAGCGCCGCACATGGACACAGCTATGGGTAAACATGACAGGGCTACCGGCTTGCTGTGTGAGGCTTTGGATTCCTGACCTGGAAGACCCTCTGCTTCACATTCATCCAAGGCTTCATGAGACTCATTCTCTTTACTAACTTTGATTGTTCTAGTTTTCCTAACACCATCAACAGGATCCAGATCACTCTGTTCCACAGAGTTCTCAACTACTTGGTCAGAGATATCCCCCCCATCACTGTCCCCCTCCTCTTTATTAGCTAAGTCAGTATCTATTGAAGATAGTGAATGATCTGCGGGATCACAGCTCCTTTCCACTGCTGCGGGGAGAATGACATCAAGCAGACTGAGTGAGGCAGAGTATCCACCACTCTGCTGATGTAAATCTAGACTCAACAGTACCTCTCCCTTCCCTACAAGGGTTTGCTCTTTTTGAGTGTCTCGACTATGGCATGCACCCTCTTGCTCTTGTCCTACTTCGGGGCTGTTAAAATCCACAAGCAGTGCTTCCTCTTCCTCCATTTGCTTTTCCACAATGTCCAGCTTACTGAAGGCATCGTGGCTACTGGACCTGACCAGAATGGCTGAGCTTGTGTCATTCACAAGGTCGCAGACAGGTTTCAAAGCTCTGTCTGGACAGGGAGGGGTAGAGCTTTTGGCTGACCTGCGATCCACAGACAACAGAAGGTCCACACCAGTGAGAGGCTGACCTTTGACCTCTCTATCAGTGCTGCGGTTATGGTTATGACTGGCAGAACCATCAGGACAGCCGGGTGTCAATCCATAATGAAGAGAATTAAGGTCCGGGAGGCTTGGTGGATTTGGGGACAGCTCTATAGGTGAACACTGAGGGCCAAGTGAGGAGAAGGGGTACACAGAGGGCTTCAGGGAAACAGGCCTGCCTTCGTGTTCCTCTGCAATCCAAAAAAAGGAAAACAGTTAATTCAATTACACTTGAGCTGTACTTTTGATACACTGGCACCGTCAATTCTGTTTTGCTAGATTTTTTTTGGTGCTTTCCCCCCCCCCAATCTGGTAATATGGTTCTGGGGTCAAAGTTGTGCTGCTATCCGAACCATGAGTGCTAAAATACAAATACATGGTTATATTTACTAACTGCAAAAAATGCTAAGTTCTAATAAAGTAATTTGGTTACTTAGGCATCCTGTGACCCTCCAGTAAACAGACTACCGTATTTTCACGACCATAAGGCGCACTTAAAAGTCTTAGATTTTCTTCAAAAAGTACGGCGCGCCCTATAGCGCAGTGCGCCCTGTGTGTTGTAAGGATGACGTAGTAGAGAACACCATGAGAACGCTAAAGGGTGAAGTGTGGGCGTTGATCGTATATACCGGACAATCGCACATACCTGTCTAAAAGGACAGGTATGTGCATTATGTGGAACATCGTTGTTTTAACAACCCTGAAAATGGCAAAGAGACACGCTTATGAAGCACAGTTTAAACTGAAGGCCATCAGCTATGCGGAGGAACATGGAAATCGAGCAGCGGCGAGAGAATTTAAGATTAACGAATCGATGGTTCGCAAATGGAGGAAGCTAGAAAACAAGCTCCGGCAGGTCAAGAAAACGCAGCTGAGTTTCCGCGGACATAAGGCGAGGTGGCCCGAGTTGGAGGAAAGACTCGAGCGGTGGATCATCGAGCAAAGAACGAGCGGGAGAAGCGTTTCGACGGTCACCATTCGGCTAAAAGCAGTTTCACTAGCTGAAGAGATGAACATTGAACATTTCCAAGGAGGTCCGTCTTGGTGCTTTCGTTTTATGAAACGGTGCCATTTTTCCATCCGGACCAGGACTACGGTAGCGCAGCAACTTCCAGCGGATTATAAGGAAAAGCTGGCCATCTTCCGCTCCTACTGCAGCAAACACATCAGCGACAAAAACATCCAGCCCAGCCACATCACAAACATGGACGAGGTCCCGCTCACTTTTGACATCCCGGTGAGTCACACTGTGGAGAAGAAGGGGACCAGCACGGTAGCGATACGCACAACGGGGTATGAAAAGTCTTCTTTTGCTGTTGTGCTTGGCTGCCATGCTAATGGACAGAAACTGCCGCCTATGGTGATTTTTAAGCGAAAGACTTTGCCTAAAGAGAAGTTTCCAGCAGGAATCATCATTAAGGCAAATGAAAAGGGCTGGATGGATGAGGAAATGATGAAAGAGTGGCTGAGGGAGGTGTATGTAAGGAGACCAGGTGGTTTTTTCCACGCATCACCATCGCTCTTAATCTGTGACTCTATGCGTGCCCATCTCACAGCCAATGTGAAAAAACTAGTGAAACAAATGAACTGTGAGCTTGCTGTCATTCCGGGAGGCCTGACAAAGGAACTCCAACCGCTGGACATCGGTGTGAACTGCCCGTTCAAAGTAAGGCTGCGAGCGGCCTGGGAGCGATGGATGACCGATGGAGACCACAGTTTCACCAAGAGTGGAAGGCAGCGCCGGGCGAGTTACGCCACAATTTGCCAATGGATTGTAGATGCTTGGGCTAACATGTCTGCTGGCACTGTTGTTCGAGCTTTCGCAAAAGCCGGCATCATTTCCCAGGAGCCGCACGGCACGGAAAGTGACTGACAGTGAAGAAAGTGAACTTGGCATGTTTGATGGAGATTGAGCGCAGCTGTTCAATTCAGACACAGAGGATGAGGACTTCGATGGGTTTGATTGATGATAAAAATGTGAGTACCAAACTTCGTTTTGCTCCTGCTTTATTTTTAAATACGCACACTTGTATGCTTGTGTGTTGTTGATGATGACGATTACCGGTAATAGAAATGTGAGTAAGGTACCGAACTCAGGTTTGCTCCCGCTTTATTTTTAAATACGCATACGGTACTTGTATGCGCCCTATAATCCAGTGCGCCTTATGTGTGTGTTAAATACAGTAATGGCACACATAACTGAGACTGCGCCTTTTAGTACAGTGCGTCTTATGGTCGTGAAAATACGGTACTGCATGCCAGTAACATGACAAATGAAGACAGCCATTTGTCTTCATAAAGACAAATGTGTAAAACTTATTTAAATGTGCTAAGAGTACAAACACACTGCAGTTGTTGTTAGTTCTAGAAGAAACACCATTTTTGGCTAAACCTTGGATGTTTGACAAAGTATCATTGAATCACAGGTTTGAGTATAAAATCCGGTGTCTCCAGATGGGACACGGCTTTGCCTGAGTGAGAGTCTTCCTTCCTGGCTTCCAGACCTGACAGAGATTCTGCTATATATATTCTGCTATATGCACTGCCTGGCCAAAAAAAGAAGTCACTGGGCACTATTGTATAGAATGAAAATATCAACATGTTGCTGATAAGAGAAAATATTTGTCTGTAGGTACACTGATAAATGTGTACGTATGCATGTACATCTATGCGCGTGTCTGTGAGTAAATATAGATGTGTGTGTGTATAACGTATGCATGTTAACTTGGTGTGACAAAGGTTGCTAGTTTTGTAACACAGACCAAGAAGTTACACAAAATGTGGTGTTTTTTTAACATCATCTCTTTTAAATATCTTGTTTCCCAAGATGTAAAGATTGTCTGATTTACTGTTTTGCCACTTCTGAGCAGTGCTCACAAAAACAAAAGTTAGTTGGTTGCTCTTAGCAGTGAAAATACTGACAACTGTCACTGAATTACTTTAATGCTGAAGAAATGTTTAAAAGCAGAAGATTCTAATGCAAGTCTCTGCACTGTTGTCCCATTAATCTGCTGTATGATAAACAAAAACATCAGTTCCTTGTGTTATCAGTTGTTAAATAAATCAAAAATCAGTATGAAAGACTTGATCTTTGATACACATCTGTATTGAGGATTTGTTGACTTTTTAAATCACTGGCTTCACTTTAACACTGGGGAGAAAAAAAAAATGCTAAAACCGCAGAAATCTAGGGCACATTATGAAACACTCCAACTTATGGTATGTACAGTTACATGTGTTGGCTGCAGATTGAGCAACTTTTTTAAATGTACGTATTTTAGCAAAAGTTCTAATTTCTCACTCCCTTTCCTGGTTCTCGTTACGAGTTAGGGTTTTTTTGCTGTTGTTTTTTTAAATCATAAAAGCTATGGAGTACTGTACAACACATTGGGACAACAGCACTGCCATAGCTTCAAAAGTTCCTTAATCCTCTGGTTTAAAGGATTTTCTTTAGCATCAAAGTAATTCAGTGACAGTTGTCAGTAGAGCTGGGCGATATATCGAGTTTTTAAAAAATATCGATATATTTTTATACAAGATGTGACAATATCCTTTATATCGATATAGTCTATGTTACGTTATAATTATACTTGTGGAACCGCAAATTTGCCTCTCTTTCGTCCACTTTCGTCTTTACGCAACGTTACTCGGCCTCGCCTCTCCTTCACTGAACACAACTCCCCCTCCTCCCCCATCGCTTCACCTGCAGGAAGCGACAAGATGGACACGGCAAATCTCCGTTAACGAGTTACTGCGCATCGCCCCGTGCGTGGGGCTGGACGGCATCAACGTGTTAGCTAGCTAACCAGGCTAACGAGCTAACCACGCTAACGCCATGCAGCCCAGAGGTGCTGCACGGACTAAAATCCTTGCATTTTCTCAAAAGTTGACAGCGCGCCTTATGTATGAATTCTGGTTGTGCTTGATGGCCGCGAACAGATTTCATGTGGAACAATCTCAGCAATCTGTCAAAAAATGTTTTAGTACGACTTTGGTAAGCTACGGAGCAGCACCGCTTGATGGATTGTCGGAGCATTACGGCTGAGCCTCGCGGAGTGATACGTACTGTGCTTCAACGTAGTATTACCCTACTGTGTATAAGGACCATAAATGGCACCTGTTAAGAGACGTGGTTGCGAAGCGGATTACAAACTCCAGGCTGTCAGTCAAGTTGGGAACAGAGCAGCTGTGAAATCTGTCTTTGTTATTGTGCTCGGCGTCTTTTAGTTTACATTTTGACTGCACAATTGTGAGCTTTTTGTTATGCACAAAAACAACATTGTTTTCTTTTATTTATGGAGCATTATTATTTAATTATTTAATAAATGCTCATAATTTATTTTCATCTGGGACACAGCTTTGACTAAGAACTCTCTTTTTGTTCTTACTTTATGGCTTTAAAAAAAATATATCGAGATATATATCTTATATCGCCATCCAGCTAAAAAATATCGAGATATGAATTTTGGGTCATATCGCCCAGCCCTAGTTGTCAGTATTTTTATTGCTACCCAGCAATCAACAACTGTTGATAATTAATTTGGCAAAGTTTATTTTCCATATTGCAAAGAAGTACAGTTTTAAACAATGCTTCTGTTGCTGCTACAGTGTAACTCAGTTTAATGCCGAAACCGGAACTGAGCATCAAAATTACCAATAGGACACGCACTTCCTTTGGGCTCCGCCTCCAAACAGTCAAAAGTCAGTCCAATCCTGCCGAGGACTACCCACGAGAGTGTGAAACTGCAGCAGCCTCAAAGCAGACACTCTTGTGTTCACGATGGCTTCTTTCTGTGCATGGCTGCTAAGTTCTACGCATGCGAGTTATTGAATTTAAACACAGGGAATTTAATTGCACCTGTGAAATGAAATTATTTGCTCAGATTATGTTTTTTCTCGCACGTGACTTATAATAGTATAATATAATAATTCCATACACATTCTTTGTTACTTGTGTTATCAGTTGTTATATCTTTACTGAGAAAAACTATAAAATGAATAAATCCATTAACAATGAATCATGTCTATCCCTTATCAGATGTTACTGTCCATGTGATGTGTGACTGGTCTTACCACTATTGAGTTCAAAGTCATCTAGCAGCTTGTCCAGATCACATACAGCTGCCTTGAAGAAGCTGTCCATGCTGCACTAAAGGAAAGAGGCTTTTTATGCCCTACAGTTTCTGAAAAGAAAAACAAAAACAGGTCTGTTGGGTGAAGAAAGGATTACTTCAAATGTTGGATTGTTTTTCAGGTTCTTTGGTGTTTGGGTGGTGGAGTAAAAATCCACTTAACATGCCAACCACAGCTTAGTAAACATTTACTACACCAGTCAAGGACCTCGGTAAAGACAACAAAAGTGCAAATGCACATGACGCTGAGCTGCAAATGAACATCTTTAGCAGGGATCATCCCATTTAGTGGCAGATTGTCAGTACTCTGCACAAAGTGACATGACGATAGTGTGAAGTGGCTAAAATGAGCTGATAATGCTGTTGTTTGGAGGTGAAGAAGCAGAAATCTCTGACATTATAATCTTTATCAGCTTAAGACACAGCAATAACTGTGTTCCATTAGTGTTAAATAAGCACAGTTTCATATAACACTAAAATTCCATAATTATGTTGCAGTGAAAATTTAGATATTCCTCTTTAGGAGATCCCCTCTGGTAACAAATAAAAAAAAGAAAAGCAAGTATAAATAAGGAAAAAGAATCAAAGTGGCTAACAGAAAAAGAACAATGCTTTACAACCCAGAGATTAACACAAAACAGTCAATGGAAAACCATAACAATTAATCTCCAAAAGTTGATTCTGTTCATCTGGACGTAGAGTTTTGTGTAGGGCTGCTCGATTATGGCAAAAATGATAATCACGATTATTTTCACTGAAATTGAGATCACTATTATTTGACGATATTTATTTATTTAACCCTTTAAGACCTACCATAGAACCAAGTCCGCCAGAGCTTATATTATTTTTTTTTACATGTTGTAGTGCCATTTGTGAGAGCATTTCAAGTTGCTATACATCAACTGTTATAGCCCATATTTTAATAATATGTATGCATTAAGTCCATAGTAACTGCATTAATTGCAAACAAGTGCAATAAACTACAAAAAAATTGAAAATCGTTTTTGTTTTTTTTACATATATTTCTACTTGGAGAAATTTAAGAGGTTTATCCCTCAAAACTTTAAATACAAAAAAGTTGCAAAAAATAGTTTACAACAACAGGAAATTTAGTTTGAGTGTCTTCATAGTTTTATTTTGGAGATACAGCAACAGGAAAAACGAAAAAACAATCCTATGATGCAAATTTGCAAAGAAAACAGCAGGTGCATCAAAATAAACTATTTCCAGCAGTGCAATTTGAGTTCTAAGCATCCCAGAAACTATTCAGAAAAGTCAAACATGACCAGTATAGGCTTTTAAGGCCTACAAGTAAAGAAACTACATTTTCAGCGAAAATGACATCACTTCCGGTTTCGGCCAGGAAATGGTGGACATGCGATAGTTCGCGCTGACGTCTGTTTCACTGTGGGAAGTGTTACGAACAGCTGATCGGATCGGCAAAGCGTGTTTCTGGAATATTATGTTTTTGTTCCTGCAAGCGCTTTTTATGCAATTTTTGCAAAGCTTTATGTGGAAGGAAACCGTGACCGAGGACAAGCTGATGGCATAAGATGTAAGTACAACTCCTCTGGTTTCATATGCAAAACAAATTATTGCGCTAGCTTACACGGTTCAGGTTCTACAGGGATTTAAAAATAGTTACGCAAAACGGAGCATGCTGCTCTGACCGGCTTTAAAGGGTTAACAATGACTTTAAAAAAAATAATATAAAATAGTGTGCAACACCACTGAAGTTTTTTTTACCTCTCTTTTCAACCAACGGCAGTCACTCTCCTCTCCAAATAACTTCTGCTTAGCTTTCCGAGCTTCCCTCGGGTCCTCTTAATCAGCGGTCTCCAACCTTCTTTGCGTCATGGACCGGTTTATGCCCGACAATATTTTCACGGACCAGCCTTTAAGGTGTCGCGGATAAATGAGGGAGGGGCTAATAATCGGCTCAGTCATTTTTAATGATCGTTGAAAGCCCAGATCGTAATCGTGATTAAAATTCGATTAATTGAGCAGCCCTAGTGATATTTCATTTTCTTATCATTGCTCAACATTATACCGCTATTACCGTGAACGGTATGATATGGCCCAGCCCTAATGCAAACTACTGAGGAGATGGGGCATTAGAGCAGGGCGATATGGCCAAAAATATTTATCACGATATATATTTGAAAATTTGCGATAACGATATAACTGACGATATAATTGATGCGAGACAAAATACAACTCCACAACATTACTAGCGCAAAAAGAAAACCTTCCATTTATTTTCACTTAAATAAGAAGCTGGTTTTTATGTACATTAAAGCTTTATAAAAATGTAACAGTGCAAATACAAATTCCTTGCTGAAAGTTTAACCAAAAGGCATTTCCAGTAGAAATGGGCTGACATATCCTGAGCATAACCATATATAATATCCACTGAAGTTAAAAAGTGGTGCTTTGCAAAATTAAACTGCAGTGTGCAATACGTATTTTTCGGACCATAAGGTGCACGGGATTATAACGCACATCAAGCGAAACAAAGCAGTCAGATAAATCAAACTTTATTAAACTCATTCTTCTTGCTTCCTCCACTTCTGTACCATTGATTCATTAATGTTGAATTCTCTGGCAGCTGCTCTATTCCCATGTTGTTGCAGTATATTAATGACTAACCTCGTATTGTGGATGGATTATCTCAGTTGTTCTCCTGACTGAAGTTTGGTCTGTTTACAGCACCCTGCCATGCGATTGCATTTGTCTCTAACCATGAGGAACCTTAACGTTAACTTTTATAAGTGGAAAAGTGTTAGTGTTCATCCTCCAGCTTCCCTGTTTATGTTATGCTAACATAGCTGTGTCGCTAGCGATTACGTAGCACATCATTATATACCACCTAGCCCAACTTCAGTAACCCTACAAACGTCACTGCTGTTTAGTTTCCTGTCTTCATTTATGTTGGAAGTGATAGCAGAGCTGTACGTTTGATTTTTTTCAGAAATCTCTCAGTCAGAACATGCAATATCATGCTTAGGTAACTAGCGAGCTAACTTCCGCTAGCTTCCCGCTAACTTCTAACTCTGTTAAATGTAATAAATTTTGTTTTAATGGATGCCTGGAAGTTAAACTTCATAGTTACACCTGGTAAAGCAGCAATGCTGATCGTTTTATTAAAGATGAAAGAATTTAGACAGTTTTTAACGCTCAGTGATGCTGCAGTGTTCGTTTGAACTGAAGAATAAGGAGTTTAGGACCCAGATTACTCCCAGATTTAAGAGCATCTTAGTCCGACAAATACGACAATAACGATGGCCGCTTGCATGTTCTGCAAAAAAATGTGCTTTGTCGTGTATCTGACGGACAAACACCAAACCAGTTCCACATCACTGAAGTTGCACCATTTTTACAAACCAATTCTGGTTCATCTGTTTCACTCAACAATCGGCCATGTGCGTATGAAAACAAAGGCACTGCGCATGCGCGTTTTACTCATATTCTATCGCGATATTTCATTTTCCTATTGTTGCCTAACATTATACCGGTATTACCGTGAACGGTATAATATGGCCCAGCCCTATGGGGCATTACTGTGTAGAGCTGAGTGTCAGCTGGAGGAAGTAAAGACAGCACTGGTGACAAAGACATTAATCTTAATATCAATTAGTACATCATTGAATCTTGTACCAAATTATCTTGTATTATGAACAAAATAAGGTTGGGAGATATGTAAAAATTTTCCAACCGACGTTAGGCAATATATTCACGCAGGCACAGACTTTTTGATGGGCAGAGCAATCATCCATGAACTTATTTGCCCATTTAGAAAGGTTTTTTTGGAGGGAATATTTTACTTTCTTTTCTTGTTTGTTTCAGTATTAATATAGCTACTTTTTAGATTATGAATTAATTAATGTATTTATTTATTTTCTTGAGATGCGCCAAATTGGCAAAAGACTTACCATTTTATCGGAGATTTTTAACTTTTTGTTTAATTTTGTATTTTTTGTTTGGTGAAGTGTGTAAGACAGATAAACACTGGAACAGCCTGTAACCATTGGTGGAAAAAAGAAGCCAATTTCTCTTTGTTTCCCTCCCCAGCATTGTGGAGTTTTTAATTTAAATAAAATGTGGGGGTTCCTTTTCTGAACATAGGCTACTGCCTTTCTTTCTTTCTGTTATAAGTTGGAGTAAATGAATCGCTGCATTTGTGCGCACTCTGAGGAGGGTGCATTTGCTGGAAGCTGGAAGAGGGTGCTGTTAAAACAGTGTTATTATTTTTTCTGTTGACTCTTAGCTTCAACCAACATTATTAGCAAACTTATTCATGGTCAAATAAATAAATCGCTCTTGTAAAAACAATCAGCAAAAAGCCTATCATCGATAGCTGATATATTCATCCAATCGCCAAGCCTTAGTACACAAGTCATTGTTTTCAGAGCAAGCCTCCATCTTACTTAGAATTTAGTCCAACATGAATTCAAAAAGCTGAGAGTGTATACAAACCCGTATCAACTATGAATTGTCACCCTCACACAAACCAGTTTCACAGCCATCACATGATATGAACCATGTGAGTTCTGATGTCACTCAACTATTACTCATTGTAATTTGTGGGTTTTTACACTACTTAATGACAACTATGTCTCGTTTGTGTAGCGCAATAGTCTATAGCTGAAGAGTAGTAGTAGAAGTAGTAGTAGTTCAGCTGTAGTTTTACCAGACGGAAGCGATAAATGAAAGGCGAACTAGGTGATATACAATCCTCGGGTAACTTAACAGGAACACCACAAGAAGGATACGTGTATGAATGATTCACAGTAGTGCTAAGGTACAGACTGGTACTAGAATGCAGTTCCCACAACTTCAATGTCTCAACTTAACTCATAAAGCTTATCACTACATAGTTCTCAAAGTAAAGGTCCATGAACAAAGAAAAGGAAATAAATAGGGATGCAGCTATTGATTGTTTCACTAATTGACTATGCCATTGATTAACCAAGTAATTGGACAAGAAATAATAACAAATACTTAAAAGAGAAAAAATACTGGTCTTTCAAAATGAACTACTCATTGGTTTCCCTTTAAGAAATAGCAATGCTTTTAATAGTTTAACTTCATACAACATCTGCCAAAGAGTTAAACGTGTTCACTGTATTTATATACCCTATATTATATGTTTGAAAATAGGTCTGTAAGTACTGTATCTTCTGTGAGGTAGATTAGGTGTGTGTTCTTGTGTATGTGCCTCTGTACGTTTAACTATGCTAGTAAATCAGTGAGTGTTTCTGTAAGCTTTTTAAATGAGTATGTGGTGGCTGCAATGAAGAAAATCAAACATATCAACATTCTCAGAACTATGCTTAGCCCTGTGCTTTTATGCAACCTTTCCTGTCGCAGAAAACAGACATGATGATAGTACAAAAATAATTAATGTTTATAATAATTCAGTGTCCAAACCAACCAGCCCTAGGGATGGCTTGCTTTAAACATTGTCAGACTAAGCTAATGTCTCCATATCTTATTTTATCTTCTGTAGTTTTGCTGAAGATGTTTCACTAAACAGTGGTGGATAGGAGCAGATACTAATTTCACTTTTCTTCACGTTGGAGCTTTCTGAACACGTGGTTTAATTAAGGAATTCCACCAGCTTTTTCTCAGTAAATGTTTTTCTAGTAATTACAGTAACAAGCTGACGTTTGGAACGCTAGAAAAAAAGAAAAAAATTATTTCACTTCACTAAGCTTCCCACAAAGTGGGAAGAACTTCTTTTTCCGGTCTTACTTAGAGAGCCTCTTTTTGCTGCTGTCATTCAGTAACTATCTTTTCTTTCCCACAAGGTTTAATATTTAAGGGAAGGATTAAGTCTCAACAACCCTCTGAACTGAGGTTTGATAAGTATTCTGTCATTTAAAATTCATGTCGTTCTGCTGCTAATTGCTTATGAGACTGGCAAAATGCAATGACAAATAATATGAAACGAGAAGTACAAACACATTCACTATGGCTGTTTAGAGCTGAAGTTACAAATATCGGTTGTGGCGTAAACAACACATACTACATACATTTTTCTTGCTCTCATTTAAAACAGTTTCACAAACCAAAAAGGCAGTATAAGAGCGAGTAAGGTAAACAAAACTAGCAAACCCATCATATATGAAACGTTAGCAGGTAACATTAGCACTTACATTTCACATTAACAACCCCACTTAGCAGTTAGCTAGAGTCCTATTTTTACAGCTAACTCTGGCTAACTGTTTAAAGGTGAACCACCTTTGGATTGCCTGTTGTACGTCTACTGAAATTAGCACGATTACGCCAGGTGTTGCTAAAAATTAGCCTGTTAGTTGTTACTGAACAGGCTAGCTGGCTAATGTGGCTACCAAACTATGGAGAGGGGGGGGTTAACGAATTTCTTACCAGTATGTTTTACTCCATGTGTCGAACCTCAACAATTATTATCTCTTCAGATGTAACGCATAAGAAAACGTTGCTGGTATCTTAGGGTAATTCCACGGTAAAAGTCGTTCGGCCAACTAGCTGCTGGATTAGTTTTACTGGAGAGGTGTAAATTCTCCACTTAAGCGGCCATCTTGAACATGCAGACTGTCGGGAGGTCACAGGATATGGTTAGGCTGTGTGGCTGGCATACAAGTTTACTCACCAGCGCAGAAGTGGTGGTGAGTAAACTTGTTCTTCCTGGGAGCTACATACAAAAGAGAAATAAAAAAATAAAAAAAACTTGACAAAATCTTTCTCAGGCAAGTTCTGAAACATTAGAGTTTCTTAAAGGTAATCACTGTAAATTTCTCTGTTAATTTTTTCAATATAATTTTCTATTCTAAAAAAATAAAGAATAAAAAATTGGAAGTTGAACAAGGGCTGCCTTGTGCTTTTGTGTAATAGCAATTTATTATTTTATTATTTTGCTATATAAGAACCATTCCATTTCCCATCACCTCTTCTTTTTTTAATACTGAGATTGTGATGCTGGAAAGGCTCATCTCAAAGTTTCAAAATGGGACTTCAGAAATGAGTAGATGGCAACACGATAGCCATCTTTCATGTCATGTGTGATAGCTCCAGATGAGTTTGTTCACAGTTATCAACGACAAGCAATGGTGGATCTTACTGTGAAACAATAAGAGTCATCTGCTGCATACCTAAAATACAAATAACAACTTGTTATAACATATATGTTATAACAAGTTGTTATTTGTATTTTTGTGTCCGTCCTGTGAACTCAAAGCAGCCTGGCCTGTCTCTTTTGACCTGTAGCATCAACAAGGTATTTCTGCCCAGAGGAATCTTAGGACCTTAAAAAGAAACAGCTGGACTTCTTTAATTTTGTTGAAGACATTTCACCTCTCATCCAAGGCTAAAAAGTGGAGAGTCACAGATATTTAAATCTTAGTTGGTAGTGTCCCTTAGGAGGGGGTAAGTGGCCCACTATTAGTCATGTGACTCATCACATAAGGTGTGAAAAAACCACTTGTGGTTTCAGGTGAAATCAGCGTGATCCCTTAACCCACCCTAACATGTGAACAATTGAGGTCACCTGATATAAGATGCGACTGAAAAGAAAACTGCTCCTCACTGTGAGTCACACTTAAAAGGTTGTAATTTAGAGAATTATGAGTAAATTAGAACATTTCTGATAGCTAGTGAGAGTAGGATGTTCTTAGACTCTGTGATTCTTTTTCTTGCATTTTCATTATTATGTCATTGTATCGTCAATTCAATTAAATTCAGTTTTATTTATACAGCACCAAATTACAGCAACAGTTGCCTCAAGGCAATTTATATTGCCTACCCAACAATCATAAGACTCCCTATGAGCAAGAACTGTGGTGACAGTGGGAAGAAAAAACTCCCTTTTAACAGGAAGAAACCTCCAGCAGAACCAGGCTCAGGGAGGGGTGGCCATCTGCCACAACTGCTTCATGGTGAGGGGAGGAAAACAGGACAAAAGACGTGTTGTGGAAGAGAGGCGGAGATTAATAACAAGTAATGATTCAGTGCAGAGAGGCAAGGTGACAAAACAGGTGACAAAAAATTTAATTTAATAGAATCACTTTTCAAAAAAATCCATAAAGACTTTTTGATAAAAGGACATTCACCATTTCATCACTTTGAAATGTGGGGAAATTATCTTTTTTTTTCTTTAATTGTCTTCTAATTTCAAAATAATTCATGTGTGCTTGTTTTTTTTATAACGGTTTTGCATCGATTTTCCACATCTCCTTTAAATGAGCCATGGTTAAATGAATGTATTAGATAAACAGAACTAAATACTGGACTAGCTTACCACAATAGATGGATAAATATAATAGTTTTATTCTAAAAGGATGTCTTAAAGAAATGGTGATACCTAAAAGGAAACAGGAACACATATCCAAAGCAAAGCGGTAAAAATTTGGTTAAAATCTGTAACCCTCCGGGCCCAAAGAGGGCGGTAACGCAAGAGAATCCCGCCCGTCATCCGTTTTAAAACAAACTGAAAAGAAGTCGAGGTAGAGCGGAAAGAAAAAGGAAGAAGAAGGAGAAGACAGAATCGGTACCACAATGACTTCGGCTCGGAGACTAACTAGGGTAAGAAAAAGATCTTAGTTGTTGGATTTCTGCAACTTTGACATGGTTTAAACAATGGTTTCGACTTTATGAGTGTAGCTACAGATTCGTGAGCAAAGAGAAAATGTCCGGGTGTTTGTCGCTCAAGTGTCTGACAAAACGAAAGGATAATGACGGCCGATAGACGGTGACTCGGGGTTTAGTTGTTAATTTGAAATGCCAGCAGAGCGTGATTAAGCTTTAAGATAAAACTGTCATCTACGGCTTTAAGTCGGAAAGCAAGCTGGTGTTTAATAGGCAAGCATGGTGGAAACTGTAGCAGCTCGTTTTAACCGCTTTCGCCGTCTGAAGGCAGCCGCGGAGGCGAAAACATGGAGACTTTGGGGTTGGGACGTGACGTCAGACCTCATCTGAGCCGTATACGTTTAATAAACGTTTAATAATAATAAAAAAAATATATATATGAATGACATTATTCTCTTGTTTAGGGGATTAAGAGTTAGTTATTTGCAAAACAGTATACAAAGTTATTTTGACTTGGTCATGTACTTGCATGTAAACAAACGCAATATAAAACAAACAGAAGGAGTAATGCCTTTATTCAGCTTTTTTCAGCAACAAAATAGAGTAGTCAATAAATTATGAAGAATTAAGTGTAACAATTGGAAAGAATTGTTCCTGTAAGTTAAAAGAGTAAGTAGAAAATGTGGCTATTGTAGACATTGATTTTTATTTTTAAAGAGAGAAAAAAATGAATTGTATGCTAATGTTGTAAACAGTGTAGTGGCTGGCCAGGCGTTCATACTTTCTTTTGTTCTGACTCGTTTTAGTTTTGATTTGCTGTATGTTAGTAATTTCCTCATACCAAAAAGAAAATGGTGAAGTGTGCTGTCACGACTTCTTGAAATCTCCTGACAGTTCAGTTTTACAGTTCACGTAAATTCCAAATTCCACTGGGAATTAGAAAATAACTACTATTTGCTTTCAGTTAAAACTGTTGCAAGAGAATTATCTGAAATGACTGGGACTGTAGGGCATGTACAGCTTGAATTGATCGGTATAAAATATTATGACTGTCACTTTCTTTCTGCCAATCACTTGCAACTGTAGGACCTCAGTGGTTTGATAACATTTACTAGTTTCTTCCTCCTGTTTGTCTATCTCACCTATATGTTCTTCTGAAATTTATACTGGCAGACTTTTTGACCATATGAATGAAAAATATTTGATCTGAGTAACCAGATGGATTTGTTTTGTAACGCTATTTTTTTTTTTTTTTTAAACTAATGCTAGTGCTAGTGTTCAGCTAACAGCTGGTTGTGGTGGTTGAAGGTGACTGTTATCACAAGGCTGCTCCTTGATATTCTCTGCAACTGCTTTGCTTTATACCTGAAATCAGTCAACTGCAAACAAGGTTAACAAGTCACAAATTAAACACTTTTTGTTTTTTTGTTGTTGTTTTTTTAAATAACTAAAAGTAACCATCATGGAACCATTAGTCCTCAGCCAATGTTGCTGCACACGCACATTTTAAAGATGCAATACCCATTTAAGTTTGAAGCTGTTTCAGGTTTTTGTTTTTTAATTTTTTTTCTTTAATTTGTTGAGGGTTATGTTAAAAAGCTTAGTCTATATGAATCCTTGAGTGTTTCATACATCACAGGCCTTCATAGCAAAAAACTGAGTTCTCCACCTCTGTCTGTTTGCCATACACACATGTCATTGCAAAGGTCACACTTTGGCAACCCATTATTTAATTAAATTTATTTATTTATTCATTAATTTATTTATTTATTGTTAATTAGTATGAATCTATGACTGCTGCCCTGTAAGTATGCAGAACTGTATTAGTGGAGGTGAAGGTCTCACACAGGCCATCATTGTCCGATGTTAATAAAATTTAAAACACCATAATTGTTTTTGCAGTATTTATGTGAACAGCCTGGAAGGAAAAATGCATTGTGTGAATAGTAATCTGAACCGAGGAATGAGCGGGTATGAGTCATTGTGGAGGAAGTGATGTAACTGTTTACTGTCTGACGGGACTCGGTCCATCAGGGCCATATTACACAGTTCCTCTGAATCACCTACACCCAGCAGATTGTATTTCTTAGCTGGTTTCTTGACTTTTCCTCACGTTTTATCGACATCAATCAGCCACAAGTTTAAAACCACAACCTCATAATGTGGCGCTCACCCTAATGTCACCAAAAGAACACACCTTAAGTCAGTGTGTGTGTGTCCGTGTGTGCCCATCCCAACAATGCTTGTCTCGGTTGAGATCTTGGAAATTTGGGGACCAAGTCAGCACTGTGTTGTTCATGTGGTCATTGTAGGTTCTGACAGTCTGCATTTGTGCAGCGTCATGCACAGCAATTTGTGTGCTGACACATTTTTATCCTAGCCAGCTGAAGACTGTTTTTCTGTGGGCTAAAACGGCATGGTCCAGTACTGCCCTTTCTGAACCTGCCGAGTCACCATTTCTCCTTCCTTGGATCACTTTTAGTAGGTTCTGGCTACCAGTTTGGAGATGTTGTGGCTGATTACTCTACGTTATACATTCACGCATTTGTCTGTTTGTTCTTCCTGTTCTGTCACTGCATAATTTTGCACCAAATTTCAATCAATTATGTTTCGTTTCAGGAGATTCAAGACATTCGCGATTCTGGAATAAAGAATTTCCGAATCATTCAAGTGGATGAATCTAATATTTTGAACTGGCAAGGGCTTATTGTTCCTGTAAGTATTGACCCTATGTAACTATACATTTTTTCCCACTTTTGTTTCTCTAATGGCTCAAATTTCAGATCACACATTGTGAAGTTCGAGAAGAACATTTTGGTAGAAATTTGGGTTGACTTGTATGAAAAATATTGTTTTATATCTATCTAATCTATCTAATCTATCTAATCTATCTAATCTATCTAATCTATCTAATCTATCTATCTATCTGTTGTGAACAGTACATTATCAGCTTACTTGTTTTTTGTTCACTTATTTTATTTTTTTAAGGTTTCTGTTTTGGTAAGTGTCAGACACAAGTTTTGGTTCTGTTTAATGCTGTAGAGAGGGGCATCCTTGATATGTTCAGAAGTATAAAAAAGAAGAACATTATTAGAGAAGAACACTGAAATCATTTTAGCAACATTTTTAATTTTCACTATTAAAAGTATCAAAGCGCACATAAAAATGACCCCCACCAAGTCATCTTAAAGTCAAAGAGCATTATTAATTAAATTATGTAATTATTGTTGACTAAATATTATTCCGATTTTCCTGAAATTAACACATACTTATTTTCTTCAAGGACTGTCCTCCATATGACAAAGGAGCATTTCGGATTGAGATCATCTTCCCTGCAGAGTATCCTTTCAAGCCACCTAAGATAACCTTCAAGACAAAAATCTACCACCCCAACATTGATGAAAAGGGCCAGGTCTGCCTGCCCATCATCAGTGTGGAGAACTGGAAGCCAGCCACGAAAACCTGCCAAGGTGAAAATGGACATCCACATCTTATTATTGTTTTCTTATATCTGTTCCAAAAAGTACCAAATATGCTCACAAATGTTCTTTTCTCATTCCCTCTGTCTGCCAGTGATTCAGTGTCTGGTTGCGATGGTGAACATGCCTCAGCCAGAGCATCCACTGAGGGCTGACCTGGCAGAGGAGTACACTAAAGACCGTGCGAAATTCATGAAGAACGCAGAGGAGTTCACAAAGAAACACAGTGAAAAGCGACCTGTGGACTGACGATCCGCCTCTTAGACTTCCTTTTTGTTTCCTGTTCAAAGAACCCAGCCTGACTCTCTGTTCTTATCCCCTTATTTCACAGAGATGGCCTGTTCTCCAAACCTGCATTGTTTAGCACTGTCCAACCACTCTTTAATAGAGGCTTGTGTTGCTCTTTCACTTTGCCAAAAAGAAAAGCAGGACTTTTTGGTGCACAGGCAGGCTCTGGCCTCAAAGTGTCACCTTTTGGTTGTTTTTGACTTCTTTCTACTGATTTTTTTTTTCTTTCCTTTTTAGAAAAAATAAAATTTTCTGAGGTGGCATCGTCGAAAGTGAAATCTCTGAAAAGTGCTGTTCTGCTTACTTTAATGCTGAATGTGTTCTTAGATTAATCATTAGCTTATGCACACCTGTTTACAGATTTTTAAGCATTGTTTCAAATCTTGACGGCATTTATGCTGTGGGTTATATTTGTCGTCTACTCCTTTCAGTCGTTTTCCCCCTAGGATACACCGTGATCTGTAAAATCACCCGTGGCAGTGGCAGAATTTAAATTTGTTGCTCATGCAAAATTCACACAGGAGCAAAGAAACTTCTGAAAATGCAACAACATTCAAGTCATTGAATCATTTTTGTATCTTTAGAAATATTATTAAACTTCTTCCACCTCTGTTGGCCCCTTTGTAAAGTGCATGTTGTCAGTGAACAGATCCATTATTACTGATGTAAAAACAAGATACAAAATTACTGATGCTTACAAATGTGAGAAGCCAGTAGGAAATACAGAGGCATATGCAGGATCTTTCCTATTCCTGTAGTGGGATTTTTAGGCATAATCCTTACCAGATTTACAGCTGGGTCCAGCTTTGGAGAGGTAAAGAAAGGCGATTGACATTACTTTGATAATGTCATGGTTGTTGATGCTATAGATGGGCTCATCTAAGGATTTCAAAAACTGCACATCTACTGGGATTTTCCTGCGCAACCATCTCTACGGTTTAGATAATGGTTAGGAAAGGAGAGCGTATTCAGTTAACTTATAGATTTTTAGAGGTCAGAGGAAAGGGACCAGACTACTTTGAGCCACTAGAAAGGTGGCAGTAGCTCAAATAACTACTTGTTACAGCGACACCAACTTTGAATGTTAAGCGTTGAAGCTGATAGGCTACAGAATTAGAAGACCATACCAGATGGCGCTCCTGTCAGCTAAGAAGAGGACACTGAGGCTACAATGTGCACAAGCTCACCAAAATTGGCCAGCAGAGGACAGGAAAAATCTTTATTTCTACTGTGATGTTCAGATGGTAGGGTCAGAATCGGCATGAACATAAAAGCATGGATCCATACTGTGTCAATGTTTCAGGATGATCGTGGTGGTGAAATGGTGCGCAGGGTATTTTCTTGGTACATTTTGGACCCGTAAGTACCAACAGAGCACTATTAGCCTACCTGAGTATTATTGCTGACCATGTCCATTCCTTTATAACCATCACGTGCAACTGGAAAATCTGCAGCAACTGGTTGACGCTATCATGACAGTATGAACCAAAATCTCAGGAATGTTTCTAGCACCTTTTTGAATCTCAGCCACTAATAATTAAGACAGTTCTGAAGACAAAAGGGTTTCCAACCCAGCACCAGCATGGTTTACCTAATAAAGTGGCTGATGATGATAGGAAAATAAACTGACATCTAATAACTACAAAACTGACATTATCTTCATACAAACAACAGACCGTGCTTCAGTGAAAGAATTCTGAACCACTTTCTACACTTTATTGCTCAGCCAAAGTGAAAAACAACAATAGCAAAAAACAAAATGAAAGCAATAAAATGTTGTATAGTGTTTATTCATTGAACTTGGGGTTACAATTTTCTTGAGGTAGAGTTTTCCTCTAAAGAACACGTCTAAGATGATTTATCTTAAAGAAATGCACTCTGTCTTGGAAACTTAAAGAGAATGCTTTCTCCTCGCTGATGGGAGTCCCTCTCAGGTGCTCTAGCAGGCTCAGTTTGAGAGGGAGGACTGATCAGGTCACCGAGGAAACTGAGGAGTTCAGTTTTCATTTCCTAAACTGAACAATGGGAGATGGGATTTTGATATCCTGGCCTTTTTCCAGCCGTTTCTCACACTCAATCAGGTAGTTGACGCCGTCAACCAACAACTGGACCAACTCCACCTAGAAGCACACAGCAACAGAATAGCTCAGACAGGGCGTTATATAGAACTGATGCATGTGAGCTTATTAGCATGAAAAAAGAAATTGTGCAACAAAAGAATCTCCTCACTTCAGATTTGCCCAGACGGTCAAGGTTGGAAATGTCAAAGGTATCACCAGTAGCAGCCGTGTCGACTCCCCCTGTGCCGCGTTTCTGCAGCCGCAGGTTGTCAAGGATTTTGCTGAAACGTGTGTCCTGTAAGTTGGAATCATTTATAACATGTTGAAACTGTAGTTAAAAGATTTCTTTTTCAAGAACAGAAATAATAACATGAATAGAAGTTGGGTTTTTTGGGGGATTTAAAAAAAATTCTAGATGAGATCATGAGGAAGAATTTGGATTATAGAAACCTTTAAAAATTAGCTGACAGAAGTCCCATGAGACAACTGTTGTCGTAAATTGAAAATATTTAAATAAAAGTGAACAGAACTTAAAATTATAGTGTTATAGTGTCATTATATTACCTTGCTTAGTTTTGGCAGGCGTACATGGACACCCGCCCTGAGGCCGGTGCCCAGGTTGGACGGACATGTGAGGACGTATCCCAGACGTTCATTCCACATGAATTCCCACCCTCTCTCCTGGATCAGGTGCTCCACCTGTAAACAGTATGTTCATGGTTGCCCAATCACATTTTATCTATACATAATAGTTGAGCAAGATAATCACTTTTTGCAGCGCTTTAGTTGAGAGCTGAGAAGTTTGAAATTTGAGGAGTTTTCATGTTAACAAAATAAGTACATAATGAAATAAATGCAGTTTTCTTTTATTATGAGTCAGGATAGATAATATATAACATTTGTTCCCTTTTTCAAACGTAGACTGTAAGTAAACTAGTCATCAAACAGAAATTATTTATTAATAAACAGAATTTTAAAACACTCAAAGTGCTGGATCAAAGACTCAGAATTATGACACTTGTTTTCAGATGCCCCAAATGACCAAAATTGGATAGTGCTGACATGTGAAGTAACATAGCTAAATTAATGAAATGCAGTTCCTCTAGTGGCCACTGGAGCCTGGCTCATAATCAAGCCAATGCACATAATTTTGGTGAGTGAAATTCTAGTATTTTATAAGTCTGCTACTTAACAGGTATATGTCTTTGAATAGTTAATGGATCCAACCTGCTAATCGAGCTAGGTAGTACTAGCTAATAAGTTCTACCCTCTTGTCCAAATATGGTTTCTTTTGGTCCCCAAAAACAACATGACAATGACTAAAATGCTGAAACGTTATTAAAACCTGTCAGGAATGGAATGGTGGCTTTGCCCATCTTTTATATACAGTTTGGGAGTGTGATGCATTTATTTTTTAAACCAGTGGCCAAACAGAGTTACAACAGCTGAGTTTGCACCTCACAGTGGATTTAATGTGTCACAAAGAATAATCCTTTTTGATGACTGAAATGAAGATGTGTCAAATATGAAATTTGACACAATTCGTGTATAAACACGAATGTTTATAAACTGAGTAATAATTGAGATATTTCAGCCTGATACAACTCAGCAACATTAGCAGCCACAAAAAAGACTGTCTAATTATCAAAATGATATCCCTTTACTCTGTTTGACATCACACTCCACTGTACCTGTTTGAGTCCGTTGCAAAATCTCTCAAACACTCTCTTCATGTTGCCGCCCTTCTCCATGGAGATAACTCTGGTGTGGTCCTCCTCATTGACCCAGATCAGGAAGGTCTTATCATTGTTGTGCCTGAGGAAAAGAAAACAAGAAAACTACTCGTCTTTCATTACTGCTGATGACTCATGACACAAGGCACTTTGATATTCACACTTGTCGTCTGTGCAAAAACATGCGTTTATAAAAAGCTATGCACACCAAATGGAAAACACAGCATCAAACTTCCTGCTGTTTTAGTGGCTCAGTTTCCAGGAACAGGCACAATAATAACTCATACATGGTCACACAGCAGCGGACATGCACAAGAACTGAATAGACCATACCAGATCCCCCTGGCATCTGGCCAGTCTCTGGCCATAAAGGCACATGTCAACAGTGGAGAGACAGGCTTGTCAAATAAGAAGTGATCCTACAGGTGGGAATGGTTAAGGGAGGATCAAGAAGGAAAGAGATGTAGATTTTTAGATTTTAAAGGGAAGAAAGACTTCTTTACAATTTGGTGATGAAAAGATTTCAAAGAGTCATATATAAAAGGGCATTGGTCTTTTTTAATAGGTACTGTTGAGGCTGCAATGAGATTAGTCTTTAAAAAATGGATTTAAAAAATATATTCTCAAAAAATAAATAAATATATATATATAAATATAGATGAACAGCCTTTACAGAAGCTACACGGGGTTGCTGCACCATCTTGTGGTTCAAAGTGGTATTATGCAAGAGTACAGCTTATCCCATTTCACTGTCAGTTGATATCCCTGCAGATGACCTGAACATAAAGCCACAGCTGCTGTTTCTTCACCTTCTGTTGAAAGCCTTATTTCAGTTTGGAAAGTTTTAAACTCTATTTAAGCAACATATTTTGTTAAGATTTATTTTTGTCCTTATCTGGCAGTTCAGCAGTGAAGAGTAGACAGGAAAGAGGGCGAGAAGGAGAAGGAGAAGACATACAGCAAGGGGCTGCAGGTTAGACTGAAATCAAGCCACTGCATTTCAGCTGTAAGGCATATGGTGCCTGTTTAACCAGTAAGCTAAACGGATACCCAACAAAGTGCTGGGTGCCAAAGAAACATCCACCCCATAAATCTCTATATTTACCATTTTTAAATTTACCATTCACACAAAATAATAATTACAAATAACATTAAATCATAAGTTTAAATATAAAGGAAAGCGTATACATTTCTCTGAAATGATTAACTGACATCAATAAGTTGCTGCTGCTCCTTTTCCGTCATGTCTCCTAGGCTGTAGTAGTGTCCAGCCAGGTCTCCTTTAAGGCCAGCTAGGGCTGTCACTACTACCCGCTCCACCTCACGGCGCTCAGCCCTCGAACAGGCTGGGGGGAGGCTAAGCCCACGGATACTACGGCCAGTACGCACCCGGGATGACAGAACATAATTCTCATCAAACATGCCATGGGTTATCTGGAAAGGACAAAGGCAAAGACAAGTGTTTCATACGTGTAGAAATCGAATATGGATGCACTGAAATTATAGTGGCAAGAAGCTATGGTCTAACCTTGGAGGCATCCAGGTCAGTAGGATGTTTCATGACTCTGGGGTCATAGCCATTATGTCTGTCTTTGATGACAGGGTCAAAGAGCTCAGCAAACACCTAGAAGCACCAGCAAACAAAGTCTGCAGTGTAGGTTTGTTTCAGGAAGTCAGAAGTTTACTTTGACAGTTGATGTCTTATGATATAGACGGTGTGGAATTGCACCTTTATAATAAGGATAATCATCAGCTCTATGACAAAGAATCAACAGTTACTGGCTTAATGGGGAAAAAAGACTGTTCCAACCATACTTTCATTCAGGTACTACACTCTGTATAATGACACATCATTTCTGACAGTATGCATGATACTTTAGCTATGAACATATGAATCAGTTCATAAAAAGTCTTCTGCTATCTTCTGTTGTCGAAACATTTTGTAGTGAGTAATTCTTATGAAATGTGCAAGTGATATGAGGCATGCTTTTTTTTAACCTTACTGCCTCAGTTTTTGAGTTCTCACGTATTACCAGATTTACAATTAATCAATATACTGATTATTATTAAGATAAGCACAGGTTATTCAGTGGATAATTTAAACAAAACCCACTTTGTTTTACCTCATAGCTCTCCTCGTCACCAGCCACGCAACCCACTGTCTTGATGAAAGGGTGTCCAGGGTTGTCGACTCCCGTTTGGATGCACTGGTCAAGGGTCCAGTTGTTGGGGGTGACTTTGTCCCTCAATTTGGCATAAATAGCTGGAGTAAGAGCAGAGGCCATGCAGTTGTTGTGCTTCCTCAGGTCAGGGTAATCAGAGCTTCAAGAGGAGACGGATTGAAGAAATGTAAAAGTTTTGAGAGTTACGACACAGAAGGAATAATATTCCTTCTTACTCCAGCTAATGTTGACAACATAATTTTCCCTTCAACGTATTCAGTGCTGATCTAGCATATAGCTGTGGTACAGAATACCAGTTGGTTAACCTGGAGATATCTCATTTGTAAGCAAATAGACAATTTGATGTGTACATTGTTGGTTTGGGGTTGGGGGAAAGATTTTTAGGTAATTTTTGTTCTTTTATTTTGCTAACTTAGGGGTTTTTATTTATTTATTTGTATAGCGCCAAATCACAACAACAGTCACCCCAAGACACTGTATATTATAAGGTAAAGACCATACAATAATGGAGAAAAACCCTAACAATAAAATGACCCTATCTAAGCAAGCACTTGGCAACAGTAGAAAGGAGAAACTCCCTTTTAACAGGAAGAAACCCCCAGAAGAACCAGGTTCAGGGAGGGGCAGCCATTTGACAGAACAAAAGACATGCAATGAAAGAGAGCCAGAGGTTGATAATAGCTACTGGTGGCTCCCATTTGTCCTCAACTAGCTGCTAAACTTAGCTGCTATTTAGGGGGTAAGAGTACTATAACTCTGGAATCAGAGAGTTCATCAATATCAGGAATCTAATATTGGACAAAGAGTATATGGAGTCAGTGGCTAAATTCTGAATCTTTATATTGTGTAAAACTATTAGGAACTTAAGGTGCTTTTAGATTCTGATCCAGCATGCAGTGGCACTAAGTAGGCTTCAAATCATTCCAAATTTATCCTGGAGCCTAAATATGAGCACACTATCAGAAAAATCTATCTTCAGCCACCAGAGAAGCAAGTGTACTCTATGTATGCATAGGATGAGTGGGTAAAGGCAGTAAAAGGGGAGAGCATAAAATACAGTGTGAAAAAGTAAGTGAGAGTGAGCCAAAGGTAACCCAGATGAAATGTGAGAGCGTCACTGATCTTGCAAGACATCGCCAGCATATCTGACATGACATTGTGTACTCTTTGAAACTCTCAGATGTTTAGTTGGACTGTGTTGACACAATCCACACATGTTTATTAATGCTGTAGGCTCAGTGCATAAGATGAGATCAGAAAGCCCTTATTTATCCCAGAAGTTGGAAAATTGCTGTGAAACAATAACTTGTTATATAGAAAATACAAAACAGTATGCAGGGTACTTTTACTTTGAACACATGAATCAGTTCATAAACAGTCTAGTGATGTCACCTTCTGCTTATTTCTGTTATGGAAACATTTTGTAGTGAGTCACTCTTATGAAATGTGCAAGTGATGTGAGGCACGTAGTTGGTCTGTCTGTTTTTAAGGGAGATAATTGCAGTCTAATACCTACTCACTGACTGGTCAAGGTCATCTACTGCAGAAAGAACTTTTTGCTTCAATCCTCACATCTCTTATTGTCATCAGTCCCTATGATGTAACCTACTCTTTCACCTCACTTTTGACTGTCTTTCTTCTTGCTTAAGCATAGAGTGTATATGAAAGATGTACAAAGCCACTGTGACATCATTCTATTCAATTCAGTTTTATTTGTGTAGTACCAACTCATGCTTGAAGGCACTTTATATTGAACAGTAAACACCCTACAATATTTTAGTGTAAAGGCACAACAATATTAGAAAGTCAACCCCATGAGTAAACACTAGATGACAGTATAAAGGAAAAACTTCATTTTAACAGGAAGAAGCCTCCAGCAGGCTCAAGGGGAAGTTGGGGGAAAGGGAAATAGAAGTGAGCAGGGAGAGACAGGACAAAAGGCGCGCTATGAAAGAGAGAGCCATTAACTATTAATGGTTAAATATAATAGTGGTGTATAGCATCACCAGAGAGTGAAAAGATGACGCAGCAGAACTAAGGATTGAGGTTCAGGGTCACTAAGTCAGCAGTAATTATAAGCTTTATCAAAAAGAAAAGTTTTAAACTTAATTTTCAATTTAGTGGTATTGCGCAAATGGATGAAGATATCCCTGCAAATGTTATCAATGGAAGAACATATCCTGGTCAAAAATGACTCCAAGATTCCTCACACTGTTATTGGGGGCTAAGGTAATGCCACCTAGCATAAGATTCTGGTGAGAGGCCATGTTTTAATATTTTTAGGGTAGAGTAAAATAACCTTAGTTTTCTCTAAATTTAGAATGTCATTCAGGAACTTCATGTCTTTCAGACATGCCCATAGATTAACTAGTTGAATTGTATCATTTGCCACTTGGTATTTTGAAACCACACATCAGGGGTGTCCAACTCCAGGCCTCAAGGGCCGGTGTCCTGGAGGTTTTAGATGTGTCCTTGGTCCAACATAGCTGATTTATAGGGCTATATAAATGGCCTGTCTTAAGGTTCACCAGAGGCCTGGTAATGAACTAATCATTTGATTCAGGTGTGCTGACCTAGGGTGATATCTCAAACTGGCAGGACCCTTGAGACCTGAAGTTGGACACCCCTGCCGTACATAGCCAGTGAGGGGCAGATGTGACTGAGCGATGTGTAAATATACTGTAACAACCTGTCAATAACAAGGTAATGTAGGCTGAATCTTAGAGCACCCCTGGTTTTATCCTCCTTTTTTAAATTGTTGTCATATTTTACAAAGTAAAGCTTTAGTTGCACTGAGATCATAAATTCTTCAAAAAATAAAAAACTATTAGGGTCATAGAACAAGGAAGCCAAATGGTAATGTTCTAACAGATTTCTAGCCAACCAAGTTCTTTTTACAACTGGTCACCCCTTGGTGGCATTAGTGGTGCTAATGTTGACCTGTCTTACCTGGGAGGGTAAAGCTTCTTCTTTGCCTCAGCAGCCAGAGAACTGTTTTCACTCAACAAGAATCCAGCTGTTCCTGCTCCCAAGCCGGCCAACAGCACAGCTGTATTGCGCTTGGAGATCAGGCGTGTGAAAGAGCTTGCCATTTTTCTGCTAGCTGGGTTTTCAGTAGCAAAAGGACTACATATAAAAACACAAAAGCAAGGTTTTGTTGATGACTTGTGAATGGTGCTAACATATACACGTACAGGCAAAGTGGAAATGGACACCTGATGTGTATCTAGTATCCTCATGTTGTGGTGTCCCTGGATCATCATAATAAATGTTGCTGTAAATTCAGCATTGCAAGTGACCAATCACATTATCATGATGTTATAGTTTTGGGGTGTAGAATAAAACTGCGAAAAAAATCCAAAAAAGGATCAGGTCAGGGTTAGGGCTGAGGATTGGGATGTGATTGTAGTGAGAGTTCTAAAGATTAAGGTAGGATACCCAGAACAATCTAGGCCTAACTTGCTCTTATCTAATGACCTTTCACCCATGAAAAGTTTTATTCAATATTATATCAAGCTTAGACCATGGGAGGCTCTGGCAAACACTCTTAGTGTTATTATCGCAGTCTGAATGGCAGGTTTCATATGACACAGAATGGCAGGTTTCATATGACACTAATGCTTTGCTATTGAACAGTGAGAAGTCAGCCGTAAGCTAACAAAAAATGCGACATTTATTCAAAAAGAAATGGCTTTAATAATCATTCTTGTTAATTTTGTCGAAATGTCCCACAAAAGCAATTCATTTAGTTTCATGGACCTGGCCTGGAAGGTCAAATTTTAGCTTATCCTCTGTGGATTGTGTCCATGAGAGTGTGTCTTTATATAGAGGGGAGCTGTGAGGTCGTTGTTAGTCCTATTAATCAGAGTCAGACCTGAAATTAAAAGTCACTCAGTTAGTCGCATGATTTTTATGAGCTCCGTTTGTCCCACTCTAAGGCTTTTCCTTTCTCTGTGTAGGTTAAAGGCAGTTCACTCTGTGGGTCAATGGGCGTAGTATTTATAGATTGGTGGAAGGCGGTTGCACTGCCAGGATTCAGTGTCAAGATCCAAGCCATGCCTGGCTCAGACGGTGACATTCAGAACTGGTCATAAGACCAGAACCTCATAAGGCAGTGGGACAGACAGATGGAAACAAGGCAGTTGGAAGGTGAAGTGTACAGGAGAGCTGATGTATCAGGATGAAAAACAGGTGGAAAGAGAGTGCAAGAGTTCTTTCTAGAGATCAGCCTGTGAGAAACCACCTCTACTAACCAACACTGAAAATTATGAGATCTTACAGATGCTCTAAGATCACTGTCCCCTCCCCTGGTTGCTGTGACCTTTTAACTGGAAACTTTTCATGTAAAAAAAAAAAGCACCTACTCTCTGTTTGATTTTCTACGTTTCTTCCTGTTGTTTGCTTACATATCACCTTGAAATCATCATCAAATCCTGCTTCACCTTCCACCTGCTTTCCTTGTCCATAGCTTTTAAACTTCACATTCATTTTGAATGTCAAAAGCATGCAATTTTTTTGTATACAGCCTGGATCTTTAATACTAGCTCTACAACCAGCTCAATAATTTTCCCAAGTATTGGAAGCAAATGAAGGCTTTCTGTAGGAGAAATAAGAGAAAGGAGATACAGTACCTGTAGAAAAGCTGCTGCCTTCTTGCTCAGGGTCTCTTGTTAAACAGCTTTTCACTCTCCTCTTACACAAGGCTCCACCCCGTCATGTGGGATTAGAAGGTCGGAGCCAATCAAAAGTTCAGAAAGAAATAATTATAAGCCAATGGACGTATAGTATGCTTTCTGCTGAGCCATGATTAACCATGACCACCAAGGCTCCAATATCACTGTCCAGTTTGACCTTGATATTTGAAAATGATCTCTTGTTCCACTTCTGTGACCATGAGAGCTATGTACAGCAGCAGCCATGCCCTGAGTTAGAGGATTCAATATTTGCACATTACAAAAATCCCATGGATAAAATTTAGTGAGAAAATCCTATGTGGATAGGTAGTTAAACTAGACTCACTGTAGCCAATACCAAGAGAAACTAGATCTCCCAGTATAAACCTTAGAGTTTTGTACACAAGTACTGTCCTCCCAATGCACTGTCAGCTAATAAGCTGCATGGGTATGGGTAAACTTCAGTGCAGCTTGTTTTATTTGATTAAGATCCAGCAGATCCCAGAAGACTCTCTGTCCAGAAGACTTCAGTCTTTGGAACAGCAAAGATGCAGGAACCTCAAGGTCCCAGGAATCTGGTAGAGGAACCGAGCTTTAAGTAGGGGTAAAGACCCCCGCAAGGGCGAGAGGGAAATGAATTTAGAGAGAGAGAGAGAGAGAGAGAGAGAGAGTGTAATATTATGGCCGATGGCTCAACTCATACCCTGCTTATGCTTATGTAGGGCACACAATTTTGGCTGCTTTCCTTACAGTTGCTGCACATCTGCAACCCAATTTTCAACCCACTTTTTATTTGGTTTTCTGTTTTTGTGCCATGTTTTTTACTGACATTTTCCCACACTGTCACTCTCAGTGCTGACATCATTAATCTATGGCGTCCTAAATCCTATGACTGCTGAGATTCTGGTCTGCCATGATGGGTCATGAGTCTAATTATGAAATCCATTATTTTTCAATATCTCAGTAAATCATGCTCAATTCTTCCAAGTGATCTCTTCTCAGTGAACTTGCATTAGTCTGTGTGCAAGTTTTATTTTGGCAACAATGTGTGTTCATTTTTTTTCTTTTTGATGATTTTATGTGTCCTCTTTCTGCTTGATAAAACAACAATGTGCAT